>NC_092048.1:12556541-12903563 GCF_003086295.3 Arachis hypogaea | reverse complement strand
AAATCTTGTAGAGAATCACCAGCACCGTGGCCATCACCATCAATCATCAATACTATACTACTTACTACCATACAAAATGCATACGTAAAAAGCAGTTTCAGTAAAGGAAAGTGGGGCATGTGTTCCTTCTTTTCTTTTGGTAGCATTATTGTACCATTTTCTTTTCTTTTCTTCTTTTTCATTTCTGTAGTAAGCTGAACCACAGGTCTAAAAAAAATAACACAGTTAAAAAAAAAAGGAATCAAGAGTCTCCAATGTGTAGTAGTGTAACTCCTGGCAGTGTAATTTTCTTCTTTTATCTTTTATTCCCCTCCCTTTATCATTGGAGGATGATGTAGTAGTTATTAGAAGATATCCTCTTTAGTGTCCTATGTTGCCATCACAGGTAAAATTTCTAAATTCTAAGTCCTTATATTAATGTACAGCTGAAGCATAACTCAGTAAGAAAGAAAAGAGAGCATGCATGCAAATTAAAGTTGGAGTTTGTATAACTACAAGGCTGATTGATTCAAATCCCACCTACCCCATGATGGGAAATTTGAGTTTCAAGGCCAGGAGTGAGTGAGTGAGAAAAAAAAGGAACATGTATAATTTGTTAATCTTATTATATTAGTAGCTGGGAAGGGTGTTTTTTTTTTTGTTTTTTAAAGTTCCAATATTTCTGTTGCAGATTTTATGTTTGTACTTGTATCACTGCTCTACTTAGTTGTTACACAGAGTTATGAAACCCCTCCTTAGATTACCAGAAGACAAAGAAAAGAGAAAGATTTTAGAAAAAAAAAAAGGAAGAATGAATCAAAAGTGAGTTTCTTTAATTTTTAGAGCTTAATTTGTTTTCTTATTTTTGTTTTTGCCTCTTTCTAGTTATTCTCTCTTTCTCTCTCTGTCTTTAATCATTTTGATTTCTTAAAGATGAGAATTTGTCTCTTTGTTCCTCCAATTATTCAAGCTCAACATGTGTATAGCTCATTTGGGAGATATTCTTATAAAGAGATTTTGGCATTACAAATATATGAAATTATCTAACGAATATTATCACTAGAGGAGTATTTAACTATTAACCACCTTATTTTTATTGCTTACTCACTTTGTACTTAAAAGGTGTAATTTTGAGTTTGTTACACAATAAATACAAAACTACCATGATAACTAATGATTTAAAAATAAGGGGTTTGAATTTGAACAAAAAAACAATGGTGGTGTAATCAGAAATTTTTGCCATTATTGGAGGGGGGGAAAGAAGGGTGTGGGGCCCAGAAGAAGGGCACAAGATCACATGGGGGTGTTGCTGACACTGCAAGTGGGCCATTTAACATTTATATATTGCCAGGTTGTGAATGGGTCCTACCCACCAGCACCTACCCATGTGAGTGATGCCACTTTCTCTCACTATATCTATATAAAAATCTATAGATACAGCATTAGTTAATCTCTCTCCTTGACAGGAAAGGACATACATACACAGATCTAAAAGTAGGGGTAGATGCCCACACGTATGACAAAAGTGGCCAGTTTTACTGGGGAATCTTTTGGGCTCTGTGGTCTTGTGACTCTCTCATAACATCAAAATTATCACATAGTCATAGTAATAGTACAAACACTTGTTTTTCTTACTTACTTACTGTGCCCTTTTCTCTCTCTCTCTCTCTTATTTCATTTACCATGTTTAAAAATCTTTATATTTAAGAGTTCTAGGTGATGTATTGTGTAGGGTTAAGGGGTTTTGAAAAGAGGAGTGGCACCACCTAGTGGATAAGCACAAGCCGTCATGTTAGTTGGTTTGTCTTCACAAGTTGGTGTGTGTTTCGCTTCATTTTTTTTAGAACAATCACTTTTTGTAAAAATTACTTTAACTTGTTGAATTATGTTGAGTTTGGTTTGAATGTTTTTTGAGTTTGAGAACGGTTTTTGTTTATGTGAAACAAAGTAATTATTTTTCGAAATATAATCACTAAACACAAGATAATTTATGTTTTTTTTTTTAAAATTAAAAATGAGATTCAAATCCGTGACTTCTATGTCATTTGAACTATAATTTGTCGGTATAAGATAATTTATATTAGCAATATAACATTTATATGTTAAGTAATTTTATTACATGATATCTGCTTTAACAATTTAAAAGAAAGATTTAAAAAAAAAAAAGACGTATGTAAAATTTACACTTTAAGTTCAAAAGAGATTATTAGGCTCTAAGAATTACATCGTTTATCACTTTAAGTATCAACATTTGGTTTCCCAATTTGACCTTGGGCTATATAATAATAATAGAGGGAAACTTAGGTTAGACTATTAAAATACAAAGTTACAAACCAAACAAGATCAAATTTTCATAACGAAGCAGAAACTCAGCTGATAACTAAATTGATTCAATTATATTGAGGATCATGTCATAACCATGCAAGACTATTTTACCCTCAATGGTGGTGATTGGTAACATGTGACTAGAAGCAGTGACTTTGGTGAATCCCAGGTTCGAGTTTTCCTGGGAGTTAACGAACTGATGAATTGTGGTTTTGGGGACTAAGTTGTGTGTGCATAAATAAAAGATATTAATCTTGTTCCCGATTTTGACGAAGACATGTTTTCACATGTCATGGCCTTGTTATGTGGCATGTGTTACATTTGTTAGTTCTAAATTCTAATGGCTTAGAACTCTAGAAAACATGGGACAGTGTTTTTTTTTTTTTTTCTTATACTCAAATGTTTTTGAAATTTTTTTTGACTAATAATCATGCAAAAATGGTATTTTTGGACTAAAAATTCAGTCATTATATATCTGTGTATAAATATATATATATATTAATTAATTTTTATATACACATAATATTATCAATAAATAAGGAAAAATATGGAGAACCAATAAAATATTTGTACAATGCGTACAATGAAAGTTTAGAGAGTATTAGCGATATAACCATTAGTGTTACATTTTTTCATCAGTTTAAGCTTTTGGGATGAGTGGTATCATGACATGGTATTAGAGTTTTAGATCCGAAAAGTCAAGAGTTCGATTTTTGGTGAATTCTAAAACTAAATATTATGGGTGATGTTCATTTTATAACTCATATAGGACTCTATCAATAATTGTGCTCAGTAACTAAGTAATCATCATAGAAATAGACAAAATGTTGGTTCTCTTCACCTAGTTTTTAAGATTTGTAACTCTAATCTTGTCTTGCAAAATAAAGTAGCACGACATAACTAGGTTAAAAAAAAGTTTGTCCATTTTCATATAATTGATGCATGTTAATGGCTTGCCATCTACATCACGTTTGATAAAAAGGAAAGAGATTTTTTTATATATTTTGTGAGTGATAAATTTAAAAAGCTGAGTTAAATCTTGAAGTCAAAAGAAACAGTTTTAATGTTTTATTGACATTTTTTGTTATATATATACATGATTTTGGGGATAGGGGATACAGCTTATATATATCGTGGCTTCTTTTTTGTCATGTAGTAATAATATTTAATATTTAATTTTGAAGATAGTGACCACTGATCTTTTTTTTTTTCTCCTTTTCTTTTTCTTGAAAAAGTCATTAATAGCCCATATTTTCTGTGTCTATGGCATTAGACTTTATGTGTACCGAACAAAAAGAAAAATCTTTGGTAGATTGAAATCTCGGAAAGGGAAGAATGGCATGAATAAACCTGAAAAGGGAATTGATAACTAAACAAAAACAATTGCAATTTGCAATAAAGTAGTTACATCACCATCTCATAGTAATAATTATTAATTATAAAATATTAAATTGAGAAATAAAAGGTGTCTATATAGGATCTACATTCCATAAGTTGTTATTGTCTTATTAATAAGATGCATGAAAATTATTTAATGAAATCACTAATAAATAGAATGAAGGCGTCAAAGATATTATATGGAATGTGCATAACATAATAACATGAACATGATAATGTTGGCATATAGTTTTGCAAGAATATTGGGGTGTGCATGTTATAAATAGATAGACAAATTTAAATTGCACATGGACACACGTAAACATGTCAGCACTTATATACAACCACTATTCCAAAGTGTATGTTGAGGATAAAGAAGAAAGAATGTGCCATGCTAACACCACATAACACACATCATACTTCTTCTTTTAGAATCAAAACCCAACAACTGTTGGTCAAAAGGATTATTCAGTTCTATCAAGGTTTTGAGTTACTTATGATGCAAAATTTTATAACAATTTACTTCATAATCTTTATAAATAATATGTATATCCGTTAGCAAAACTCTTATATCAATTCTACCAATATTTAACAGCTCAATTGCTTTGTTTGCACTAAAAGACAACCTCGTGTTGAAAATATAAATGTCGTTGACAACACTTAAAAGTTTCACACAAACAACCCCCCAAAAAAAAACTATATAACTTGTTGAAAAAAAAAAAAAAGCTCAGTTATTATTATTCATGCTGAAAAAGTAGAAGAATCTGCTAAATTATTTTGTTAGAAGTATCTCTATATGAACTATGCAGGATGGTCGGTTGGAAGTTGAGATTGATGAAGACAAATTTTTGGAGAAAAATACAAATCTTATTATTATTATTATTATTATTAAACAAAAATAAGAATATTAGCTGAAGGCTGAAGTTGTCGGAGTTCTCACACAAAAAATAGTAATTACTCTGAGTCTTACATTTCTTCAAATCAATTAATGAAACTATACTTGATATATACGTCAAATAATTAATTTAGGACAATACAATAGGAAGGTATGTATGCTTTGAAACATGGAGCTTTTCTTTAAAGATGAAATTTCTTTTTTGTCTCACGAGGAATCGCCATAACTTATAAATATTCTTCACACAACGAACCACGTGTTTCCAAATATGTCTAAATCCTTGCAAAAAGATTAAAATAAATAAATTCATTTACATACAACTCAAGTAACCAAATGAGTCATCAGGCATGCATGTTTTTTTTTTAAAGTAAATATATTTTTTATCTTTGAAATATGTCAAAAATTTTAAAAAAACTTTTAAATTTTATTATGTTTCAATGTTGTTACTAATTTTTTTTATTTGCATCAAATATACTCCTAACAGCTAAATTTTCAAAAAGATTACGATCAATCCAACAATAATACATGACAACTATGTCTACTTTATTTATTTGAAAGTTGTTATTGTGAAATTATTACTGACTAGTCATACATTTTTTTAAAAATAAACTGTAAAAAATATATTTGATACAAATCGTAAACTTTTTGAATAAAATTAAAACAAAATAAAATTTAAAAGTATTTTTTAAAGCTTTTATTAAATTGTAAAAGTAAAAAATATATTTTATCCTTTTAAAAAAATAGTGCATGTTGTTAAATAGTAATAAGTCGCCTTGGAAATCATGCTAAAAGCTAAAAGTTATGTAAAATTCTAAACTTTTGTAGTTATAGTTGTTACACTACAATACAAAAATAATAAAATACAATAGTAATCTCTAACAATGTTAAACTAATTAATGATTATTCTTAACTAACGAGTAATGAGTTTATTAACTCAGTTGAAGACATCAAGCACGAGAAAAAAAAATAATGGCAGAGAAGACAAAAATAACAATTGAAAAAAAGATAGAGTAATAAGTATTCAAGTTGAGCTCTTTTACTTCAAAAAAAAAAATTCAATTTCAAATTCGGCCGAATAACTATGCAAAAATATCCAAGGGCTTTCACTCCTTCATTCAAAAAAGGAACTAAAAAACTATAAATATTTTATGGACAAAAAAAGAGCCTATTAACTTTAAACAATTATACTGAACATGGCACAATATGTAACCTTCCAAACTTAAACCCCTAAGAATTTCAGTCCAATACAAAGTTTACTACAAAATTACAGCTCCATGGATTTTTTTTTTCTTTCATTTCTTATAAACTTCCGAAAGTAATGGCTACCCTAATAAAAAAGAATGAGAGTGCACCCAAAAAAATTGGAATTGGGATGGAGAGAAATGCGTAAGAGGAATTTATGATATATCTTCATTATGAAAGCTTATAATGAAGATCATAGTGTGATGGTTCATGCCATGTCAGGTCCACTTGGTAGCTGCTCGTAGCCATCATGAGAAGCAGGTTGATAATGAGAGTCAGTGGTACCAACAGGAATGCATTTTAGGACAACAGCTATCACTAAACTAACCGCACCAATCAACACGCTGAATAACCACAAGTCCTTACTCAGTGGCACTGTTTGTGCAAATGTTCCTAAAAACTCAACTATTACCACTTGAAATGTTACTGTTGATGCTATCACCACAAGGAATACCCAGCTGCTCAACATGCCTCTTACAACATTTATCTTTTCCATGTCACGGCTATTTATCTCGTTGAACACCTATTCATTTCAAATATATATATGTTATTTATGGATTTGGATCCTCTAAAGTTTGAATTTCATTTTAGAGAGTAAAGTGTGATCTTCTATCCTTGAATAGTTTCTCTTTCATATTTATTATTGGTCCCACCTATGAAATCAATGGTGAGAGATCACACTTTACTCTCTAAAGTGAAATTCAAACTTTAGAGGATCCAAATTCGTTATTTATGTAATAATATGGGTGTATTCAAACACATCATTTAATGAAAGCAAGCAAAACAATGTAATATGTCAACTCTTTATCTGTTAAAAGTGTATTATACTAAGTAACTTTTGCAAGATTAAGATTACATGAGAGGTGGTTAGTTCTATTATATTGCGAGATGTTAGATGGCTCGGTCAAACATATCAAATTATCTAACTGTTTATAATATCATCTTCAGATAAAAATGTTCTTTCGGAAGTAAACCACCTATATGAGATTCGACAATTTTATATTTTGTAAAATGGTGATACTAACATGTCTTATAAACATGTCATTAACATTCTCTTTATGTGGATGAATGTAGGTATCACAAATCAAGGGGTGTCATCTTTAATGTAACCTAATTTTAAGAGACTTTTGAAACTTGGCCAAAAAAAGTAACAACATTTTTACCATAAAAATAGTTTTGATAAAAGCTTAAGACAATTGTAGACACATTTACTACACATAAGCTTAGGGAAAGAAATTTGAATGCAAAAGTAAGTTGACTGATATGGTACCTGGCAAAACACAAAGGCGTTGAATATGACAGTATTGAGTAGGGTAGAATCAGAATCACTGAGCTTGAGAATCTGTTTGCCGCGAAATTTGAGTAGCAACAGGACAATAGTTTGATAAATACTCTGACCAATTATGTTCCTCCACATGACAGGGGTTATGAATTTGGTGTCCTTTCCAATAGGTGGCCTCTTCATGAGTCCACCATGGGGAGGTTCAGTAGCCAATGCCAATGCGCCAAGTGTGTCCATGATCATGTTCACCCAAAGCATTTGAACAGCGGTAAGAGGAGCAGAGCCTGATAGATTTTGTATTGAGATTAGGAAGCATGACTATGACCTTGAAAGTGATTGAAAATTGAAAATAATATTATGTGTAATACCTGAGACACATGCTGAAACAAAATTTAGCATGAGAGCTACAACGTTGACTGTTAATTGGAACTGAACAAACTTTTGTATGTTTATATAAACAGAACGACCCCATTTGGCAACATTCACTATGGTGGCAAAGTTGTCGTCCATTACAATCACATCCGCATTCTCTTTTGCAACCTACAGAACATGGAGGTTTACAATGCTTAGCACAATAGCATGCAATGGAGCATGTAATGAATTCACACATTTATCTAGCATGGAATAATTAATGATGAAATATACTATCTGTTGGTAAATTTTTTAATGAAGTACCCAGATACAATTATATTCAGATTCATTAATCCAATGATATACCAAAAAGTTAGGTAAAAAGGAACTGAGGAAGTACAATGGAAGTAATCCATGATATATAGATTGTGTGCATGACAAACCTCTGTCCCTGCAATACCCATGGCGAGTCCAATATCAGCCTCATGTAATGCTGGAGCATCATTGGTCCCATCACCTGTCACTGCCACAACTTCATTAAAATCATTCCTCAAATGGGTTACTAATTTGTGCTTGTCAAGAGGCAGGGACCTAGCCATCACCTATACAAATAAACCAAACAAATTTTTTAGGGTTACCATGTTTGCTAAACATTAAAAAAGTAGCTATGGAACATATAAATAAGAGAATCAAGATGTGGAATTGGAATGAACCTGTAGTTTTGGTATGATCTCCTCCAACTCCTGCTGGCTTTTATTCCTGAATTCTGGTCCCTCAATAGCAATTCCATCTGTCAAGATGCCACATTCTTTAGCAATGGCTTTAGCAGTATTTATGTTATCACCAGTTACCATTCTAACATTGATTCCAGCTTCTAAACAAGTCTTCACAGCTTCTTTAACTCCAGGTCTCACTGGATCCTTGATTCCAATAATTGCTACGAATGTGTAGTTATCCTCAGGGATGCCATTACTTTCAGAAGAAGATCCTTCCATATCCTTGAAGGCAATGCCGAGTGTTCTCAGAGCCTCACAAGCAAAACCATCTATTACTTCTATGATGCTCTTTCTCTGTTCTTCATTCAAGTCCACCACTTTCCCATCTGCATTAATAACCTTGTTACAATTCTTGAGAACTATTTCTGATGCTCCTTTACAAAATGCTCTAGACTTGTTGATGGTGCCATCAGGAAGGGCCACAAGCACAGACATCTTTTTTCTCTCAGAATTGAAAGGCTCAACCTTCATTATCTTGTACTTGTCATTGTAAGATTTAGAATCACCTCCCAACATCAATCCGCATTCCAACAATGCCGTTTCCGTGGGAGTTCCCATGACCTTGTTCTTACCATCTTCCCCTTTGACAATCTCAGAGCCTGTGTTCTGAAATATAGACTGCAGAAAGAGATCAAATATCTCTTCAGGAACAAAATTCTTCAAGACACTCTCACCATCACCCTTTTTTATTGCCTTGGTTTGTTCACATATCCATATCTTGTCAACAACCATGTGATTTGTTGTCAAGGTTCCTGTCTTATCCGTGCAGATACAGCCGGCCGAGCCCATCGTTTCGCATGCCGAAAGGTGCCTTACAAGTGCCTTATCATTCATAAGTTTCTTCATTGCAAACGCAAGGCTTAGTGTGACTGCCAAAGGAAGTCCCTCAGGAACTGCCACAACAATTATGATCACAGCAGTGGCAAAGAAATTGAGAAGCTTTGATGCATCATCCATGGACCAATGAGCAATCTCATGATGTTTTACTTTATCCAACAAGTACCTTCCAGTCAAAACCAGGAATGTTAGGACTGCAAAACCAAGTCCTATCTTTCCTATAATTGTGGCAACACCATTGAGCTTGACCTGAAGTGGTGTCTCGTCATCACCTCCTTCATTCAAAGTATCCATCAATTTTCCCCATTCAGTTCTCATACCAACAGAAGTCACTAGCATCTTTGCAGAACCATCTTGAACGGATGTCCCTGATAGAAGAAAAGGCTTCTCATGATCAACATGCACTGCTTCACTCTCACCGGATAAGCTTGATTCATCAATCAACAAGCTGAAACCTGATATGAAAATTCCATCTGCAGGGATTACATCTCCTATTGAAAGATGAACTATGTCTCCCACCACAAGTTCATAAATCGAAACCTTCTGTCTTTTACCCTCTCTTGTGACTTGGATTCTGACATTCTTCTTTTCTTTATCCAAATCTTTGAATTGCAAACTCTGTCTGTAGTCACTGATTGAAGTGACAAACACCACTAACAGAATGCAAAGTATAATTCCAACTCCATCATACATACCTTTTGGAAAACCTTCCGTTGATATTCCAACACCTACTGAAATCACAGCACAGACAATGAGGATCATGAGTGTCAAATCTTGCATTGCATCCCAAACAAACATCCAGAAGCTTCTTTGCGGCTTCTCTGTGTACTGATTACAACCGAAGATCTTCTGTCTGTGTGAAATATCCTGTGAATGAATACCATCTTGAAGAGACACACAAACACGCTTAGCTAAACCTTCAACTCCTTCATTGCGCTCCAAAGATTTGGTGTCATGAGAATGAACAATTTCCGCTAATTCATCTGGCTCAATTCCAAAACCCGCTTCTTGTACCTCTTTGGAGAGCATGTACTCAGAACTACGGTTTCCAGCTGTGTGAGAATTTGGAAAAACAAAATAGTAAGTAACAGAAGAAGGGGGAATTTGTGTTGGTGACATGAGAAAAAGACGAGTGAATAATGGGATTCAAAAAATGCAAATACCGCTAATGAATTGCAATGCTGCTTTTTGCACATAGAGAGCCACCCTGACCTTTTCCTGTGGTCAAATATAGTTGAGGCATAAGCATGGTGTGATAAGAGAGACGGATAATAAATGCATTTCATGCAACGTTAATCAGAAAGAGTTAGGAAGCACGTGGAAATGAATACTATTTCTAGCTACAAACATTCTGCTTACGCCACCAAGATCATAATATAGTATTTTCTTGTTCAAGAATAAGCACAGTGATGACAGACAAATTAATATTATTACACCATTAATGAAACAACCAAAAGTGTAGATATATGTATGATACCATTATTGGAAATTAAAGGGGGAAAAAAGGGAAACATAGGTGAACCAATTCTGTTCATATGAAATTTTCCAAAATAGAAGTGTCACAGGCAGAGCATATAGGAGCATTTTCGCTATCATCATGGCAAAGTAAATGTTTGATATCATTTGTGAATTGCTCGGACAAAGATCATGATAGCATGTTATTAAACTAATAAAAGTTTCATTCTGTATTTTTACTGAAAATTGGACTTTTTTTAAGAAAAAAATTTTCTAACTATATAGCATGCAAAGTTTGATCGTGATCTTCACTCTTCAGCACCATGTGATCTAGGTTCAGGACAAACTATTGACGTGACTCTTAACAAATAAACAAAGATGGAATAGCAAAATTATATTGCTTTGGTTGACCGGTGGGTATATGAAAATCCATGGCTACTCCTATAGGATGTAAATGATCTCTACCTTCTTGTTTTTCCATGTCTATAGCAATACAACTATAATTATTCTGTTAAGCCTGCTTTACTATGACAGAATCATTCGCTGATTAGCATACACAAGAGGAAACCTTTGTATACAAGGTTTATGGACACTACTTTGACATTGAAAGTATAACAATAACTGAGATTTAGTTACTATAACTGTACTATTGTGGTTTCCAATAAATTTTATCTCTGACATAAGAAAGTGTTACTTGCAGAAGTAGTTCTGTGAAACAGATCAACTGGGAAAAGGAATAAAGAACGAAAGTATTGCGGAAAAGAAGAAAACGACTCAAAGGTAGTGCTGTACCTCGTATCTATTCTGACATAATTACAGCATATAACGGGTTAAGTGTGGTCCATGGTCACGGGCCCATGGATAACATAAAATACAGGCACAATCATAGCCAAGTTTAAGGAGAAAACTTATTAATCAAGGATAATCATAGATATAACAGTACATTTAAGGTAGAATTTCCCACATATCCTCCTAATCCGATAAGCCAATAACTAATCTGTTGTAAGCAGCTCTAGTTAAGAATATGTCGTTAGCATGAATTACTGCATATACAAAATAAGATTTAAACTACTAACACTATTTGTAGCTGACCAATGAACCAATCTAAATTAGTTGGTAGAAACATATATTTTAACATGAAAAATGTTTCAAAAAATCATTGTAAATAATCTAAGCAAAAATAACCATTCAAATAATTTTTTATTTTTAAATCCATTCATAATTACGTTTGCATGAAAAAAAATGGTTTGGTATTTATAGAACACTTAAATAAATTATGCTAGCTCATGCCATCACTAATTAATATAGTAACATTTTATGTAGAGTCTAGCTACCATAATTTTATATGTTACGCTAAAATGTCAATCAGATAGTAACTAAGGTTGAAACAATTCGTTGAACTAGTTCATTATTTGAAATTTGTCTATAATTAATTATAGTAGAAAAAACAGATCAGAAACTGGAAGCTGAAATACTAAGTAGAAATTGTTAAACTAGAAATGGTTTAAGTCGAGAGAGAAGAACTAAATAGCTAGCTTCATTTGCACGCTAGGAAAATCAAACTCGGAATGAAAACAAAATTACAAAGTAAAAAAATCGCAGTTAGGTTTTCTTTGTGGCGCGCGCCATTTGATTTTTATTTTTCTGAGCTGGCAAAGAGTGTTAAAATTGGATCGAGAAGTGATGAGAGGAAAAAATAAAAACGAAGGAACGAAAGAATGAAGAAGAGAAGAATAATAATAATAATAATGCAGGGAAGTAATTGAGGAACCTGACTCTTCTTGCGCTTCTGTTCGGCGTCGGCGCGTTCGGCGAGATTGGCGACCATACGGAATCGGCGGCGGGGGTTCTTGACGACGGCGACGGCGGACCTCCATCGGCGGAGGGCGTCGGAGGTAGGGCGCTTGGGCTGAACGTAAAAGTTGTCTCTGAGGTACCTCTCCATGTTACTGATCACTGATCAAACCATGCAAATTATTTTGTTTTGTTATAACATTCAAACACAAAAGAAAGATGAGGAAACTTTCAAACATCGCCGAAGATAGCGGGAACTAGATTGCACTGGCAAATGGCAATCACAAATAAGGGTAAACATGGAAATTCAAATATATATTATATTTTTTTAAATTAAGAGTAAAACTCGAAACTAAAACTTTTAAACGAGGATGAAAAGACGATTTGAATTATCAAAATTCAAATATTAAGGAAGGAAGTTTCTTCCATCTCATGCATTTTCCTTTCAATTTTTCTGAATGTACCTTTGTTTTAAATTTTAGCGTGATTTTTCAAAGGTTCTATTATGAAGTTGTCTTCTTTTGAAAGACTATGTGCTTCTTTGGTGCCTTGATAGAAAATTATCCTTTTTTTAATGAAAAAAATATCTTTTTTATTTTTTTTATTTTTTATTATATTTATCAAATTTTTAGTAGTAAAAATAAAAATACTAAAAAAATTTAAAAAATATATTTTTTGAAAAACTATAATTTACTCCTTTTTAAAAATATTTTTAGGTATTATTGCCTGTTAGTCGATTAGAGAACCTGTTACTTAACTAACGTTAAAAATTTACGTAATAAATAAACAACAAAGTATTTTTTATATTATTATATACAAATAAAATTGATAAATAAAAATATTTTTTTATGAGAAATTCAAACATAAAATTATTTTTATTTTTTTTTAAATTCACCTAAATAAATCTTATAAATAAAAATAATAAATACAATGTGTATACTACTGTATTTTTAATGTGTATGTTAATTATTAAATTACTAACTTCTAGTTTATTAAATAACATAGGTCTTTATGTCAAATTCTCATGTTAGAAATAAACCAATAAGTTTGTCAATTTTATCATCATTTGAAAACCACATAAAAATCTATTTTATATATATATATAATTTTACAACCAAAATATGCCACATGTCACTTTCTCATTGTAATTAGAATTGCATCTTTTCTTCCAAAATTAAAGAATTCTCTTTACTAATTTTACAACCAATATATATATATATATATATATATATATATATATATATATATATATATATATATATATATATAATTTTACAACCAAAATATGCCACATGTCACTTTCTCATTGTAATTAGAATTGCATCTTTTCCTCCAAAATTAAAGAATTCTCTTTACTAATTTTACAACCAAAATATGTCACACGTACTCTCTCATTGTAATTGAAATTAAATAATTCTTTCCCCATCCTTATTAATTTTACAACAAAAATGTGCCACATGTCACTCTTTCATTGCAATTAAAATCAAGTCTTTCCCTCCATAATTAAAGAGTTCTCTTATCCTCTCTCTTCCTTTCTCTATTTCTCTCTTTCCTTCAACCACTCTATGTATTTTATATATCATTATTAATATCAATATCAATGACTAATTACTAATTTCCAATCAAAATGTATAACATGATATTCTTTAATTGTATTAAAATTAAAATTAAAATATTAAAATTGAAATTGAAATATACCTATATTATGTATTATTTATTACTATCTAATTTAATAATCAAATGTGTCACATGACACTCTCTTATTAAAATTGAGAGAAATTTTTTTTTCAAAATTAATAAACTTCCTTCCTAAATTCTCTCATCTACTTCTCTCTATTTTTCTATTTTTCTCTACTATTTTTACTCTATATATAATTTATATTTTATATTAATATTTAATAATTCAAAATATGTCATCCAGTATTTTTTTATAATTAAAATAAATTTTTTTCTTCTAAAATTAACAAATTCTCACTCTCATTCTTCATCTTTATTTTTCTCTCTCTTTTCTCTCATTCTCTATTTTTTCTATCTTTTTGTTCTACATAAAGTAAAATTAACAAAATAATATAATTCATATTAAAATTATTATTATTATTATATACATATTTTTTTAGTTTTTTATTTAATTTTAAATTTTTACCGCTTATCTTTTTAATCTATATTTTTATTTTTTATTTTTTAAGTATTTATTACATATAATTTGGAGAGAATATTAATGTTACAATTAAAAGTTAAAATCAAGATTCAATTGTTTTAAAAAAAATTATAGATGAGTTAATTTTATAACTATCAGTATATTTTTTTATGCTAATATCTAATTATATTTTTATATATAGAGAGAGAAAAAATATTATTTTTAAATAGCAAGTATAAAAATTAATTATTTCTATTTGTTCAACAAACTTAACACCTAATTAAATGTAAAAGTATACACGTTAAATTATTTTAAATTTTAGATAAGGAATGTTAAAATTAATTATTAATAAAAAAATTAGACTTTTTTCCATATAAAAATAATAACTAAAAATTTTATTATTTGATTTTTTATCTACAAATACCTTAGTCTTCTTAGTCAGAAATTTTTGTTAACCTATGAATTTTTTTATAAAAGTAATTTGATTTTATAAATCTTTCGTGCCATACATAATCTATACTATTAAAATAAAGTGGACCATAATTTTAAAAAAACTTATATTTTCATAATGTTATTACGGATAAAAATACAAATTTTACCATCCTCCCACCAATACTTGTATATTAATATTATAAAAGAATTTAGCTAATGAAATAAAAAGTCAATAAATAATTCAGCAAACAAAATTTGATACTACTTAAAGTGTATGAATAAATTCTTTTAAGAATTCCATTCAGGATATTACTCTACATTTTTATTAACAAACATATAGATGAATTTTGATTACGTTTGATTCTAAAAATAGAATAATACAAAATATTAAAAATAAAATCTAAAGAATAAAAATATAAAAATGAATAATTTTATATTTTATTTGATAATAAGTTAAAATAAATTATAAAAATTTAAAGAAAAAAATATAATAATAAAAAAATATATTTTTATTAATATTTTTGTATTTTTTATTAAAATAAATATAAAATATATTAATTTAATATTTTATATATAATATTTTTATTTATATTTTATCTATTAAATATAATTTTATGTTTTTGTATTTTTATTTTAATATTTTGAATCTATAAACAAATATATTTATGTTTGCATAACTATTGAGTATTAACTTGTAAGTTCTGACACAAACGCGAAGCGTTTTTTCCTCCTCCTTTTTTTTCCAAACATCATTTCCACACGGAAACTTAAAAGTACAACGAAAAAAAACTTGGTGTATGGTTGGAGAACTTATTAGGTATTTTCTAAGTTGACTTATTGGGTATGATCCTCCAATCCTCCTCTTTATATATAGTGCCCTAGAAAGTTCCCCAACACTTACCGTAGAAGAATGGCTGAATGATAATTCCAACGGAGTCTAGATACATGCTTATGGACGTAAGATGCAAGGACCCTGGTAGTCTGCTACGTATTCTGCATGCGATACGACATAGAATATGCATACTTATGTATTTAAAATTTTTATAAGATACGAAAATACGATATATATATATATATATATATATATATAATATTTAATATTTTTTATATTAAAATATAAATTATTTTTAATTATATATAATGTAACACCCTATCACACTAAGCTTTACGCTTAAGCCGTAAAATAGAGGTGGTGTGGTATTACGACTTCTAAAATAGAATGAGTACATATAATAGCAGAAGAATTATAATATGTTAGGATTCTTGAAGAATAGGGGAAATAAAAATCGCGAGATAAAAACGCAACGCTCAAAGAACGAGTTAACTTGCGTGCTAAGAAAATCATAACTATCAAACATAAGATAACAAAAGTAGGAATAGAGTGCCAAAGATACAAAATAACAAGCTCCTGACTCAGCCTGCGAAGTCAAGACTGGCCGGAGAATATTTACACATATATACATACATATCCAAAACCCAAAAGTACATATACACAATCCTGCCTCTCCATAAACCTCTAAGAGGATAAAAAAGAATAAGTCATGCGGAGAGAAAGCTAAGTACATATATATACATCATAGCATAATAAAATATCTCAGTAACCACTCCGCTTCAAGAGTCTAGATGCCTAACGAGATGCCTCTCGACCTGCATCTGAAAAACAACAACATAGTATGGAATGAGAACCTCCGGTTCTCAGTATGGTAAAGGTGCCACACACATAATATATAAGGTCCTGGGAATGCCAGAGGCAATCCTAGAACGCCGACACTCATATTATAGAGCTTAAAGTATTAAATAGAAGCCATAAAAGGTGGTTTACTAAGGATATTTAGACCTAACTTAACTTAACCTTAAATCTAAATCCCATTTTGCCATTCCTCCATACCTCCAACTCCATCATGCATTTCACAGACAGATAGACAGATAAAGGCAAACACAAGAAGGTTACAACTACTGCAGGTAACAAATACACATTTAGCATGGCAAATATAGATAGGCACACCCAATTAGAGCACAAGCAAGTAATTCAAGTAATATGCATATGATGCATGCCTGTCCTATGGCTGATGAGGCTCATCTGTCGGTTATCCAGCCAACCCGACAAGTCTGAATTGTACTTAGACTGTCCCCCGACGTGCATCCCCAAGAGTCTATGCATAGTTTTTTTCTCAAATAATCAATAATACTCAATGGGGGTAACATTCCCGGGAATTTATATAGTGCCTGGTCACACACTTACATCGTAGGGTCAACAGAGTATCGAGTTTTCAACCTGGTACACGTGGTGGCAAGCCACGACACTTAATCCAGGGAATCTCGTATCTCAGATTATTCAAATTCATAAGCCATATAAATAATTCAATTATAATTCATCAACATCAACATCATTTTCAATCGCATTTCATTCATCATCATACATCAATCATATTCAATCCTTATCCTTCATTATCACACCTCCCATTTCGTCCATCAATAGTTCCAATTCAAAACATAATTCATTCTTTTCTAAATGAATCAAACTTAAAACATGCTCATTTTCTTAATAACTCTAAATCAAACCATATAACCTTTTAATCTAAATCTTTTTAAATAATCATATAAACAAAATCTCTAATCTCTAATTTTTATAAAATTTCGGCAACATCTCCTCTAAAACTCGGACTTTGCCACTCTGTTCGGGTCCAAACCTGTATTCTTTTCAATTCAACATTTCCTTCCTCATTATCATAACAATATCCACAAAAAATCTACCTCAGATCAACAATTAAACTCATACAATATTCAAATCCAACAACCAAAATTCAACTAGGAGTCATAGTTCACAAATCCTAGGCTTTTAACACAAAATACCTCAAATCAATAATTCATCGAATCTTTAATTAATCAACAAGCACCAAACCAACCATGTTCATCAACAATAACATTCAACTATAATTCTCTCCAAATTAACATAACAACATTCACCATCCAAAATTAATAACTAATTATCCAATAAACTTCAACCAATTATATTCATCGACAAATTACTAAATATTAAATATACACCTGCATTCCAACTTATCCCATGGTCATCTAGCCTAAGTTTTCACAGAACATTATATATTAAATGCAAGAAACCTAAACCATACCTTAGCCGATTCCCAAGTATTATTCCAAGAAAATTTTCCTAAAAGAACACAGCCCTCAAAACCTCAACTAATCCGCTTCCTCCAAGTTCCAGCATTCACAATTTCAAGCTCCAATTATTTATTTTCAACCTAATACACATTCATAACACATATATACCCAATTTAATACTCAAAGCTCAAATTTAATGAAATTAAAATAAAATTATTGTATTCTCACCTTACCCAAGCTTCATATAAGCAAGAGTGAACGTTTTTCTCAAGCTAATTGGATCCTAAAACATCAGAAATCAAAGAAATTCAACATTCCCACTTAAAATTCGAAAATTAGGGGAAAAGAGGGCTGAGAGTGATTAAACAAGTTACCAGTGAAATTGTTCCGGTAGAAATGTAGAGCTCGACGCGGTGGACGCGTGGCCGCAAACAGTGCGGCGATTGGAGCTCGGACGGAGAAGTTACGGGGATCGGAAATTTACGTGAGGGTTACGGGAATATTTCTCGTCCTTCCCTCCCCTGGAAGCTGAAAGCTTCGTTTCTGTTGGAATGATGGGACGAAGGGCTTGGGTTCACTTAAAAGGGCTGGTCCGGTTGGACCGATAGCCCGGTTCGGGTCCGGTTCAACCGGTTCGGTCCTTTCGGTCCAATTTTGGACCGTTTTCTTCGAAATTAGTGTCAAAATTCTCGTTTCGATGAGATCTACCCTAATTTAATATAATATTCACATTTCTAATCCTCCTTATTAAAAACTAATTTATTGACTAATTATCTACTAATTTAATCGGGGTTTACATTCTACCCGCCTAACAAAGAATTTTGCCCTCAAAATTCAAATCTAGTTACCTGAAAAGAGATGTGGATAGTCCTTTCGTATATCTGATTCGAGCTCCCAGGTATGTTCCTCGATACCAGCTCGACTCCAAGCTACTTTTACCAATGATAATTCCCTTCCTCGTAATCGTTTAACGCTGGTGTCATCAATTCTTACCGGAATTACTGGAAGTGTTAGATCTTCTCTTACTTGGATTGGTTCTGGTTCTAGAACATGACTTGCGTCAGGAGTATACTTTCGAAGCTGTGATACATGAAATACATCGTGAAAATTCGAAAGATACGGCGGTAAGGCAATTCTATAAGCTACTGGTCCAATTCTCTTCAAAATCTCAAACGGTCCAATATAACGGGGATTCAATTTCTTGGTCTTAATAGCTCTTCCCACTCCAGTGGTTGGTGTAACTTTCAAAAAGACATGTTCTCCTTCTTCAAATTCCAAGGGCTTTCGCCTCTGGTCAGCATAGCTCTTTTGGCGGCTTTGGGCTATAAGCATTCGACTACGAATCTTCTTTATCTGTTCAGTAGTTTCAGCTATCATCTCAGGCCCTAATAAACTCCTTTCTCCAGTTTCATACCAACACAACGGAGACTGACATTTCCTGCCATACAGAGCCTCATATGGAGCCATTCCGATGCTCGCATGATAGCTATTATTATAAGCAAACTCTACTAATGGCATATACCGATCCCAACTCGTCGGCTGGTCTAAAACACAAGCCCTTAGCATATCCTCCAAGGTCTGAATAGTTCTCTCTGATTGACCATCTGTCTGAGGGTGATACGCAGTACTCAAGCTTAACTGAGTCCCAAATGCACGCTGAAAAGCTCCCCAGAATCTTGATGTGAAGCGAGGATCCCTATCAGATATAATGGTAGAAGGCACGCCATGCAACCTGACAATCTCTTTAATATACATTCGAGCCAATTCCTCCATTGTGCAACTTATTCGGATAGGAAGAAAGTGAGCTGATTTTGTTAGTCGATCCACAACCACCCAAATAGCGTCACAACCAGATCGGGTTCTAGGCAAACCTATCACAAAATCCATCGCGATACTCTCCCATTTCCATTGTGGAATCTCCAAAGGCTAAAGGGTCCCTGATGGTCTCTGATGCTCAATCTTAACCTTCTGACACGTTAAACATTTAGATACATGTAATGCCACATCATTCTTCATACCTGGCCACCAGAACATCGCTTTCAGATCCTGATACATTTTAGTGCTCCCTGGGTGAATTGAAAACCCGCTCTTATGAGCTTCCTTCAAGATACTTTGTCGCAGGTCTCCAACATCAGGCACAATAATCCGGTTCTTGAACCTCCATAAACCATCTTGACCTTCTGACACTCTCCACTGTTTTTCCTGTTCAACTGCTGGTAATACCTTATGTAACACTTCACTATCTCGATGAGCCTTCAGAAGTTCTGATTTAAAATCACTTGAAATCTGCAACTGACTCAAACACAGGATTCCAGATTCTTCTCTAATTCCCAAATTCAAACCTTGAAATGCCTTTAGTAATTCTTCTTCCCGTAGCATCATCCAAGCTGCATATAAAGATTTTCGACTCAAGGCGTCCGCCACAACGTTCGCTTTTCCTGGATGATAATTCAATTCAAAATCATAATCTTTCAGAAGCTCCATCCATCTCCTCTGACGCATATTTAATTCTTTTTGCTCAAAAAGATACTTCAAACTCTTATGGTCTGAGAAAACATGAAACTTAACACCATAGAGATAGTGCCTCCAAATCTTTAAAGCAAACACAACAGCAGCAAGTTCCAAATCATGTGTCGGATAGTTCATTTCATGCGGCCTTAATTGCCGTGAGGCGTATGCTATAACATTCTGGTGCTGCATCAGAACGCACCCCAAACCTTTCAGAGATGCATCACAATACACTTCAAACGGTTCACTTGGTTCAGGTAATACCAATACAGGTGCAGTAGTCAACTTGTGCTTCCATGCCTGGAAACTCTCTTCACATTCCGGAGTCCAGATAAAAGGCATGTCCTTCCTAGTCAACTTAGTTAAAGGTAAGGCGAGCTGTGAAAATCCTTTAATGAATCTGCGATAATACCCCTGCCAAACCTAAAAAACTCCTGATCTCTGTCACTGAAGTTAGTCGCTCCCAATTCATCACTGCTTCCACCTTAGCAGGATCCACAGCTATCCCCTGCTTACTCACCACGTGGCCGAGAAACTTCACTTCACTCTTCCAGAACTCACATTTAGATAACTTAGCATATAACTTCCTATCTCTCAGAATTTGCAGCACAGTTCGCAAATGATCAGCATGCTCCTTTTCAGTCTTAGAATAAACAAGAATGTCATCAATGAAGACAATAACAAACTTGTCCAGATACGGTCGGAAAATCCTGTTCATATAATCCATAAATACTACCGGGGCATTAGTTAACCCGAAAGACATCACTGTATACTCATAATGACCATAACGGGTTCTGAAAGCAGTTTTCGGAATATCCTCGTCTCTAACCCTTATCTGATGATATCCGGATCGCAGGTCAATCTTAGAAAACACACCAGCACCCTGTAACTGATCCATTAGATCATCGATTCTAGGCAATGTATATTTATTCTTCACAGTGATCTTATTCAATTGCCGATAATTGACACACAGCCGCATACTCCCATCCTTCTTTTTTACCAGTAACACTGGCGCTCCCCACGGAGAAACACTTGGTCGGATAAAATGCTTACCCAACAGATCTTCCAGCTGAGCTTTTAGTTCAGCCATTTCTAAAGGTGACATCCTATAAGGAGTAATTGAAATCGGACCGGCTCCAGGCACCAACTCAATTTCGAATTCAACTTCCCGATTAGGTGAAAATTCATTAATATCATCCGGAAACACATCTGAAAATTCACATACCATGGGAATCTGCTCTAAACTCTGATCATCACCTGATACTCCCGTAGTTAATAACATAATACCCTGACATTCGGTTCCATAACAGTTTACTATCATAGAATTTAAATAGTAACTATTCACCACAACCGGTGCTTCTGACCCTTCTGGCATAAACTGTACTGACTTCTCAGAACAATCAAGCAAAACATGATTCTTGGATAACCAATCCAATCCCAAAATGAGATCAAGACCAGTCATAGGCAAACAAATCAAATCATGCACAAATTCACGCTGTTGCACTCGAAAAGGAACTTGTGGACATTCTATCCTAGTCACCATAGCTTCATGAGTAGCATTATATACTTTCAAATCATAACCTAAAACCACCATTCTCAATCCTAATTCATGGGCCTTTTCAAATGAAATAAATGGATGAGACGCTCCTGAATCAAATAAAGCATTTAAGATTTTACCAGCCATTTCACAATTACCTCTAATCAGTGTCTCAGATCCCTCAGCACCAATGGTAGAAGTGGTGTATACTCTCCCCGGCTGTTGCACTCTACCAGTCTCATACTTCTTCTTCTCCGGGAAATTGGTGGCCATATGCCCGGGCTGTCCACAAGAATAGCATACTCCAAGTCCGAATCTGCACGGAACTCCAGGGTGATACCTTCCGCACTTCTGACAATTCAGATCTTGCTGTGGCTGCTTCCCAAACATTTTTCCTTGACTAGCATTGGTATTCGGCCTTCTGTAATTACCTTGACCCTAAGTCTGCTGCGAAACAAAACCTCCACGCTTGAAATTCCTACCTCTCGGAGCAAAGTTCCTCCCTGAAGGCCTCTGAAAAGGCACCCTCAAACTCCCTTTCTCTGCTGCCGCCTTCCTCACACAATCCTCAGCCACCCTACTCTTATTCACCAATTCAGAAAATACCCTGATCTCCATTGGGGCAACGAAGCTCAGAATATCGCTTCGAAGACCTCCCTCATATTTAATACACTTCCATTCAATAAAATCTTCAGGCGCACCTTGACAGATACGAGAAAAGCGACATAACTCCTCAAATTTACTGGTATACTCAGCAACAGTCATCTGTCCCTGCTTTAACTGCATTAATTCAAGTTCCTTGGCATTTCTAGCTGAATTAGGAAAGTACTTCTTATAGAAATCTGTCCGGAAAATCTCCCAAGGAATCGCAGCACCATCAGGCTGCAGGATACGTCGTGTTCCCTGCCACCAATACTGAGCTTCACCTTGCAGCTGATAACTTCCAAATTCAACCCATTGCTCTTCGGGAACCTGTTGGGCCTGCAACGCCCTTTCCATAGCCTGAATCCAGTTATCTGCATCAGTGGGATTTGAGGTTCCCCTAAAAGTCGGAGGGCGAACTTTCAGAAATGTGGCAAGTGTCATAGGACCATCCTCATCATTATTATTCCCATGATTACCCTGATTTATCTGATTACCCAGTGCCTCGGCTGTTGCCTGCATAGCTGCAGCCATATTCCCCAAGGCAGCCATAGAGTCTACTGGATCAGTCCCTATGGGAGCAGGAGTAACGGTGCCTGTCCTACCTCTACCTCGCCCGCAACTGCGTCCGCGAGTCGACATCTGGTCCCTATACACACCAAACAAGTGATATTAAGTTGATCAGTCTCAATATCGCAGGTCTAATGCTTTAAGTTCCAAATGCATGCTCACAAACGTTTATGCCATATATATCAATCAGATATCCTAATAGCACATACACACATATACAGAGAATGCACAAAAGTACAATCAGTCCGTCTTTCAGGCTCTATAGGAACGAACTGCTCTAATACCATAATGTAACACCCTATCACACTAAGCTTTACGCTTAAGCCGTAAAACAGAGGTAGTGTGGTATTACGACCTCTAAAATAGAATGAGTACATATAATAGCAGAAGAATT
Source organism: Arachis hypogaea (assembly GCF_003086295.3). Taxonomy (NCBI): domain Eukaryota; kingdom Viridiplantae; phylum Streptophyta; class Magnoliopsida; order Fabales; family Fabaceae; genus Arachis; species Arachis hypogaea. The sequence continues at coordinate 12,879,910 of NC_092048.1, read as the reverse complement.
ATAATATGCTAGGAGCCTTGAAGAATAGGGGAAATAAAAATCGCGAGATAAAAGCGCAACGCTCAAGGAACGAGTTAACTTGCGTGCTAAGAAAACCATAACTATCAAACATAAGATAACAAAAGTAGGAATAGAGTGCCAAAGATACAAAATAACAAGCTCCTGACTCAGCCTGCGAAGTCAAGACTGGCCGGAGAATATTTACACATATATACATACATATCAAAAACCCAAAAGTACATATACACAATCCTGCCTCTCCATAAACCTCTAAGAGGATCAAAAAGAATAAGTCATGCGGAGAGAAAGCTAAGTACATATATATACATCATAGCATAACAAAATATCCCAGTAACCACTCCGCTTCAAGAGTCTAGATGCCTAACGAGATGCCTCTCGATCTGCATCTGAAAAATAACAACATAGTATGGAATGAGAACCTCCGGTTCTCAGTATGGTAAAGGTGCCACACACATAATATATAAGGTCCTGGGAATGCCAGAGGCAATCCTAGAACGCCGACACTCATATTATAGAGCTTAAAGTATTAAACAGAAGCCATAAAAGGTGGTTTACTAAGGATATTTAGACCTAACTTAACTTAACCTTAAATCTAAATCCCATTTTTCCATTCCTCCATACCTCCAACTCCATCATGCATTTCACAGACAGATAGACAGATAAAGGCAAACACAAGAAGGTTACAACTACTGCAGGTAACAAATACACATTTAGCATGGCAAATATAGATAGGCACACCCAATTAGAGCACAAGCAAGTAATTCAAGTAATATGCATATGATGCATGCCTGTCCTATGGCTGATGAGGCTCATCTGTCGGTTATCCAGCCAACCCGACAAGTCTGAATTGTACTTAGACTGTCCCTCGACGTGCATCCCCAAGAGTCTATGCATAGTTTTTTCTCAAATAATCAATAATACTCAATGGGGGTAACATTCCCGGGAATTTATATAGTGCCTGGTCACACACTTACATCGTAGGGTCAATAGAGTATCGAGTTTTCAACCTGGTACACGTGGTGGCAAGCCACGGCACTTAATCCAGGGAATCTCGTATCTCAGATTATTCAAATTCATAAGCCATATAAATAATTCAATTATAATTCATCAACATCAACATCATTCTCAATCGCATTTGATTCATCATCATACATCAATCATATTCAATCCTTATCCTTCATTATCACACCTCCCATTTCGTCCATCAATAGTTCCAATTCAAAACATAATTCATTCTTTTCTAAATGAATCAAACTTAAAACATGCTCGTTTTCTTAATAACTCTAAATCAAACCATATAACCTTTGAATCTAAATCTTTTTAAATAATCATATAAACAAAATCTCTAATCTCTAATTTTTATAAAATTTCGGCAGTATCTCCTCTAAAACTCGGACTTTGCCACCCTGTTCGGGTCCAAACCTGTATTCTTTTCAATTCAACATTTCCTTCCTCATTATCATAACAATATCCACAAAAAATCTACCTCAGATCAACAATTAAACTCATACAATATTCAAATCCAACAACCAAAATTCAACTAAGAGTCATAGTTCACAAATCCTAGGCTTTTAACACAAAATACCTCAAATCAATAATTCATCGAATCGTTAATTAATCAACAAGCACCAAACCAACCATGTTCATCAACAATAACATTCAACTATAATTCTCTCCAAATTAACATAACAACATTCACCATCCAAAATTAATAACTAATTATCCAATAAACTTCAACCAATTATATTCATCGACAAATTACTAAATATTAAATATACACCTGCATTCCAACTTATCCTATGGTCATCTAGCCTAAGTTTTCACAGAACATTATATATTAAATGCAAGAAACCTAAACCATACCTTAGCCGATTCCCAAGTATTATTCCAAGAAAATTTTCCTAAAAGAACACAGCCCTCAAAACCTCAACTAATCCGCTTCCTCCAAGTTCCAGTATTCACAATTTCAAGCTCCAATTATTTATTTTCAACCTAATACACATTCATAACACATATATACCCAATTTAATACTCAAAGCTCAAATTTAATGAAATTAAAATAAAATTATCGTATCCTCACCTTACCCAAACTTCACATAAGCAAGAGTGAACGTTTTTCTCAAGCTAATTGGATCCTAAAACATCAGAAATCAAAGAAATTCAACATTCCCACTTAAAATTCGAAAATTGGGGGAAAAGAGGGCTGAGAGTGATTAAACAAGTTACCAGTGAAATTGTTCCGGTAGAAATGTAGAGCTCGACGCGGTGGACGCGTGGCCGCAAACGGTGCGGCGATTGGAGTTCGGACGGAGAAGTTACGGGAATCGGAAATTTACGTGAGGGTTACGGGAATATTTCTCGTCCTTCCCTCCCCTGGAAGCTGAAAGCTTCGTTTCTGTTGGAATGATGGGGACGAAGGGCTTGGGTTCACTTAAAAGGGCTGGTCCGGTTGGACTGATAGCCCGGTTCGGGTCCGGTTCAATCGGTTCGGTCTTTTCGGTCCAATTTTAGACCGTTTTCTTCGAAATTAGTGTCAAAATTCTCGTTTCGATGAGCTCTACCCTAATTTAATATAATATTCACATTTCTAATCCTCCTTATTAAAAACTAATTTATTGACTAATTATCTACTAATTTAATCGGGGTTTACATATAATATTTAAAATATTTTTATTTTAATAATTAATAATATATTATTTTTAAATTTATTTTAAAAATACATATTAAAAATAAAATTAGACATACTGATACGTGATAGTATTTAGATGTGTTTAAATGTGTCTAAGAAATAATTTTTTTTATTAAGACACGGTTGGACACATAAAATATATGCATTGGACGAGTATCAATAAATATCGTATCCAAAATATATTCGAATGTTCAACATACAAATACGATAAATTAAAAAAGTGTCCATACTTTATAGATATTTGTTAATATAATAAACTGTCTGTCTAGAATGTTTTATAAACTTTTTCAAATTAAGATATTTTCGAGAATTTTATTCTAAATATTAATATAACATGATAACATAATTTATTATTTAATTTCAATAATTATATATGTCTTTCACATTCTTAAAAATTTTATCTCGAGGCCAAAAAACACTGAGCGAACTATACGAATCTATAGTATTATAGGGTAAAAAAATCTATATGTGTTAAGGGGGTTTAAAATTATCCAAATCAGCCAAACGAAATTTTGATACATCAATCCACCAAAGAGCAAATATATGTAATTCGAATCAATACAATTCGAATTAGTTTTCAACGTAATTCGAATTGATATAACTCGAATTACTCGAAAAAATTGGCAACAAGTAATTCGAATCAACTTGGACGAATTATAAAAGCATAATTCGAATTGTCTCAATTCGAATTAGTAGGAACACGTGAGTAGGAGGAAGTTCGAATCAAATTGATTCGAATTACTCACATTTCGAATCAAATGGCTAATTACACATTGTACAATAAGATACTAGAAAAAATACTATATAATATAAAAAATATATACTAAAAGAAGTATAAAACAAGATTATAGTAAATTAATTTTAGTATAAAATTATTAAATATAAATTAATTTTAACTCCTATTAGTACATTGAATTAAAAATAACATATAAAAATGTACTTGTATTTATTAAATTTTAATAACATATAAAAATTTAATGACTTTTTAAATATTTTTTTATAATAGGAGTACATTTTTATATACTTTAAATACTTTGTATAAAAATGTACTTGTATTTATCATACAAAAATAAAGTGTTGTGCCAATATAATAACATTATAACATTTTAAATCAATTTTTTTCTAGGATTTTAGATTAAAAGCAGCACATGAAAAAATATTATTGGTATTTTAAAGCTAAATTAATTAAAAAAGATAGAACTGTATTTTTTAGGATTTTATGTACATAATTAGGCTAATTTTTTTAATATTAATCAAAGATGTGTGTTACACTATGTTATTTGGTTTCAGGTAAGTTTTACTCTACTATATTTTTTTTTTTACTTTTCAAAAGACACAAATCTAAAAAATTTTATAAAACGTCAATGATAAATTTATAAAATTTTTTAGATTTGTGTCTTTTGAATTATAAAATTTTATAAAATTTTATAAAACGTCAATGATATTTTCTTTTGTAACATTTCCAAAAAGTTACCTCTATTGCTTGAACTTTGGCTTTCATCATGTCCTTTGTATGCACAACCTTGAAATGTCAACCATCTAATGCAATCTATAGATGCTCCTAGTCGAATTCGATTCTTTTCAATCTCTTCTGATGTTTGTTTATGAAGAAGTCTGTCAATATGTTGTGATTATTTCATCAAATCATCACATGATTTCAGCGCCTTATGATGGAATGAGTTAGGACCTTTGCCAATGTGATTCAAAAGAGCACATTCTTTTTCACTATTTACTTTTTTTCAATTCCTGAAACCATTCTCAATAAAAGTATTTGAACCCGTATTGATTGAAGGTTCCTTAGCAAAAAGAAAGCACGGAAAACAATATATAGCATCATCTTCTATAGAATATTCTAACCAAGATGGGAACAATTTAAACCATGAAGCTTGAAAGCGACAATGACTTTTATCACCAGAAAATGGATAATGATCAAGAATTGGTTGATTTGGCTCAACTTTAATATAAGCCCGACGAATTTCATCTCTTTTATTTGGAGGAAACTTCCAAATCATTGGTCGCATTCCAGGATCTCTTTCCAAACGAAAAACATCCAGTTGATTTAGAAGAAGTTGTGGACGCTTTGAGCTATTCAATGGAGAACTTGAAGTAATGAAATTTGATGACCCCTCAAGTATTGGAGTAGTAATAGTAGAAGCATCTTCATTCTCTTAATCTTTTCTTTTAAAAAATGTATCAATAGTTTTGAACTTACTCATAATTCAAATGGCCAAATAAGTTCCTATAATTAAAAATATATTTAGCAAAAAGTATAAATTACAGTCTAAATCTTTATAAAATATAAAAATTATATTTCAATTTAAAATAAAATATTAAAATTCAGAACAATAATAGTAACATCCTAGTATAAATAATATAAAATTATAATTAAATAGTTAACTAATAAAAAAAAAACTAAATATACAAACTAACATATAAAAACATAAACTTAATTAACAAATAATAATAAATTAACTAATTAAGTAAATAACTAAATATATAAAAAAATAAAAATAGAACCTTTTTTGAGAAAGAGGAGTGAATAATCACTTGTTGAACTACTATTTTTTTTAATCTGCAAAAAAAAAAAGAGTCAAAGAGGTAAAACCGTAAAAGATAAGAAGATTAAAGATATAAAGAAGAAGAAGAATAGGAAAAGTTGTTACCTGAAATTTTGGAAAGACAAGGCGGGAAGGGGGAGAGGGAGAGACTGGTTGTACGCTGGGAAATAAAAAAAGGGGATGGGAAAACTGATTGTACGCTGAGAAATAAAAAAGGGATAGGGGCTGAGAAATAAAAAAAGGATAGGGAATGGGCTATTGGGCTGGGTTTTTTGTAGGAATTAAAAGGGGGGGGGTTGGGAAAGTTATGGAACAAAAAGAGAGGGGGAGCTGGGAAATAAAGAAAGGGGGACCAGACTATTTTTTTTTTTAAATAAAAACTAAAATGGGGGGGGGGGGAGTTGCCCCCTTTACTTATATGTACCTGCGCCCCTGGTTTTACATACGGGATGGATAGAGGAATAGGGCAACCGTCGTAACACTCGACGGCGGGATCTGCACCCCCTTCCGACTTAGGACTTTAGACCATCGACTAAGTATCGTGATTGGTACGTGGGTTTCTTCGGGCATCTGCTGAGATTGTCGAAGCAAGTTCCTCAGCATCCACCTCAAGAACCACCTCAGTATGAAGTGTTTGAACCGTTTTCTTATTATCTCCCACAGAAACTAGACCACAGTCAGCACAGCCACCATGACTAATCCAGCAACCACGGCGAGCCCAGCCGTCGCAATTAACACAGTCAACACGGCCAGTCCAGCAACCACGGTGAGCCCAACCATCGCAGCCGTCACAGTTAGCACAGTTAGCTCAGTGGACACAGTCAGCACAGCCGTCACAGTCAGTATAGTCTGCAGAGTCAGTCTAGCTAGCAGATTTCTCCCACATAGCACAATTAGCCCGGACAGTAATGGGTTGACTTTTCATCGATTCCATCGCAGATTCTGTTGATGGGGATGAGATGATCATATATAGCATTGGGTTGACACTGGTGTAGGTCCTGTTCCAAATTTAAGCACTATCCTTTCACCACCAGAGTCTGGTCGACGAGGGTCTGTTTCTGATCACACTTCAGGGCAGGCATCGTGTGATTCTCGATAGAGCGGTTTCATCACTCCGCATATGGTATTTGATACTGCTCGTCTCAATCTACCACCTACTAGGCCAAGCACTTTTGAGTTAAACATGAATGAGCATGAGGTTGTTGAGGAGTACAATCCCGATGCATCTGCTTCGGCAAAGGCAGGTGGATCGGCCACCGCAGATGTCAGTAATTTAGTTTGGGGTCATCCATGTAACCTACAGATGAAAAGAAATCCACCTGATAATAGGGGTGTCCATGGATCGGATCCGATCCGCATATCCGCGGTGTTTATCCGAATCCGATCCGAAAATTGCGGATATGGATCCGATCCGCAAGGCTTTCGGATCGGATCGGATCGGATCGGATCCACACACTAATCGGATCGGATTGCGGATTTTGTGTTGGTATCCGCATATCCGCATATCCGCAAAAATAAAGAAATAAATAAGTAAAATATTCTTTTTATGTTTTATTTTAACTAATAATTATCATATATGTTAAATTATTTAATTTATTATTCAAGAAAAGTATGTTTAATATTATTTTAAGAGTAAACATATTTAAAAGAATAGAAAAAATAAAATTTATTGATATTTTTTTAATAAAAATAAGCTTTTAAAAATATTTTTTATTTTGCGGATATATCCGATATCCGATCCGATCCGATCCGCAAATGTGCGGATCGGATCGGATCGGATCTAACCTTAAAAACTGCGGATATTGGATCCGATCCGATCCGATGATTTTAGTGCGGATCGGATTGAAATTTTGGCCATATCCGATCCGCGGACACCCCTACCTGATAAGCTTACTCCGTCGCAGTTTGGTCAGGATATAATGGGCAAGGGACTTAATTAGATGCTTGGAAAGAAGTAAGCAGGGGTTTAGTAATTAAGTTTAATTTTTAATTACTCTTTTGTAAGTTTAATTTATTGAATTTTAGACCATGGATTCAAAATTAAGTTAATGTAACTTTTAATTAATATATTTTTTAAGTTTACCCTATCAAACTTTAAATTATGATTTCAGAATTAAGTTAATGTATTTTTTAGTTAATTTTTTGTAAGGTTATTTTATCAAATTTGAATTATCATCTCACAAACGGTCCACTATAATAACTCACACAAGTTAATCTCTAACTTAATAATACAAATACAACGACTCACACAGACATTAACTGATAAAATTAACTTAAAAATACAAACACGACGAACCTAAAAAATATTAATGGATAAAATCAACCTAAACATATAAACATAATGACCAACAAAGATCAGAGACCACCATTATCACCAACTCCAATCGGGCTAGCACGCTGAGGACATCGACTCCGACTATGATCCTATCTATTACAGATACGGCATATCCAAGGACCACGCATTTCTCATTAATCCATTTCATTCAGGTATCGGGTCAATTTGGGACGACCTTTTAACGTTCGCCGCAAGGCGGGATTAGCGACCAATGTCGGTCCCAAATAAGCAGGCCATTTCTCTAGATCGCTTAATGGTACGAAGTGAAATCTGTAGACCTTACGAACCTCTGTTATCTTGTACACATCATTCACATACAGCTACCAATGGAGATGCTGGTTAGCACAACAAGCAATAACATGGTGACATGGTAGTCGTTCCACCTGAAAGTGCCCACAGTCACACGTCCGTCACGCAAGATCAACTGCCAACACCTTTTCATTAGGCATTTCACGCACCTCAAATACCTTGTTTCGTCTATCAAACCGATACACAACTATATGTCCAACACGTTGCATATTTGCTTAATCCACTATTGTGAAAATACAGATTAAGTAAATCAAGCACGCTTGCGATCGTGACTCTCGGCACTCTTCTGCGTAAATAGCTCGTTTAACCGATAATATGTTGCTCGGACGAGCGCTAACACAGGGAGGTTTCGGGCACCCTTCAACACTGAATTAATATACTCGACAAGGTTCGTCGTCATGTGGCCCCATCAATGTCCCTCGTCAAATGCCAATACCCAGTTTATAAGTTTAATGGCATCGCACCACCAGGCATATGCCTCGCCTCACTCTTGCAACTGCTTATAGTTGATGTTGTACTCCTCCACCGTCTTTGAATACTCTATGTTGACAATAAGTTTTTGCAAGTGCGGGACTTTGAATGCCCTTAAGAAGTCGCTACCAATATGCCTAATACAAAACATCTACCATGCTTTTGGAGGTTGTCAATCACCTTCAGAACAATTTACTACTGGCCGGATTGACTCACGTTGGTCTGAGATTATATCCATACTATCTCTTTTAACAACATGCCTTCATAAATTACTGAGAAAAAGTGTCACGCATCAGCGGTCTCTCCCTCCACGAGGGCAAAAGTAATAGGCACAATGTTTTAGTTCTCATCTTGTGCAACAGCAATCAAAAGTATACCTTTATATTTTTTGTAAAAATGTGTACCATCAACTTGAACCAGAGACTTGCAATGCTTGAACACTCTAATGCATGAATTGAAATTCTGAAATACGCGGTGAAGTATCCTGACACCATCCGCCTCCTCACTCCCGTTGTACAGGGGTCACGTTTCTATTTGGATAATTGAGCCAGACATCTTATGAACTACGATCGAGAACCACCATGGCAAAGGTTGGTAAGAATCTTTTCAACCACCGAAAACTTTGGCTATGGACTTCTACTTTGCCAACCAAGCCTTTCCGTAACCGATGGTGTAGTTGAACCTTGACTGAACTTCCGCAATTATAGCTTTCACCTTGATGAACGGGTCGGTCTCAACCAATAGCTTTATAGCCTCAGCAACTGTGCCCAAGTCCAACTTGAAATGATCCTGTAAAATCGTTCCTATGGCATACGTGGGCCTACCGTTGTATTTGTATATCTCCCAACAATCTTTTTTTGTATCAAGCTGGCTCAGATAAGCCAGTTGCACCCACACCCAATACGTCTTGCATTTTGCATAGAATGTTTGTGGGTTAGTCTCATAAACATTGTAATCGACTCCTCTAGAGATAGTGTAACTTCTAATTACTGCGACAGCTGACTTTCTAGAACTATATTCCATTCCGATCATGAACTCCCCTTCCTCAGGATCAACAACACCTACACAAAATAGAAATCATTATTCATTGATCCATCCAAAATATAAATTAAGAAAAAACGTATTGTAACCCTCATCACATACCTATGTTTGCATATTTGGGGAATTCCGATGCATGCATAGCGTCAAGATCCAAGTTACGCATAAAAGGTGAAACGTCCATCGGTTGACTAACTGTGGGAGGAACCACTACATTCTCCACTGCTGCCTCACCTCCCACATCACCATCTTCATTTTCGTCGCTGGTTTCATAAGTAGCTTCAAAGTCCTCTTCGCTATCACTGTTCATTCCTTCGTACACTTCAGGTCTATCATCGTCTGATCATTTTGAATCTCATCTGCCTCTACATTTTCAAACTCAACATACAGCTCAATCTTTGGCTGTCGCACCTGAGTTTGCCAGTGAATATTGAACATATTCTGCATACTTACTTCGTCAACGATCAGTATAATATCAAACTGTATTATACCATCAAAAACTATAATAGAATTTCAGTACAGAATATTACTCACTCCCCTCAATATATCATTCTCCATGCTTTGATAAAGACCATTCTGAAGCTCTATGAACGTCATAGTACAGGGAACTATAAACGAAAATGGATTCTCACATGCAAAACTGACTCCCTCATGAGTATTCTGTGTAATCTCATCATTGTGATACACTACCAAATTTACAGTACTCTCTATCACACTAGAAACACACTCAAATAATTCTCCTCTTGCAATAAAATGGTACCAAGCTTTGCCTTATATAGGGAGAACACTCAACACGCAGACCACATGTTGCATCGCCAACAAATCAGAGTGTAACACGTAGACATCACACCTCCCCACGTGCTTAGTCAGCACGTCCTCCCTGTGTGGCAGTACGCCTCCCACATGTTGAGTCAGCATGGCCCGGACGTGTTGAAACTGCCCAACTGATACGGCCATTGATTTGCGAATACACCAAATACACCTATTTTCATTAAAAACACCAATAATATTTTCATATTATAAAAAAATGAGCCGTGAAAAAAGATGGTATTTAACCCTTCCAGTTCCCTTGCTATGTTGCTCTGTGGACCTCATTATGATGTTCCTTGTAAAAGATATAAGTTCCTTGAAAAAGAAAAGTTATTGTATTCTATATTCGCAACCCTACTACCTAACATAAATGTGGTAAGCCACATGAAAATGTATTATGCGCTACGGAAAATTAGAGATGCCAAACTCGATTTGGATCCATTCAAAAAAAAAAAACCCATCGAATCAATATATAAAATATATATGGGCTTTTAAATTAGAGATCCAACCCATCTAAAATATTAATTTTGACTCCTTTTTTTAATTTTTTTTATAGGTTATTGGATTAAATTTGAGATATTTGAATTGAATTATTAAAATAATTGTTAAAAACATCAGAAAACTAAAAAAAATGAGAAAATAAATGAATTAATTGGAATAATTGTTTATTTCGCAGGTGAACCTGTTTAATACACAAATTAATTTGGACGAACTTGTTTTTTTTTTTTTTTCTTTTGGTCAAATTGATTATACAGTCCCCAATTTTAGACATCACACACACCACACACTCGCACATATTTAACGCAGATACAATATATTAACAGACAATATATTTAACCATTCAACTAAAATCCTTAGTTAAACTTGTTAAATATATCATTTTTAAATTTCTATTTTTAGAGTTAAAAACTTGTTCATTTAAGATTGTTAAATGGACTAATCCGACAAAATTAACCCATTTTAATAGCTATTTACTATTAAACTAAGCTTATTATTTTATTAACAAGTCTAAAAGTATTTAAGATATTCAAAGATGATGCTACAAGTTACCAACATAAATGAGAATGGTCTCTACTAAATAAGTTGATAGTTAAAGAGAGTAAAAATTGCACGAAACTTATCAAGTATGACTCAATGTTTAAAGTCAAAATTTGTGGCTAGAGTTTATCACAATTATGTCATCATATAAAGGTGCCATCTACTGTAAAGATGCATCTTTACAGATTTTTATTTTTTTGTGGCAAAAAAGCGTGTCATTAAAAAGTGTTGCTTAAAGAGAAAGTGTTACCATTAATCGTTAACTTGGTTCTGATACCAATTTTTATCATTTCTATCCAATTTTTTACTAGTCCTTGATGTATATTGTGATTTCATTTTTATAGTTTTCAATCTTATTTTAGTTTATAATATTCTTTTTTGCATGGATTATTGTATATAAAATCTTTTATCTGTTTGTCTTTTTCTTTAATATAATTTCTCAAATCCTCAAAAACTTCTTTTATTTCTACACTTTCTGTTGTTTCTAAATACCTTCTTAATTTTTCGACTTCATTCTCCATTTTTTCTTTCAACAGTTTTAATTCTTTTAAGTCATAATATGGTTTTCCAGGCATTTATAAATTTTTTAAATTTAATTCTAACTTGTTTATATTTATTCTTATTTCTATCCTTTTTATTATAAGGTCATCAATTTCGATCTGAAGTTTATTTAATTCCCTTTTATACTCTTTTATTTTACTTTTTAATTTTTCCGCCCTTTTTCTTTTTATTTTATTTTCTGGTTTTTCAATCTTTTTATGCTTCATTTAAAATTTCTGCAAACTTTATCATCGATTCATCACTATTTTCTAGAGATTCTATTAAATTTTCTAGCTCTTCAACTTCTCTTCTTAACTTGTCATAGATTATTTTTAGAGCTTCAAATGCTCTTTGATTTATTTCAGAAAACTGTAAATAATTCAAACGATTTTCTCTTTCAAAGAGCTCTTGTTTCTTGTCTTGATAAGTTACATATATTTCTTCTTTATTTATTGTCATAATTTAGTGTTTAGGGTTTCATTTAATTTTTCGACCTTTTTTGTTAATTCTTTTATTTTAGAATTTTCTTCTTTAATTTTTAACTTAGATAAACTTAAAGGGCTATTAACTTTAGATTCTCTTATTTGAAAATTCGATGAAAATAATTTTCCTGATGGTTCTTTTAATAATAGAACTGGGTTTTCAATAGCTTTATATTTTAGTATTTCTGTTTTTACAATTTTCTGAAATAATTCATCGACATAAATTCTTTCTCTATTTTTAAATATTATACTGTGATGGCTATTTGTTAAAGCATAATTTATTGCATATGTAATTGAAAATGGTTCATCATCTTGTTCCATTAGATTCTTTCTGTGAAATTTATAAGTCAAACTTATAGATCTTCCAAGATTTTCAGTTGATAAAGGTATAGCATATCCAAGATGGGCATTGAATTTAACATTTACGTTTGCCAAGTTTCCATGAACAATTCCAATTATTTGGTCTATTGGGTCATCAGTAATTCTTTTGTCACAGATTGCTAAGCTTATTGGTGAATTAATTCCTTTCATATATGTAGATTTGATTAAGACTTGTATAGTACTAATATGAATCCATCCAATTTTAGATCTTTTTTGTTGATCCTTAATTTTCTCAATCTGTTTACTTAATTCTTTATCATTTATCAAAGCTATTTCAAGTTCTCCATTGGCGAATTTTATCTTTATAGGGGCTTCAAGTTGAATTTTTCCATAGTATATTATATTTTTTCTATTAAAAACTTCTTTTAAAAGGTTCTGTTTATTAAAATTTTCATTTGATTTGAGATTTAATTCTGTTTTTAGAACAGCCTGTTTTTCATTATCTAATAAAGCAGTTAATCTATAATAATCAGATTCTTCTGTTAATTCTAAACTTTCTAAATAATTCATAAATGAAAGACTAGGATGAAGATGTACCTTTCTGGAGAAAAACTTCCTTTATTTAGTATATTTTACATAGGGTGTTTTTATCTCCAGAGGGGAGATTGTAAATACTAACTCCAGAGGGGAGTTTAGAACTATTTTTCCTAAAGGAATTCTTCCTCAGATCATAGAATCGCCTCGGCAGCTTCCTCCTTGCTCTCCTAACATGTGGGTATTCTTTGCCTCCTGCTTTCTATTTTCTGATGATCTTTACAATTGCCTGAGCAACCTATTTATAATAGTTGGGTTTGATGGACAATTCCCATTCTTACCCTTCTTATGACGTCATTGCTTACGTCATTGTTTGTTCTTTTGCACCAGCTACATTGTTGGTGCTCTATGACCTAAGTGCTTACGTCACTATGCAATAATGTTGAGAGATGCTTCAGATGCACTGTCCTCTTCTTTTATCATGTGACCCTCTGATGCATTGTCTCCTTCCTTCATCATGTGAGTTGATTCCGTTTCATTATTGCTTTCTTCAGATATCTCTGAGGCACATAGTTGGCACTTGTGGTCTTCTCTGTCTTTTATCAAATAGCAAAGATTCCTCTTTATCCCTTCAGGGAGCTTTTCTAAAAGTCCAGATAAGTTGTAGAATGCTGATTCAAATTCTACCAAGAGTCTCATCTCTCTTTCTTCAATTTCATTTCTTTTACTGGACACAAGCAGAGTATTTCTACTTTTATAATTAATCCTTGTGTGGGATTCCTTCGTTATTTTTTGAGTTCTTTCAAAGACCCTTGCTAATGTGCTAGCTAACCTTCCTTCATGACTGTAAATTGTTAAGTCTTGAATCTGATCAATTGGTTGAAAATTTCCTGGGAAGACGGACATGAATATTACTTGGTGTGCTGGAACCAAGCATTCTTCTTCTTCATTAAAAATAGGTTGACTGTTTGTAAATTTTAGGGATATATCCCTTGGATTTACATTGTCAATCATATTTTTAAATCTCTTTACTGCATCAACGAATCCTGCAGGAAACTCACTAATAATTTTTAGATCATTAAAAATTAAAATTGTATCAATTAATCCATATTGGAAAAACTGATAGGTGTCAGATGGGGAAGCATCTGAAAATATAACCAGCTTTGTTAGCTGTTCTTTGGCAATAGGATAATATCCTAATATTGCCCTTTTTTCTTCAGTCCAATTCAGGACTATGTTAAGGGTTTCTCTGAGATTTGATCTACAGACCCTTTTCTTTTCCTTGATTTCAGCCCTTGTAGGAATGTTTCTTATTATCCCTGTTCTCTGGGTTTGAATTGGAGCTTTATCTGCTCTTTTTAGAGTTTGCTCTGGATGGAGAGCTTCATATTCCCTGAAGGATTCCTTTGCCTCTTCTAGTGTTAGAAACCCTCCTTTATGAATTATCCTTAATTGATGCGTAAATGGTGCTGCTTTTTCCCAGGCATCATATACTCCTTTCATGGGGCCGTTATAAATTACGTAATATTTTTTATCTTGGGTGGATTTTTTAATGATTTCAGCAATTGTTTTATTTTCTGAAATTTTTTCTTCACCTGATTTGTCTTCTGAAATTTTTTCTTCACCTGATTTGTCCACCATGCTTAGCTTGCTAAACTCTGATGGTTTTGCTTGTTGTGTTGATTTCATTGCTTCAATAGCCTTCTTGAGAGATTGGATCTGTGTCCTTATTTGCTGACAATGCTTGCATTTTTTGAGCTCTTGCTCATATTTTTGAATTTCTTGATCTAATGCGTTGTAGATGAACTCCATTCTCTTGTTAATGTATCTGCAATAACATTTTTGTCACCCTTAATATATTCAATTTTTATTGGATATTGTAACAAAAATAATTGCCATCTTACCAATCGTCCATGATTATAATTATATCGTATGAAACCTGTTAGGTAACTTGAATCTGTCCTTAAAGTAAATTCTCTGGGTAGTAAATCAATTTTCCATTTCTTAAGAGATTTAATTGCTGCTAGAGTTTCCTTTTCATGAGTGGTATATCTCTGTTCTGTTGGAGTAAAAGTCCCTGAAATATACCTGCAAAGTAATTCCTTTGGGGAATCTTTAGAATCTAGTGATTCTTTTTCTTGTTCCAAACTTTTTATAGCTTTCTTAGCTTTTAGATATCCTGACCAGGTTCTGTCTGAAGCATCTGTTTCTACTATTAAGTAGTCATTTTCTTTTGGAATATAAAGTTCTGGAAGTTTTTCACATATTTCTTTAATCTTTTGAATTTACATACTATCTTTTTCATCCCATTTCCATTCTTTTTTAGTACTTATTTTTGGAAATAAGCTTTTAGTGTATTCTGTTATATTCTTTAAAAATCCTTGATCAGAAATATAATTTATACACCCTAAAAATCTTTGTAATTGTTTTCTATCTTCTATTTTATTAGGAAATAAATTTACCTTTTCTAGGACATTTGGCTGAAGTTTTAGCTTTCCTTGAGTGGATAGAATTAATCCAAGAAACTCTATTTCTTGTTTTGCTATTCTTGCTTTCTTTTTGCTAAGAACTAATCCTTTTTCTTTACATCTTTCTAAAACTATTAATAGTTTTTGAAGATGATCTTCTATGTCCTGTTTTGTAAAAATTAGTATATCATCAATGTAGACTAAAACAAATTCATTTAAATCTTTTAGATTTTCTTCCATAAATCTTTGATAAATACCTGGGGCTTGTTTTAATCCGAATGGTAATACATTCCATTCATAGAGCAACACACTTGTTGATTCTTTTGTTGGGCAAGTAAAAGCAGTTAATTTCTTTGTTTCTTCGTCTAAATGAAGTTGCCAATATCCTGATTTTGCATCAAGAGATGAAAACCAAGTTGCTCCTTTGATTTTTTTCTAAAATAGAATCTTTTCTTGGAAGTTTATGAGCATCACCAATAGTTGCTTCATTCATCTTCTTATAGTTAATAACCATTCTTCGTTTTCCCCTTTTAATTTCATTATTGTTTTCGACATAGAAAGCTGGAGCCGCATGAGGACTTTTACTTAATCTTATAATTCCTTTTTCCAAAAGATCTCTACATTCTAGTGAAAACTCTTCTCTATCTCTTGCGAAATAAGGAATTTTATTTGGAACATTTATTTCTTTTATAGGATCTTTTAATTTAATACTTACTAATTCGGTATTTGTATTTTTAATATCTAAAGGATTTTCAGCACAAATTTCATCCAAGAGTTGTTCTATCTTTATTTCAAGATTATTTTTTGGGATATTTATCTGAAAGTATAAATTTAAATAACATGTCTCTAATATAGAAAATATTTTGAATTTTAAGATCTTATCTATAGTAGTAGTTGGTATTTTTATACGTTTTGATTTTTGATTTATTGAAGAATCGTGTGGAGCTTTTAAAACTATATATGTTAATTCTTGAATGAATGGATGATATAGTTTTAAAAAATTATTTCCTATGATAAAATCCATTCCAGAATCTAACATATATATAGATGGAACAATGAACCTATAATTTTGAATAAAAATTTCAACCATTTCTGCTTTTTGGTCAATTTTATGTATTGATTTGTCAGCTATTCTAACTCTTAATGGTTTCTTTAATTTTTTCCAATCAAGTTTTATATTTGAACTAGCAAAGCATTGTGTTGCTCCAGAATCTATGAAAGCATTTATAAATTTTTCTGTTATTTTTATAGTAATAAATGTAGCATTATCACTCAGTCTCTGAGTCTGTTTCCGAGACATATTCAAAAATATAATCTAAGTTATCATCAGATTCCTCTAAAGGTTCCATGAAACAAGACTTAGCAATTTCTATTTGTTTAGTAAGATCCTTTTTATCCTTCTTTTTCGGACATTCATTTGCATAGTGTCCTTCTTCTTGGCAATACCAACATTTACAATTTTCTTTTTTATTTGGGCAATAGTTATTTCTTTGTCTTTTATTTTTATTATTATTTTCCTTTCTAAAATATCTCTTTTTTCTCCTATTTGGATAGTATTTTCTTTTTCTAAATTGATATTTTCTTTTTCTTTGAAAATTTTTATTAAGACCATATTTTTTAGGTATCTCTTCATTATCTTGACAGCAAATTCTAATTATATTTGCAAATCTTTTTTGAGTTGCTTCTTGCATACAACGTTCTTTTATTTCCTCTATTATTGCGGAGGTTGCTCCACCAAAATTATTTTCAATTGTCCCTCTGTTTATTTCTCTTATAAATCTTCCCATTATAAATTCATTAGCAGGATATGGAAGTTTTGTTATATACATACTAAGATAATGATTTTTATCTTCTTCTTTTAATTTGTAATAATGTATTCTATATTCACATATATAGGATTCTACATTACATAGATCATATATCTGAATATTAGCTAAATGATTTTTTGCTTCTTAATATTCTTTATATAGAATCATCATTATATATAATATCTTATCATAAGCTGTTGTTTTTGTTGCTAAATCTTCTATTATTTGATTTTCTACTGATGTCATATAATCTCTTATAGTTCCTTTAGTATGAAACCCTATGTAATTCCAAATATCTCTTCCAGACAATTCACTAAGCTTTGGATTAGTAAAAGCTTCTAATAAAAAGGAATTCAACCAATTTTCGAAAATTTCTTTTTCATTCTTTTTACAGTCTAAATCGAGCATTCTATCTCCTTCCATTTCCTGGATTTTAGGAACGTATTTTGATGGTATTTTTGTATATTTTGAATCTTTATTTATAAACCCTTTTTTAAAAGTATAATTGTCAAAACCTGTTTCCCATTTAAATTGAGATTGATTATCCTTAGATGTTCCAGCTTCATTTTTTACTTGTATTGGAATTGCTGGTTCTTCGTCACTTGAATAATCTAGGATGTGTTCTTCATTTTCTATATTTTCAGGGTTTACTAATTCTTCTTCTATTTGAAATCCTTGTTCCATAATATTATTTTCTTGAGCCATCTTTAATTGTTTAAAAAGCATTGTAACTTCTTCTAATTTTTCTTCAATATTCATAATTTTAGTGGTGGTTTTACTTTTAAATCTGTTATGTTGATTATATTGTGAAATTTTTCTTCTTTGGGATTCTCTTTTTCCTTATTTTTTTTGAAATTTTATAGATACTAATATTTCTTCAAGCATGTCTACTATAGAATTTAATTGTGGGTTAAAGGTATGATAAAGATGTGGTGAATCATTTCCATGGTAACATTTTTTAGAAATTCCATGTGAAAAATAAGTTTTTTCAGGTTTTTGAAGTCCTTCAATAAAACTTATAGTAAAATAAAGATTTTGAGAAAAATCATTTTGTATTGATTTTAAGAATTCGGTGTCATTACAGTTAATATTGGTTAAAATCATTAATTTTTTATCTATTAATTTTGATAACTTAATTATTTCTTCTCTTAAATCTTCTAATTTACTTTTTTCCATTAGGTGACGCTTTTCTTTGTGAAGAGCTACGATTTTAAATGAAAAGTGTGGCTTTAGGATGTGTGGTTTAGATTTTGCCAACTAGGCACATCTTTAAACTTTGCTCTTTACCTTATATTTCTCCTTATCAAAATTAGGAATGACTTAATAATTAAAAAATTAATATATTCAAGTCTATAAATAAATATTATATTTAATTGGATTATTCAAGTGAAGTTCATAAGTAAATATGGGCTTAAGTTAACTTTCTCCCTATTAAGAGAGTTAGTAGAACAGAGATTATCTCTTATTGTTGTAATATTATTCCTCTTTATAGTATTAGTATACTGTCACATTATTTTTGAGAAAAAAAATATATTAAGATCACGTTGTATTGTTGTTGAAGTATTTATCTCAGTACACGATCCTAGGTAAATTAATTGTGGTGTTTCAAACTTGCAACAGCCCTATACAGAATTATGGACACAACAGCAGATTCATTTCCTGCTTTCATCATGTTAATTGCCAGATCAAAGGCATAAAATTGTTGAAGGCATAGGTATTCATATATATGAAAGGAAAAATCAATCAAAAAGTAATATTAAGGTTTCATTAAATATATAATCAAACACCTTCCCTAAACTAAAGCCTGCCTCAACTGAAAAATCCACAAACTCTCACTGAAATATACATTGACCAAACTTCAAACTAACTGTCAAACTCATTATGCATCTAGGGTTCTAGCTAAGGGTTCTGACCAAGAAGAGACGGCCTATAAAACACTTGGCTTTGAGCAATCTCAATACGGTCACGTGGATCGTTCATGGTCTCATCTCGCAACGCTTGAAGGATGGCTTGTACTGGAGATTCCCTGAACATCAGATTTCAGCAAACCATAGAAAAAGTTAGTTGGTTGGTTAGTTAGTTCAATTCTTGAAACACTATCCCGAAAACCATGGGAAGTGAAACTTAGTTACCTTGTAATCAGTATTCTATATAACATCTTCAAGATGGGACAAAGCTCCACTGGGGCAACATGCTTGTTTTCTTCTGGATTTAGGACATTTAAGCTGGACTGACTAAGTAGCTCGTAAAATGCTTTAACTGCCGAGATTCCCTATGAAATTCGAAGCAAAATAAAATATCATCGATAAGCAGCAAAGTCGAAACTTGAAACGAGCATTATCGAGTGTTGAATGACAAAAATCTAATACCTGAATCATCCCCTTGCCCTTGATGCTGTCGCCCATTTCGAGGCTCAACTCTCCTTTGGCCAACTTTTGTCCATACCAAGCATTACGACCTTTCAACAACGTTACATAGGTATCGGCCAAGAGAGGTCCTGCAAGTTTCTCTGGCTCTTCTGCCAATAGATGAGTGATGAAAATCATCTCCGATGTGCAATGAGCAAAGTAGACTGATTTGCTGGTGGCACTTTCATTTGTCAAAGCAGCTACCATTCCTATCAAATCTTAAACTCATCAATACAAATTACAAGTTTTCAAAACATTAAGAGAGCTTTTCGATGTGATCTAACAGAAAAGAATTCAAAGAACAGGACATGAAAGCACCGAATCCTGAATAACATCTAGAGTAGATCAAATAAAACTAAACTAACCTGCTCCAATGGCGTATACATTCTTTAATCCACCCATAACTTCATGAGTAACAAGGTCACCATTATCCCATACTATAAAATGGGGCTGCCTCAGAAACTTTGCCAATGGTTTCCGCCATTTCTCTGCTCCACAAATCCGAGCATTTGCATATTCTTTGTTGTAAATTTCTGAGGCAATGTTAGGTCCTCCCAAATAAAGTATGTTCTCAATGGGGACTCTGGCTGCAAAACATGATAGTTGACAATGAAGTGAGCCATAAAGAGAAGCAACAAAAACATTAAGTATAAATGTTCTGACAACGTTAAATTGAAAACTAAGAAAACAAATTAAGTAGTCCAGGTTGCTCAGAACCATAGTAAAGTGAAGATAATTCAAGCCCATTAGACCATTACATAATGCAGGTAAAGAAACAAATATAGCCACGTCTTACTTGCTCGATTGATCATAAGAGTCGGAGTTATTATTCGCGGCTCGCTACCTAATTCGGCCTCCACACCCTTTGCCAATGAAATAATGACAGGAACCGTGATCCTCTCTTTCCAGTACTTACTAATCTCTTCAAAAACCTCGCTTGTTTCCGTCGAAGGCAAGCCATTGATCACAATGTCAGCATCCCACACAGCTTCCTGCAAATTGGTGACAACCTTGAGAGGGCAAAGAGGTGTGTCAATCATGTTCAAGCAGAACCCATCTTTCAAGATCTCATCAGCATAAAGAAACCTATCCCCTAACCTCGCCTCGACATATTTCAAATAGGCACACCTCCTAATCAGCCTCCTCAATACATCCTCCCTTGAATTGATAACCTCAAACAAGTGCTGAGCAGTGGCCTTATCAACCATCCTCCCAGGTCTCCTCCATATCCTTATAAGAACTTTTTCCCTTAAGGAACCATAAGCTTCTTGCAGCATAGCTGTGAAGACACTACCCCAAGCACCAGCTCCAACACCAACTATTCTCAATGGATCACCATCCACTTTCCCCATAAGCTGACGAAGCTCATCAAGCTTCAATTCCAAACCACCACCATTTACATTATGAAGAGAGCCATTTGAATTTGAATTTTCAGTGTGATTCATCTTTGATTGATTCGTATTTGTTGCAAACGACAAAGAAAGAGCACAGGGCTTACAGTATAAATGCCTATGATTGTTGACAACCAAAGATCTAGTATACCCAGAAATTTTAGTGGGAAATCTCATCAAAGCTTGAAGCTTTGTAAGCTAATTATGAACCCCAAGAAACTAAAATCCTCTAAAACATGGAAATTCAAAGTCAATGAAGCATGCCCCAGTACCAATCGCGAACAAAAGGGAAATTAAGGAAAATGATGAAGAGTTACCAAATGGATTTTGAGAAGCAGTGAATTACTGAACTAATAATGAGCAATGCAATCCCGATAGATGAAGAGCATTGAATGCTGAGAAAGTGGGCGGCGTGAAGTTGAGTTTGATTCCCCAAAGTGAAGAGAAGTTTGATACTTTTCTTGGTTGGTTGGAATGTGCATAGACGAAGATAGAAGAGAGTGAGTTGAGTGTGTCTTCCTTCCTTGCTTGCCTTCGTTCTAAATTGAAGCAGCGACAAGTACCAAGTTGTGTTTGTGTTTATGTTGTTGTCTCTGTCGAAAGTAGAGAGTATATGATGAACATTCCTCACACTTCTCTTCATCTCTTCTTAGTACTTACCGCAACACTGTTATTAGTAATTTTAAGTTTTTAACCATATTTATTCTGTTTTTTGTCTACTTTTAAATTAGGTGTTCATTTAGCAAATAATTTTTTTCCAATCATTGAAAGAATTATTAATATAATATTTAAAGGATAATTTTATAAATTTATTTCAACGACCAAACGGATCAATTTCACACCATTCCCTATAACTCGAAAATGACATAATCTTTACACCTTCAACACTTGTCTCTGTTTTTGAGTTAAGAAATTAACTAAATTAATTAATGATGACAAAAATTATCTTATTAAGCAAAATAAATAATTAGTGTTGATTACTTATGATTATATGAGGCTAATTATTTATTGTTGCAGGTCAAAACTCATCTTTGCAGTAGCCCAAAAGGAAGGAAAACAACAAACAAGACTGGTGGACTAAAATGCAAATGAAGCCCAAAAGAAACAAAGAATAGAAGGCAACGGGCGGAATGAAAAAGATTCGATCCAAACCCGGTTACATATCTCAGTTCAAACTCTTTCCATGTGCTTTAACCAAAATCAACGTACACCTTTACTGTCTCAATCAGAACTCAAAGAAAGAAAGAGAGAAAGCTTAGTCTCTAAGTTGTTCATAGAAGAAGAAAGAAAGAGAAGGTTAAGCAAGAAAGGGTAAAATCTAATCAACCATTTCAAACCACATCGAGAAAAAAAACAGAAGCAAATGCAAAGGTTAAAGGTAACCCATTTCCTTATGCATGCATCATATGTTCTTCTCCTCTTCCCAACTCTCTGCTCAGTCCAAAAAAAAGATACAAAGGAAAGTTGATTTTTGTTCTTCACTACTGTGCATCTACGGTCACAAGTATGTCTTGGGGACCAAGTAGCTTCTCAATGGCTCAGATCCGGTTTACCATTGAAAGACTTTTGTGGTTGCTGTTTTATGATTTTTGGTCAACAAGAGAAGGTCAGAAGCAAAGTTTCTATTCTGAGGATTAATGGAAAAAAGTGAGTTGGTGGGTTGGTGTAGCACAAGGCTCAAGAACTTGACCTAGGAAGAAGAACCCCAACAAGGAGATAAAAGAAGATTTTCTATTCATTCAGAAGTAAGGAGACATAACCCAGTGTATTGAGGTTTTGTTCTGTGGAGAAGTTATCTGAAGAAGGTCTTCTACTTGGACAGTACTCTCTTTCAAAGAAGCATTCCGCCAAAAATGAAGAACTGAATTAGAGACATGCAAATCTAGTTTATCACATAGCAAAGAGGCTGTTGTAGAGTCAATCTCCTTCATGTTTTACAGATTGTAATTTACTTTTCAATGTTTATCTTTCTGTACTTTCTTGAGTGAAAAGGCATAATGAGAGATCTCAAGTAAAAGCCAATGAGTGAAAAAAGGCTGAGTGATACACTTGAGAGAAAAGTCTAGAGTTATTTCAGATTTCTTTAGGTAAGTCTGTGTCTTGTATCTTGTACCAGTGAGGTACCCCTTTCTTAGTTGGGTAAGCACTAAGAGTGAAGAGTTAGGTATTAGCATAGCCAATGTCAAGTTAGGTTAGAACTTGAGTGTGAAAAGATTGTATCAATCATGTGGAATTGGTGTATGTAATACTTTAACTATAGTGAAAATTCCACCATTATTGTGGTGGAGACTGGACGTAGGTTGCATAGCACAAGGCAACCGAACTAGAATACATGATGGTGTTAGCTCTTTTCCCTTCTACTCTGTTCTATTTTCTGATATTCATGAGACAAAAATAAATTGTCTCATAAATTTTCACTGCTGAGTTCAAACTAAATCAGAATTGCAAGTTTATCTAAAAAGGGGTTATTTCAGTAACTTAAAGAAAGGCATAGAATCAACCCCCTTCTCTAAGCCTACTACAACCTTCATCTGTGCTCTAAAATACTCTGCTATTCCGCGCCAACCAAATGTTCCAAATAACTGCAAAGAAGCCTATTAGCCATTTCTTTTGCTCCGACTTTCTGCCTGGTACTCTAGTCCAACTCTCGAAGAACTCTTTAACAGTCCCCGAAATGGCCCATGCTCTATCAGTATACTTCAACCAAGCACACCATACCTGCCACGTAAACTCACAGGCAAAAAATAAATGATGTACAAATTCTATATCCTTTTTACACAATACACATATATTGTCAGTATGATTAATAATGCCAAGTCTACTCAGCCTCGCCTTCGTGTTGACCCTGCCTACTAAAACAAACAATGCAAATAGTTCAACCATTGGAGGAACCAAGCCTCTCCAAATCGAACTAGTGAAGCTGTAACTCGTGATATCCTCTGAAAGAGTCCCTTTCTGCAACACCTGCACAAAAGAATTAGTAGAAAAAATACATTTTTTTTATCAAATTTCCATACAATTGAGTCTTCTCTATCACTCGATAATCTTACAACCCGTAACCGGCCGTGAAGTTGATTGAGCAACTCTAACTCCCATTGGAATAGTTCTCTCCTCCACTGGAAGTTTCATACCCACTCTAGCCTATCCCAAAACCCACAGTCCCCTATTACGAATCCTTGTTGATTTGAAACAGTGAAGAATCTCGGAAAACTATCTTTCAAAGAGCCACCTTGTAACCAAGCATCCTCCTAAAAACGAGTGCTCTTGCCGTTTCCCACCTCCATAGACAAACCACTGATCATCATGTCTCTTGCCTGTTGTTCCTTAATATTAAGCTGGCAAATATCTTTTCAAGAACCCACTCTTGATGGCAAAGGTTAGTTTGACAACATTATAGTTGGGTCCAACTGATTACAAGAGCGTACAACCTTCTTCCACAGCGGACAGTCCTCCTTTGAGAAGCGCCACCACCACTTGAATAGAAGCGACGCATTTCTAATTAGAGCATCCCCCACCCCAAGCCACCTAGCTTTTTCGGAGCTTGAACTACCTCCCATTTCACCAGTGGTATTCCATTATTTCCAACTTCTTTACTCCACAAGAACTTTCTCTGAAGTCCAATTATCTTTTCTGCAACCGCTTTTGGCATCTTATACAAGCTCAAGTAGTAAACCGGCAGACTATTGAGAACGGATTTTATTAGGACTAACTTACCCGCTTTGTTAAGAGATCTAGCTTTTCATAGGCTCAGCTTGTCTTCCACCTTGTCTATGATTGATTTCCAGGTCTTCACCAGCCGATGATTAGCGCCAAGAGAAATTCCTAAGTATCTGACAGGTAATACCGCCTCAGCACATCCCAACAAACCACACATATTCGTCACCCAATCCTTCTCACAGTTGACTGAAATTAGGCTCGACTTATCAAAATTGATGCTCATGCCAGACATTAGCTCAAAACATCGCAGGAGCCTCTTATAATTCACTAGCGTCTCCGTTTCCTGCGGAGAGAATAAGATTGTGTCATCTGTAAATTGGAGATGCGACAATTCTATATTGTCCATTCCCACCAGCAGTGGAGAAATTCGTCCATTCCTTACCGCCTCCCCCACCATCCTGTGCAGAACGTCAACGACAAGAACAAACAGGAAAGGAGAAAGAGGGTCTCCTTGTCTGAGTCATCTCTCCATCTTGAACGGCTTGGATGGTGACCCATTGATCAACACTGACATAGACGCTGTAGTCACACATTCCTTCACCCAAGTCCTCCATCTAAGACCAAAGTTCATCTTCTGCAGCACTATATCCACAAAGCTCTACCTCACTCTGTTGTAGGCTTTCTAAAAGTCTAGTTTAACAATTGCCGCCTGCTTCTTTCTCAGCTTCAACCATTGGACCGTCTCACAAGCAATGAGAGCACCATCATGTATTTTGCGGCCCTTTACAAACGCAGACTGAGTCTCCCCTACTAGGTGTGGCATCACTAACCGCATTCTTCTTACCAGAACTTTGGATATTACCTTATAAACACAGCCAACTATACTAATCGGTCTTTGGTCTTTGATTTCCTTGGCCTCCACAAATTTTGGAGCTAGTGCCACCCAAGTAACATTAGCATCTGTTGGTAGCTTCGCATTCTGGAAAAAACCCAACACAACTGCAGTAAACTCCTGACCAAGATCACCCCAACATTTCTTTATGAAGTTCATATTACAACCATCACTACCTGGAGCTTTACTGGACTCACAATCCCAGACTGCCTCTCGTACTTCCTCAGTTGATGGCATTTCCTCTAGTACTGCTGCTTCTTCATCATTAATCTGCTTAACCAGCCCATCACAGATCCCAATCACAGGAGCATACTCCTGCCTATACAGTTCTTTATAAAAACCCGTAATCGCAGTTTTTATTCGGGCCTGATTCCGCACCAATCTTCCATTAATCACTAGAGACTCAATTCTGTTGTTCCTCCTTCTTGCCGACGCTAGGTTATGGAAGTACATAGTATTCTTATCCATATCTCTAGCATGTTGGGATCGGGACATCTGCTTCCAATGAATTTCTTTTCTGACATACCACTTCGCACAGCAAGTCACCAGAGCCTTCCGTCTAGCTTCCATTGTTCCGTCATAACTACCAGCACTAACCATATCATCAATCTTCTTAATCTCATCCTCAAATATCTTAATTCTGCTGTCCATGTCCCCAAAATTATCCTTATGCCATCTCCTTAGCGGTACTGTCAAAGCCTTAAGCTTGTTTGTGAACATATCATCTCCCAAGTTCCACCACTCATTCTTTACTAACTTCAGAAACCCTTCATGTGTAAACCAGGAGTCTAAAGTAAGAAAAGGGCTCGGACCCACCCAAAGTCTAGAATTTTTTAATATCAACGGGCAATGATCAGATAGGCCTCTAGGGCCTCCTTTCAAACGAGTATCTGGAAACTCCTTAAGCCACTCCAGACTGACCAAGATCCTGTCAATGCGGCTATAAGAACGACCTTGAAACCATGTGAATTTCTTATCGGTTAATGGTAAATCAACTAGCTATAAATCTTGCACCCATTCCTTAAAATCCTCCGCAAATGCCGGTAAACTAACAGCTCCTTTCCTTTCCTCCAACCGTATTATCTCGTTAAAGTCTCCCATGAAACAAAACGGAACCTGACATAAACCCAAAATGTAGCTTAATTCCTCCCACATCACCAACTTCTCACTCCGAACATGTGCACCATACACCAAGCAGAAAGCACATTTAAAATTATTTTTTGTCAGCAAGCCTTCAACGCACAGTCAACCATCCCCTTTATAGCAGTTCGATTGTTTAAACAATAAATTATCCCACATTAACAATAAACTGCCAGAGGCACCAATTGATTCCACAAATTTCCAACCCACCGTATCACAACCCCACAAGCGTGCTACATCAAACTTAGTAACCACCTCCCTCTTAGTTTCAATCAAGCCTAGCATATTTAATCTGTACTTTTTCTTCAACTCTTTCACCATACTCAACTTTCCGTACCTTCCTAGGCCTCTAATATTCCAGGAACTATAAATCATTTAAAAAAAAATTTCTACACACCTTGTTATGTTGTTTGGGCCTGCTCCTCCTAGCTTTCTCCTTTTGTTTTGCCATCTTTCTTTTTGCTGCCATAGCTTCATTTTGACTTTGTAGAATCGCCATAATATCTTCTTCATCGTCATAAAAAATCGCACCTGACTCCACTCCTAACTTCCACGTTTCCTTATTCTCCACTAACTGTCCTTCCTGCGTATTCCTCAGGTCAGCATCTGGTTTTGCGCTTTCAATTTCTGTCTCGGATCCAGTACCCTCTGTAACCCGTTCAATCTCATTGTCCTTACCCGCACCTTCTTCTTCACCTTCTATCTCTGCCAACGCGCTCACCTTTTCCTGACCCAGTATGTGTTGATCTTCATGATTAGCCCGGCCGCTTGCTTCACCGACAAACCCCTCCACTTCCGGTTCATTATCAAAATCTCCCGTCGTATCCCGTGCCACCGTGCTCACTACTGCACCGTTGCAAAGTACCAGAGCATGGCTTCGTTCCTCCGCTTCTCCGCCTGCCCAACATTCCGCACCTCTACTCAATGCACAGGGACGCGATTCACCTGTACCAATCGTAGCTAAATTCTCCAATCCGTTTGCTGAAGGATAAGCTAAGATTAATTTTTAAAAATGAGTCTATATTGAGAGGTCAACACTTGAACAAAAATCTTATAAAATTTTGAGCTCTCCTACCAAACTAATACTATATCAATTAGCTTTTGTGGTAATAATTCTTCTAAAATTTTATAATTAAGTTAATAGTCAAAATCGTCCCTAAAAGATATTCAATCTTCATTTTTGTTTCTGAAAGAATAAATTAATCTCCGAAAGATAACGAATCTGGTCATGTTAGTTTTTTTGTCATCTCGTTCGCTGACGTGGCACGTTAACTGCCAGTGTGGCACTCGCTAAGTAGTACCCTCTTGTTGCTGACGAGATAAATTTGTTAAATCAATTCAAATCAGTCCTTAAGTGAATGAACTCTACTCTTAAATTCAATCATTGGTTGTCTTGGTGCTCTGTCCCTCGTCCCCTCACTTCCATTGCTACTTTTAGAGTAATTAATTCAAACTACATAGTATCGAATTTTTTTCTCCGACCATTGAAGCAACTCAAAAGCTTCTTTAAGACCTTACCGCAGCATGAGCTTTAGGTAGCGTTTGTTTGCGAGACAGAGACCAAGAGACAGAGACAGAGAGACAGAGACTAAGAGACAGAGACAGAAATAAGTATTAGTATTGTGTTTGGTGTGATGGTGTACAAGAGTGAGTTATGTCTCAGTATCGTGTTTGGTTTGAAATAAAAGATGAAGACTAAATTTGTAAAGTTACTAAAATGCCCTTATATCACCAAACAACCCTAACCCCCCACAAAGCCAAATTCATTTTCGTAAGTTGGAGTTACCCTCACCCCCTTTCTCCTCCAATGAACCCTTCCTCCTGTTCTCTTCCGGCAAAGATGGCTGGAGCCCGACCCGCCGCCGGAAGGACCTGAGCTTGTCAGCTGTTTTTGGTGGGACCGAGGAAGGCGAGTCGGCAGCGATCCGTGGTTGATGTTCGTCGTCCCGTGACGGACCCCGTGATTTGTGGCGCCGCTGCGGAATCCACGTCTGGGGTTGTGCGTCGACCCGGTGCCGGCTTTCTGTGTTTGGTCGCCGGTGTTTGTGGGTGCACGGATTAGGTAAGTTTCGTATGGTTTCAAAATTTAATAGGTGCTCCTTCCCCGTATTGGGTTACCTCTGTTGTGAATTGGTTGATTGGATTAGCTATGTTGCTGTGTTGTGAACTGCTTGATTGGATTAGGTCTGTTGCTCTGTTGTGAATTGGTTTATAGGATTAGCTCTGTTGTGCATTGGTTGTTTTGTTGATTCGTTATCGTTGGATGCTGAATAATGATACTATTTTTTAATGACCCAGTGACACACATCAGTCATGGAATGTTTCTTAAATAAAACAAATTATGATCTTTGCATGTTAGTTCATCAACATCTGATAGATACATATCTTATCTAGGGTTTTGTTTGAGAGAGTGGACATAAATTAGCACAATTGGTCAATGCTGATGCCTAATAATTGTTAAACATTACTAATAATTAAGATTCTCTGTTTTGTACATATCCCTTTTTTTTGTTTATAAAGCTCCAATTCATTGCATGGTACTCTAACTACATGGAATCAAATTCAGGATAGGTTGGTCTGTCACGTCTTATAATTAAACTTACTAATTGGACATGATTAGATTCAAACCATGGCAATTTGATATGAAATGAGTATATATATAAACCTAGCATCGTGTTTTATTTTATATGTTAGGCACTTTATCTAGTAGTATCATTAGTATTTCAATTTCAATATCCTTTTATATATTAATTTCCAATAAGGCTGCAGCTTGTCTAAAAAGGCTACGAGAATTTGTACACACCCATGCTACCTGAAGGAAAATAATGAACCTTTGCACCTTTCTCTACTGCTCATTTTTTAAATGTGATTTTATTGGATTATTGCATCAAACCTTATGATTAGCACTAGCAAGTGGTGGGTGTCTGATTTTGTAGGAGGGGATCTAACACATTGTTATTTTTTAGTTAATTTATGTATTAGATCCAGTTGTGATTATAGTTGAAAAAAAAAAGAAAAAAAAGTAGAAGATATGGTTTGAGTGATCTGTTTCAGAATATGTACTCTTTGTTAGTGTCAACTAATCAAAAAATGAATTATAACATAAAATGTCTGTTGAAATCCGTAAATTGTTTGTTTCTTAAAACTTTTCTTTTGTTTTTGCAAAAAAAAAAAAAAAAAGACAATAACAGGTGCATTGTATTGATTCCTACCAAAATTTTTTTTGCCATTTCTGAATTTACACTTGTTAAATCATGATTGGTTGTTTCATATATGAATTCTCTTCTTCTTTTATGTGTAGTATATACTACATTAAAACTATTGTGAGTTACTGTTACATTTATAGGGTGGTCAACAATGGCTTCCACAAGTAGAAGAACTACAAGTGGTACGTACGGCAGCGGGAACACAACGGGAGACCGTTTTTGTGAGTGTGGGTTAAGAGCACCGTTGCAAGTTTCCAATAGCGTGGCCAACCCGGGTAGAAAGTATTACGCGTGTCCAACAAGGAGATGTGGATGGTTCAGGTGGGCAGGTCCAAATACCCAGCATTCTGACGTTGAAGAGGATCGATCTTCTCAGCTTAACTTTAATTTTAAGACGACCGAACGAGTGGAAAAACTTCATGCTGATGTTGTGTATCTGAAGTTTCTATCATGCGTTCAGCTTGTTGTTTCCGGTCTTTGTATTGTGTTGATCATTGTGGTGTTGTGTAAGTTGTAGTATGGGCTTTGAACTCAAATAGGCATTTCAGAAATTGTAATAACAGTAGCACATATTTGGCACTTTTCATCTTGGACATGTTGAGACATTCAAAAGTTATACTTTATGGATAATCTTTTTTCCTTTTTTTAGCTTTTGCTTTTGTGAAACCTTTATTCCCCACTTTATATCATCCTTTTGCTCATGTTAATGAAAATCTTTACTTTATCAAAGAAAACAGGCCCAGAAGTGGGTGTTATGCTAGTCCTTCCAAATATGTTGCAAGGGTTTGATCCTTTTATCATTCAAATTTTGAACCAATTTCCCCATGTGTTCTGAATGTCAAGGTTATTGCATAAGCATATATGTGTTGCCAATTGGATTAGGTTGTTGCTGCTATGATTTGCCATGGCTTTTTCTTCTTCCTTATATGATTGGCCATAGCTTTTTTTATAAATTTATCTGAAGTTTCTTTATGAATAAGATTTTCAGAAGTAGGTTAAAGGAAGAAGACTTTGTGCATATCTATTTTAGCACTTAAATGTTGTGGGAGCCATTATTGTCTTGTTAGAAAACACTATTTTTTACTAAGAAGACTAAACATAGAATTATTAGACTTACTAGAATGAAATATTTGTAAGCTAAATCCTAATACAAATTAAATACAAAGATATGGTAAACTACATAACATAGGCGGAAAATGAAGAGAGTTGTTAATATTGGTAATCATCCACCAAAGTATTTATCCAAATAAGAGCGAAACAAAGGAAGTTGCATAGTTAGGTATGGAAACATAGCAACACACAGATGGTACCAAAGTTTTACCATGCTAAACATAACATTGTCCTGGAATCCTAAAACCCGACTTCCAAAAAGTTAACACCCTAAACCAAACTTAAGACCAGAAGCCAAAGCTAATAAACTTAACAAGTATTCAACTTCATATAATGGAACGCACGAGCCCAATCATTTGTGAATCTGACAAGCCCCAGAAGTGTGCATACACATTAGGACTTTCGGCAAACTTCAGTATCGCCCTGACCACATCGTCATCACCGAATCCAAGCTGTGTGAGCTTCTCGCCAACCTTCCACTTCTCGTTCACACCAACAATGGCATCAGCTATCAGTTGGGCATTCTTTCGTTGGTCAGTCGATGATTGCTGAATCTGATTGGCCATCCTCTCGAGTACGTCAACCTGTTTCCTCTTCCTCCCGCATTTCCTAGTGCTTTCCGCGCTCGCACCGACCTCAGAATGTGATGCTTGTCCTTGCATTGCTGCAACTCCGTCTTGGTCTGGAGGTGGAGACATCTCGGACTGATCAAATCCAGCAGCAGTGTCGTCTGTCTCTTCGTTAACCTGTTCCTCCGCATCGAAGCCACTAACGGGCGCCACTCCCGTGGCTCTATCCCTGCCAAAGATACCTTCCAGCCGGTGAAATAAAGGAAATAGCTTGCCAGGACTGTAGAACTTGGTCGGATGTGCCTGCGAAACTTGTACACCGGAATTAGTAACGTTCAGAAAACATGATAATTACAGATAAACAAACTTGATCAGTAGCCATTCAGAGCATCATTGGGACAAGTACAAAATAATTCAGCAAAAAACAACTCAATAACCAAGATAACTATATCAGAAATCATTAGATCACTATTTTTTCTACTCATGAAACTGCAAACTTAATCAAACAGTTACCCTAGTATTAATTATATTCAAATCCACCTTTCT
Source organism: Arachis hypogaea (assembly GCF_003086295.3). NCBI lineage: Eukaryota > Viridiplantae > Streptophyta > Magnoliopsida > Fabales > Fabaceae > Arachis > Arachis hypogaea. The sequence continues at coordinate 12,847,569 of NC_092048.1, read as the reverse complement.
TCAGGGTATATCTTTTGAGTTTGAATCCTTTTCTACATAATCTGCACCAAGTCTTGAAAATTTGTCAATCCCAAAACTTAAGATAGATTAGGTGCTCACATTTTATGTGTAGGTGAGCTACTAATCCGTGATGAGCTCATGATATTCTGGGCATTAACTCTAGCAATCTCACATATGTAACACAAAAGATTGAATGAATTATTGTCTGCTGCATTACTAAAATGTTTTTTGTCAATCCAATGATAAGTAGGATCCTATCATGTCAAATTTCAATGCAAATATCGAAGTGCTTAAACTGAGCAATCTGGCAGGGAAAAATTTCAGCCAAATATTCATGAATGATTAATTTATACCAATGATATTCAAACAGATTTATCAAGTAGCACACAGTGGGAACAACCCAATGAAATACTTCAAACACACGCACCTTCAACCAAGCATCAAGGACGTCTTTGCTGTCAACCTCAACACATTGTTTCTCGTTGTTCCAGCCAAATCCGCTACAAGCAAGCATATCAGCGGCGTACTAGTACTTCTCCTTCAGCCGCTTGTGCTTATTCTTGCAATGCTTCGCGGTCAGTGTACAACCGGGGAAAGCCTCCAACATCTTCAAAGCCAGCTTCTCGAATGTTCCCGGTTTAAACTGCCCACAATCAGCCCGCTAACCGTCAACGACAAACTCCTCCATGAAGCCAACAAAGGCCAATGTCTCTTCATCACTCCACATTCGCTTGTTCTCCATTTCTTGCTACCAATATTACGATAATAAAAACCCTGCATTAATAATGTAAGTTACAATCACTTATCACCAATGAAGAATAGCAAAGAATTACACCACAGATAAAATTAGTAAAACTGGTCTTTGCCATAAGAGATGAAATAAGGAAAAAGTAGACAAGTAGTTCAATTATTAAAACACTGGTCGTTGCCATTACAAATGAAAATAAAACACCAAACAATATCACAAATACGCAGTACCCAAAAATTAAATAATGTGCTGTTACAATGTCTCAACACTCAACTATTGATACAACTAAAATTTCCGCCATTACAACAACCCTAAACCACACAACACTACTCCGTACGACTCGCACGCCACTCTTCATACATCTCATTTGCTATGTTGTCACACCAGTGACTCCACTCGTTCGTGTTTTCGACCACATCGATCAATCCATCTTGTTCCTCGTCTCCATCGGGCGTGAATTCATCCAATATGCTACCTTCCTCCTCCGGATCCATCTCCATACTCTTTCTAATGAAATTTTGCAGCAAACAACAGGCAATAATTATCTGAAATTGTGTCTTTAGGGGATAAAAGCTAGGGCTTCTTAAGATGGACCACCTCTTCTTCAGCAAACCAAAGCAGCGCTCAATAATATTCCTTGCAGAAGAGTGTACCTGGTTAAAATATTCTTGGTAGTTGCGCGGTGCACGTGCTCCCTGGGCCCACTCTCTTACATGATATCGAGTCCCTCTATACGGTGCAAGAAACTCCGGACCATTTGTGTAGCCAGCATCAACTAAATAGTAATTACCTATGCTCAAGTAACGCAAATAAGGTAAGACGGCGGCTATCATGAACTCAATCTAGTTGTATAAGCTTAACTATAGAGAGGGCATAATTACCGTGGGGTATCTTAAGACTATTACGACGAGTTATTGCATCTCGAAGTACCCGTGAATCAGATGCCGAACCCTCCCATCCGCTGAGTACGTAGACAAAACCCATCTCCCGGTTACACACCCCTAAGACATTCGTGCAGATTTTACCCTTTCTTGTCCGGTACCTTGCCTTCTCAGATTCGGGGACTGTCACCTCTATATAAGTGCCGTCTAATGCTCCCAAGCAACCCTACCATCCATAGAAAGCTTTGATATTCAGATAGAGAATCCATCAGATAAACATGAATCATACAGAACATCGAATAAGATCTACCTTAAACCTTCTCCATGTGGGGTCCACACAGTCCTCGGCAACTGGTGTAGCCTTCGCGAACAATATCCCTTGAATCCGTATTACAGACTTCAAAACTTTATTAAAATACTTACTCACTGTCTCGCCGGACCTACAAAATCTAACCTGTAGACTACGGTTTTTCTTGTGATGCGCTAAGATAATTAAGAAGGTCGCAACCTGCTCCGGCAGGCTTACATGACCATCCTCTGTAAGTCCTCCCTGAACTTGGAGCAACTCACACAAGTTAGCAAATGCATTTGTGTTCATTCTCAACTTCCAGATACAATTCCTATCACCCTCACCAACAATACGCTCTAACGCCTCACGTCTAATTCTACTATTCATTCTTCCGCCTAACGATAGTTGCCCAGTAGTTCTATCCCTAAAGTAAACAAATAGCGTAAGCACAAAGAACAACATTCTTTCTTCATGGTTGGATCTCATCTCTTCATAAAAAGACACGCATCGCTTAATAATTTCCGACCGCTCCATTTCTTCCTACCAAAATCGTTTCATTAAAAAAAAATATAATTTCCAAACAACTCTTACACAACTTCAAAATTTTCATTAAAATTTATTTATTAATAACGTGATTACATCCAAGGAAATGCTTACCATATATTTTTATTAACTAAAAGAAAAAGAAACAAACAAAACTTTAAAGGGAGTATGGAGTTTGGACTTTGGAATTTTTATGAAAACCAACGTTAACAACAAAGCAGTGTCAGTCTCTAAATTAAGATTCCATGATTAATTTCATAAAATAAATTAGCATAGTTTTGGAACATTTACCTTAGCAAAGAAGCAAGCCCTAATCACCCAACAAACAGAATTTATAGTTACACCCTTTGAATGTGAGTAAACTACCACTCTCTGTCACTGCAAACCTCAATCAATTGTTGCAATGAGAACTTGAGCCTTATAAGAAAAAGACTTTTGAGTTAGAAAGCACACACAGTATTTTCCACGAAAAATAAAACCAAACAACTATTCAACATAACTTGGTCTCACATAGTTGCAGTTACCAAAATATTAGAACTGCACTCGAAAAACAGAGTGACAAAATAGAAAACATTCAACAGAGACTATCTACAAGCATAACAACTTGTTGATTCAACATAACATCTTAAGATAATGTGAGTCATGAGATTTGCATCTCATTCAAAATGTCACTTCCATATGCAATCTTAACAACGACAGATGGATATTTCAAATAAATTACAACAAACCTCTTCACACGAATATTTCAAATGTTTTATTTTAGTGTTTCAACTGTGTTATTTATTTCAATTAACTAAAACTATACTAAAATACCTAAAATACCGAAACACTGAATATTGACATGAATCGGGTTCATCTCATCTACGCAAGCAATACATAACACTGAATTGAGATTCCTTATTATTATTATTATTATTATTATTATTATTATTATTATTATTATTATTATTATTATTATAACGTGACTCATGCTATTGATTCCAATTTCAGCAGATGCAAGGGATGCATGCAACAAGTATGTTTCATGTGGCAAATGAGGACTACAGCATATGTCCATTCCTATTATGTCCAAATAAAATACAGTTATGACAATAATTTGAAGTTAATCATTCAATTAAGTTATTGCCAACTAGTGTTCCACAAAATAAATTACACATAAACCTCTTCACCCGAACTGCATCAGACACCAAATGAAGACAGAGGAACCCAGATCACAGAAAGGGAGCATTACTAACCTGGATAACAGAAACTGTGGTCGCAACAACTTTCAGATGGACTCCACACCTACTCGGCAGGCTCTCTCCTACAAGTTCGTGGGACCGCCAGATCTGTGAACAAGGGAGACGACATCAGAAACGGAGGCCTACGGAGAGGACGTCGGAAGTCCCAAGCGCTTACCTTCAACCGGTTACGCCGGCGCGGTTGACGAACCTTCGCTGCCTATGGACGCCGACCAGGATCTCCTTCGAGCATGAAGGAGAAGGTGTTTCGAGGGGCTGAGTAAAAACTGAAGCCCTAATTTCATATAGTGAAAGGGTAATTTTGGAATTACATAATTATGTTAGGGGTATTTTAGGTAGAAATTAATTAGTTCAAATTCTGTCTCTGTCCCAGTCTCTAGTGTCCCCAATTTTTGAAGCACTGAAATACTCAAATTATTGAGACAGAGACACAATTTTTAGTGCTAGTCTCTATCTCAACAAACACAATACTGAGACCCTGTCCCCCAGTATCAGTTCTAGTCTCTGCAAACAAACACTATCTTAACGAACCTCTCGTATAGACAGTTTATTATGGGAGTTGAAGACAATATTACTAGAAAATTATTGAGAGAGAAGCTCCAAGACAAAACAGAAGGAAAATCAATCTTTTAATTAGGTGATTTTAAAAACTGGAGACTGTGTTTTTGAGATATGACACAGTTTAAAAAATACGGTTGCACCTAAGATATATTCAATTGCATAGTTGTACATAAACTGAAGGCTAAATACTTAGATATGGTCATATAAAAATTTTAGTTAGTATATTTAAAATATGTGTATACTTATTCAAAAAATTTTAGTTAGTATATTTAAAATATGTGTATACTTATTTAAAAAATTTAAAATTATAAAATTTTGAATTAAAATTTAGAGGGATATAATTTAAATTAATAATTTAATTTAAACTAATACAAATAAATATACTCGTATTTTAAAAATTTTGTAATTTTAAATTATTTAAATGAAATTGGATAAAATAAAAAAAATAAAAAACAAACCAATACAACATTATATAAATATAATAATACGAGTATGTTTATTTGCATTGGATTAAATTAAATAATTAATTTAAATTATATTCATCTAAATTTTAAATTAAAACTTTTATAATTTTAAAATTTTAAATTATTTAAATAAGTATACATTACACATATTATAGACATCCCAAGTGTAATTGTATTTTTTTTTTTTTAACTATGTCATATGACGGGTACACAGTTCTCAGATTGTGTACTTAATATTTATTGGTCTGTATACCCAGAATGTGTAATGTGTATTTAAAATCGTAATTTATCGACACGTTACACATTTTAATAAATATTATACTTTATTAATTTAAATAAACAAATCTTGATGGAAAATGGATATAATTTTGTAAATATCACATTCGGCCCATGGTTGAACTAAACCAAAATTGAATTAATTACAAGATTATTGTTTGGGCCGATATGGCGAGAACAGGCCCATAGTCAAAATAATATTTTTGTAAAAAATAGATACTATGAAACTGCAGACCTTTCGAGCGGAAAAAAAAGAGCAGCAACCCACTAAAAAATTAGACAAAAATAAGGGAAAATAAAAACGGGTGTTCAAAAATCAGGACAAAAAGTTCTTATCCTTAAATATTCTTATTAAATAAAAAATAAAAAATAAAAAATCAAATATAATTAATTTTATATAAAATTGATTATTAAGAATTATTAAATAATTTGATAGGTTTGAGTAAATTATTATGTAACTATTCTCAATTAATAATTTCTAACTGCACTTGAGTTTTTACTAATAAAAAATAATACACTTTTTATTAACTAAATAGATCTTAAATCTTTATTTTTGTAGGTTTAAATGAATAGTTGGAATAAAAACATGCCAATTAGATTAATCATATTTTATTAAAATATTAAAATAAAATGCATTTCTCTATAAAAGCAAAAACAAAATTTATTTATTATTCTAATAATAAATTACAGAGCATTGCACTCTTTATTTTATCGGATACGGATTTGTATTTAATTATCACCAAGTTTAAGTGGAGTCTACTAAATATTAAGTGAGGACATGTAGGTAGTGTTTGTTTTAAAAGATTTAAATTGAGATTAAAAAACTAAAATACCGACATAAAATTTTAGCCTCTTTAATTAGTATATTTAAAAAGTTAAGACACAAAAAATTGTGATTTTATGAGAAAATAGACTAAAATTTTAATAATATTTTTTTAATAACTAAAGATATTTTATTAAATATTTTTATTTTATATTTATATTTATTTTAAACTAAATATGATATTAAAATATAACTCAATTTTGTATATTTTATACCAAATATAATACAAAATCTCTCTAACAGTGTCTCTCAATCTCAATCTCTCTTCCAAGTACATCTGCATAATTTAATGGACTTTTGTATCTATCTTTCTGTTCACACAATTAACATGTCTAAACTAACATCTGCATAATTCTTCAATATAATACACAGAACAAGACATGCACCATATGACACCATCTCTCTTTATGCTTATGGGTGAAAATCACTACCATGGGAAATATTTTTACTACCATGATTAGGATTTAGGATTAGCATGCATGATGATGGTAGATCTTCAATTCATAGGGCACATGTGCAACATGCAATTCATCATTTATCTTCAACTTTCCCTAAAGTACATAATTTCTTATTTTCTTATCAAGGGTAGGTATAGGTCCACCTTTTGGGGACTCTATCAAATTAAATGAAAAGAGTCCTTTAATTTGTGCATTGTGCTCCTTGGAAAGTAGTTTCCTTGCTTTCTTATTTTGTAACTGAAAAAGATCATATTTTGAGTACATCTTTGTTGAGTGGTGGTTTCAACTTTGATGCCAACAGAAGAAGGAAGTCTTTATGAGATGATATATTCATTGTGGTCTCATCTAACGTGGAAAGCTTTGTGTTTTTGGTGTTATTGTCTGGTGAGTGGTGGTGTCAAAACCAGAATTCAGAAATCCACAAGTGGTGAAGTTGAGATGCAGCTTTCACTTGCTGATGTGTCTTTCAGTTAGTGTGTAATAGAAATCAACTATAAGCCCCCCATTATTGAGTTTCCTATGTCCCTCTCTAATCTAATTCTAATTCTGACACATTATCATAGATTTTTCTTCAATTGTAAGATATTGCTCCATTTTATGCTATCCTTGCTTTTAATACATCTTTTTCCATTTTAGGCTTACTTTGCTTCAAAAATCACAAATTTATTCTATTTTAGAACTTCTTTTAGCTTTTGGCCAATTAAATATTAAGATGTTATTATCATGTTCGGTAATTATATTAACAAATACTAATATGTTTTGAAAAAAGTAAAGAGTGTAACTCTTTAAATTTTGTAGCTTTAATTGAAATGAGCTAAAAATATATGTAATTTTAGACACTAAAGTAAATGACAGTTACAGTTTTGGAGACCAAATTGGTGAATTGATGTCATAAGCAAAGAAGTTTTGACAAATTTGATATGTACATTGAATGTGGCTGATATTCTGATAATAATAACAGTAATAAATAATATTTGTAATTTGTATGGAAGGCCCTATAGCAATTGATGTGTTGGAATTAATATTTGACACCTTATATATGTTGACCAAATCTGAGCCGGACAATGGTGTCTTGGTGCTACACTCAGCAGTCAGCAGCAGTGTAGTCAATTTTGTTCACATAATGCCATGATGAAGGTCTTTTCCTATTCATATTATATTATATATATTATGATGATAAATAATAATAATGTGGTCATGAGAAGTTTATTGCTTTTTGAAATATTCTTTGGCCTGGAGCCAGAATAGCCAAAGGGTCATAAACAGATTTTCTTTGCAGAAAAGACTCCCACTTTGGACCAAAGTGGGCCTTCCATTCCTCCTGTGTGTTATAGTGGGGCAAGTACTGCTTCACTCCAAGATTGTTTCTTTCACAGTACTCCAATATCCTTCTGTTCTCACCTTCTATGTGCTCTATCCCATCATTTCCACTTGAATCTCCCACTGCAGATGCTAAAATTCCCACTAAGTAAAACACTTCTTCATCTGGTGTCACAACTGAGCTTCTATTGTCCCACCTACACACCAACAACAACATTATTTTTATTATTAATATCTTCATTTACTATTCTTTTCTTTTACTAGACCGCGTTTGGATTCTGCCTTTCTGTTACAGAATGGCAGAATACAGACGCAGTCTAGTAAGTTATTATCGAAGGATTGATTGATTGATTACTTTGATTTATTTACTGGATAGATAAGGACAGGGCCATTGCTGGTTTCAGTTAGGATATTCCCAAAGACAACTTGTGCAAACTTGTGTATATTGCTTCTTGGTACAAAGAGATTGAGCCATGGGTGTGGAACATCCCACAACCCTTTTGAACGCAGCTTCAACTCTGATACATGCACTCTGTCTAAGAACTCTACATATGTTACTTCTGTTAGGAACAGTGTTGATTCAATATAGTGCAGATAAGACAAATGCTTCTCAACTTCCTACATTAACAAACAAAATCAAACACATTACCAGTGTTAGTGAGTTCATATATTTCAACTACTGGTTTTAAATTTTGGTTACATTTGTAGTCACCTCACCTCGTTTACGAAATCGATATCTTGTGGATTGAAATACTTGGCTAATTCTAGGCAGAAGAGGGTTCTTCCATCTGACTTGAACTGATTAGCTTGAATTGGATCTTGAGGATTAAAGGTTGATCTCCAATTATTTAGGAGACCAGTTCTGTTTATTATCACAAAACCTTCAATGTAATCAAATGCATTATTGTTCTCTGAAGATATCAGTTTCTCTTGGTCTCTTGTGAATGCTGTGAAATCTGAATACAACACTCTGATCCATTTCACCATGGTAGGTGCTGGTTCAAGTAAAATTCTTGCCCTTGTTATAATGCCAAACTGCCCAAGACCCCCTAACACACTGTGAAACAGTTCACCATTCTCATCCTTGGAGCAGTTTACCACTTGCCCTGTTCCTGCACCAAAACAGAAAAAAATATATAAAATTAAAATAAAAAAATCTTGCTTGTCCCCAAAGTCAAGTAATCAGCAAAACAAGAAATCTTAAAGAAGCCTGAGAAAGTTTCTATAGAGACAAAAACGTTAGTTGTTGTGGTGGTTATAAAATTTGATTCTTCTTTTCTCTTGACCGTTGAATTTTGGTTGCAGCCGCAATACTGCTGTCTTAACAAGACAAGACTTAAAAGTATTGCGGATGCAGCAATATTCAACGGTTTTTTTTCTTTTTCTTTACTATTAATTACAATGCAACGAGAACTAACCAATCTACAAACCTGTAACAATCTCAAGCTGCTGAACATTACTGATCTGAGGACCGTGGCGGAACGCCTGGCCGCTTACGCCGGCGTTGGAGAGCGTGCCGCCAACGGTAAGATGTAAATAGTCCGTCCATGATCTCGGTGTTAAACCAAACCTAAGAGTCTCATGCAAGATGTTTATCCACAACTCACCACCGGAAACATCAACATAAGGAGAATCAGAATCAGAATCGGAATCTGAATCCGAATCAGAATCTGGTCCTAGATGTAGCTGCATTCCAGGTAGCTTAAGAGATTCCATGTTGATGACAATTCCATTGGGAGCTTGAGCCTGACCTTGGAGAGAGTGGGCATGGCCTCTTGCAGCAACAGTTAGGTGAGAAGTGGGTCCCATGAGCCACACATGCTTGATGGTGTTGGCAATGTCAGAAACTGATTCTGGATTCATAACTGCCATTGGTTGGTATTGGAACCTGTTTCCAAAGTCTTTAGCTGCATTTCTGAGGCTAGTTTCGTCAAAACTGAAGTGTCCACCACCAACTGCATTCAAAGAAAAAGAAGAAGCTGTGATGCTTGAAAAGCACCAATCAAACCTAGTAATAATGGTTACACAACTAAGGAACAAGATCGTGAAGCTTCTAAGGAACGCAATAATATTCATTTTCTTTTCTATGTTTGTTTATTACTAGTTAGAGTTAAAGGAAAGAATATATAGAAACTTTGGTAGTTGTTGTTGTTCAAAGGAAAAGGGATTAGAAGAAGAAGAAGAAGAAAAAAAGTGAGGGAATGAGGGTTGAAGTTAAGGTTTGGAGGTGAATTTAAAGAGGTTTTTTGTGAAGTGGTGATGGTGGCTGAGTCAACTCTTATTCACTCATTGGAGAGAATGCGTATGAAGACTGTCTACTTTGGAAACTAAATTAAAGAGTTTTGAGATTCTTTTTTCTTTTTTTGTTTTTTTTTTTTACTTGCTTCTGGATTCTTTCTTTCTTTCTACCCTTTTTAAGAAGCTAAGGCTAAGGGATCATATTCATATATATGGAAAAGCAAAGTAAAGGAGAGAGATGTGAATAATGTTGAACAGTAGTAACCACATAGAATAGTAATATTATTCCAATAATAATCTCAACGACATGTGTTCCCAAGTTGCTGTTCATTAGTCCATTTAAGGATATGCTTTTCCCGATTTAGAAATCAGTCCTTTCTTTTTATTACAGTGCATATCATGGTTCTTACAAACTCTTATAACTATTCCTCATTCCTGTACCCTATACATAGGACATTATTCAATTCCAATCACAAAATTAAGCCTTTCTTTGCTTACAATTTCGATTTGTAATTTACATTAGTTTGAGTTGATTTCTCTTAGTACTTAAGCATTTGTGATCGAATAATGTCTCAATAGTTTACCGTAACAACTAAGGTAGAAATTCAAGTGCAATTAAAAGCTCATAATTAAGAATCGATAGATAACAATTTAATTAAATCTATTAATTTATTTAACGATTTTCAACCAACTAACTTCACGTGAAGTACAAATTGAGTTGAGTGAATTGGTTTGGAAGAGGTAAACATCGCGAATCCTAGAATGAGATTGGATGAGAAGGACTAGGAGGAAGAGAAGAGAGAATGAAGAAGAATTGGATTATATTCGAAACAAGTTGGGTGGGGTTGTGGTTTATGTTGGTCCCATGTGACACGTGAATGTCTTCATTTATTTGTGGGTAATTGGATTGGGACTATGCCCTCTTGGCCATTGATTGGGCTATGTAGGGTCCTACTCCTATATATGCTGAGAAGGGTGGCAATTGCAAAATACTAGCTTCAGACAAATTAATCAAACACCTCTGCTTTTAGTACAATATACTCTTCTTTCTGCTATATCAAATCTTTTGTACCTAGCTCTACCACAACTTTCATCTCATTCTCTTCTCTATACTCTATACCTTCATCAAATTTCATATTATATGCAATTTTTTAATTATTTTATGCTACACTAGTTTTAAAACTATGCTAGCTTGGTCCCATAATTTGCATTATATTCATATAAGATTTTATCATATTTCTCGCATAGATTTGTTTGAATTCTTTTTACGTTTACTTTTTAAATACTATCAATAAAAGACTTAACACATATTTAACTTATATTTTTTATCTTTAATTCTTATACTTCTTATACTATTATACTTGAACATTGAAATTTTTTAAAGATACCCCTTCATTTTCATTGAAATGCTATTTTAGACTAAGAGGATTTGTCAGAATTTTATAGACCGATCTTACAAATCTATATTCTACTGCTATTTTTTTTTGAAACAAAAGAAGCTCAACACATTAAAGTGAACCAGTCGTAGAAAAGAAAAGAAACATAAAGAGCAACAATCAAATTAAATCAACTCCCTGACATTATCAATACTTCTATCAGCCACCCACCGGATCACATCTACGCCACTCTGTGTAACTCAACACCGTCTTTGTTTATTATAATAGAAGTAACCCTAAATTCACATTTAAAACACTTTCTGTTTATTGTTTTATTTTTTATATTGATGAAAAAAGTTGTTCGTTATGACTATAATTTAAGAGTATATGATCGATGAGTGACATCAATAAGAAAATAATATTCACTCTCATATTCATTCTTCTTAAAGGATTAAAATACCCACAATTAATTATACAGAAGTTAAAAAAAAAATTATACGTGCTAACGTTTCATATTAATATTGTGTTAATGGTAGTTGAATTAGAAACGACAAAAATTTACAATTTATAAATTGAAGTGCTAATTTAATCATTTTCAAAAGTTAGAGATTATTTTATTAATGAGTTATAATTCAAATGGTATAATCTTTTCATCTTTACCTAGATGTCTCAGATTTAAATTTCACTCTAACTTTAAAAAGAGAAGAAGAAAAAATTAAAAACTATTTTAATGAATATTAAAAATTTTAAAGACCAAACTAGATATTATCTCTAAAGATATTAATATTATGGGTAATAAAATTAATTTATTTTTTTTAAATGTCAAATAAATTATAATTTATTATTATTATTATTATTATTATTATTATTATTATTATTATTATTTAATTTTGAGATCTTGGATTGTGAATATTTGGAATAGAAATGAAAATGATGATACAAAACCTACAAAAGAAAAAGTACAAAAGAGAATAACACAACCTCTAAAACTTGTGCTACACACACTTTTCTTAATTTTAATGTGTGCAAATGGATTACCCTAAATTTTTTATAAGATATATTGATATAATGAAAAAAATAGCCAATGGAGTATCTGTATAATGTATAATGTGTATAATGGGCTGTTTATTTGGTCCAATATGAATTAAAAATAAACATTTAGGATAAAATACTACTAATTTATTAAACAGAATACACTCATACTACTAATTTATCAAACAAAATATACATTATACAGATACTCCATTGACTCCCAATACTTCTTCCAATGAAAATTACTCTGATTTATTAGTTTTGTATTCATACAACCACGTCTTACATCAATAATATTTTATAGAATATTCTCAATCTTTAAAAATTAAACTATCGAAAATGATGAGAAGATAGAAAATTTGAAAGGGTAATGTTAGGTAGACAAAAAAAAACAGCCACAACTTGTCTTATTTAGCATTAATTAATTGTCGCAACAATTAATGAATGCTATATAAGACAAGTAATGACTGTTTTTGTTTGATTTTCTTTGGTTATCAAACATTTTCGAATTTAAAAATTGTGATGGATTCTTAGCATATGTTTGTCATTCTAATTATCCTACTTACAAGCACATATTCCATGAGTACATTCATGAAGGAACCTTTGAGGAGATATAATCTTTCAGTAAGTTACAATCTTATAAAGAGGTGTAATATTTTAAATATGACTTTTCATTCATTTTGAACATATATCACACAATCGCCCACTATTTTTAAAATTTCTCAACTTTATATCATCCCGAAAATCTTATACTTTCATTAATTAGTGGTCACTTGTTCTAATTAAAATGGTAGACAAATTTAATTTGTATTCATTTAACTCATATGTTTTTTTTTTATGGTTTTCGAATTACTATTTACCTTGGAATAGATAAATCTTTTAAGTACTTGCTGTTACTCTAATTATGTTTTTTTTTGGTCGTATTAAACTCAAGACTTTGATATGATGAGTTGGCTTTTTACTATTATTGCTGATCATTTAACATATATGAATTTTAGTCACATTCTTATTAATGTTTCAAACATCAAATTTCTTGTTAATTTCTTGTTTAAAAAAAAACGTTTTAAGCGTTTTTATCTAAATAGCTCTCTTTTGTTAATATTACAAATGTGAAGAGTGTATTATATGAAATTAGTCGAATATTAAAAAAAGCAAGAAAGAGTAAGAAGTAACTTATTATCTTAAAATTTTGATTGGATGTGATATCTTCTCATCTTATATTCTCTCACCTAATTTCTTTTCGAAATCTCTCGAAAACTCCCTAAGATAACCTAACAAATCCTTTTGTTAAAGGATCAATGTATAGTCAGTGTCCCTGGTTTCAATCAAACTAAAATTTTATGCAACAATTGTAAACCATTCTAACAAAAAATTTATATGTTGCGTTCTCAACCATACATGTATTTTTCCTTCAATTTGTCTCATAATTTTTTTGTGCTGCCAACCATGCCATTGAAAATATGTCCGGTGTATATATAGTTATCATTATTCTACTTCGTCATCCTTAAATCCAGTGGTCTTCCCTTTAAGGCTTTAGTATAGTAAATACATATGCGACTTTTTATATTGTGAAAAGAAATTAAAGTTTTTTTTTTTTTTGTTAATCTCATAAAATTTCTATCATCAAATCTTTTCAATTTGACAAAGTTCTAAAGTTATATATATCCTTAATTGTTGCGGAAGCTGTTTTTTCCTTGATGTTTTTAAGCCTAAACATGGTGAGAACTTGATTGTGAATATTTGGGATAAAGATATAGAACCTGCGAAAGGAAGATTATTTGGGAAAGAAAATAGCACAACCTATAAAGGTGTGTTATATATACATTTTTTTTTTAACTTAACTCATCACCCACCAATCCAAATTAAAGTGTACAAATACGTTACCGACGAGTTTCTTATAAGATAAAATAAAAATAGTTTTTTTTTTAATACTCATTCAAAAAAGATTTATACCAAATATTACAAAATAATATTTTCTAATCTTTTATTTTGCACATAAAATAAGTGTTGAAAAACTTGAAATAGAGAAAATAAAAAATCTAAAAATTATGGTAGATTCTTATCATTCAGATTATTTTATTTATAGACACATATTCTATGACTAAATTTAAGAAAAAAATAATACTTTTAAGAAGATACAATCCTTCAATAATAAATTTTAGATTTGTGAAAAATATAACACTTGAACACGACTTTTCATTTATTTTAAAAATATATTTCACAATTATAGTTTAATCAATTATTTATGATTAAACTGTTGGAATTTAATATTTTAGAATCTAAATTAATAACACCCTACAAAAATTACATTGGAATTTAGTTAAAATAGAAGAGTCAACTAAATGTGATGAGAAATATTATGATAAATAATAGTTAGAAAATTAAAACAAAGCATAGCACGTGGTTGTATTGCTATAGGATAAGATAGGATGTGTCAGTAAGTGTTTATAAGAATTTCAACCTTTTTTTAACGATAGTACTTTCACTATACTGTCTGAGTCATGACCCTAGCTATTGTTGATCCATTGCCAACTACAACCATGTCCAATGAAAGATTTTGCAGCTTCATAGGGTAGCATCTTTATCCCATAACGGCCAAATCAATTTGTCATTTCATTTGATATTGCTGAAAATTGTAAATGCTTTTATAGTCTTATATGTATGTTTGCTTGAGATTATCTTGACCATTTATATGGAAAAACCTATTCCTTGTTTTCTATGGGAAAATAACGATATAACCCAAGAGGCAATAGACCATAGGTTATACATACAATCAATAATAATGTCTCGCGTCTTGTTGAGTAAAAAACATAAACATTATCTTTCTTTATCTTTTTATTATCTATGGTTGGCGTGTCCACTACTCTGTTAAAAGATATTATTAGGTTCGTTACATAGTTATGAGTGTTGTTTCAAGTTAGTATTTTTAATTTTTTTTTTAAATTTGATATTACTTATATTTTATCACCTTGTATAGTTTTAAAAAGAAATTGATTTTGATATACTGTAAAATAGTTTATATATATATTTTTAATAATATAATATTATATCAATAAAAATAATATCTTTTTTACATTAATTATGTAAATGATCATCTAAAAAAATAGATGTAATTGTATAAAATATTTTATAATATATATCAAAATTAAACTAAATTCTAAAAAAATACACTTTTTAAACAATTTTTTTCTTGATAGGAAATTATCAGCCCCAAATACTATATTAGTAGAAATTCACATGCAATTGTCTTTATATAAAACTGTTAGTTAAAAAGCGTTAGATGATTTGATATGATAACGGTTCTCAACTATTAATTTCACACGAATACAATCTCATCAATACAATATTATAGAATTTCATCGTCCACCTTAATTATTATTTTTTGTGCGTTTGTTATTTCTTAAGTTCTTAGAACTCACCATTTTTAATTATTTTCTCATTTCTCGTCTTGAAAAGTATATTCTTATACGTATAGTTACTAAATTACTTAGTTAAAAGAATATGGTTAGTTGGTGACATATACCTTCTTTAATTTGTTTATTAATATCATTCCATATTGTAGGGTAGAGTTTAATGAAGAGTTGTAGGGTTTATGTATATATATACAGAATCTATTGAATTTTGTATGAAATAAAATGCATGACACATACAGGATCATGAAATGATGAAAAAGTAAGTAATTAACATTATCATTGCCGCGTTTTTATATTAAGATAGATAAAGGGCTTGGTATGGCACCTCAATATATATAATGTTCATGCACATGTTCCCAATCAAAACTTCATCTTTAAATCTTCTTTGCTTGCCATTGTAAATAATAAATTGATATTATTGTTAGAATTTGACTTATACAACACAGGGTTATCATTGGCCTATGCATGTATGGTATCCCCTCTCTAGTGTCAAAATGTGAACACAATTGACATAGTCTTGCTGGTGGCGGAAAACCTAATCCTATACTTGATCATGACTTTGCTTTTATAGAATAATTTAACTCGACGAGTGTAGCTCATCATAACCGACTTATTTTCTAAATTTCATCTTAAACATTAAGACTGAATTTGTTTTCGGATGAGATATTGATGTGTGTGACAAATAAAATATAAACAGAGATATTGTATTTATTTTAATAAAAAAATATTGAAACACTAATAAAAAATATATTTTATTTTTAATTTTTTTATTATTTTTATAATTATATTTTTTATTATTTTTTAAATTTTTTAATAAAAAAATAAGAATAAATTAAATTTTTATAATTTATTTTAGTTTATCATTAAATAAAATACAAGAATACTAATTTTTGTATATCTATCTTTTATCTTTTGTTCTTAATATTTTATTTTATCCTATTTTCAGAACTAAACGCAATGTAAAAAATTTTAAATTTCGAATAAGTAGTTATCACATTTATTAAAGTGCTTATAAATTAGTACAGTAACGAATTAATCACTAATATAGTAATACATTAATCAATAAATTATATAGACATCATGAAGACATTAATGAATAAATTAAGTTAAAATAATGATAATAAAAACAAATTAAAGACAACATAAAGAGAGAAATTATTGTTATAGGGAGGGTAATAATAATGATGTGGGAATACTCCATAACACGTATAGTGAATGATAGGCACATAATGGGGCCTATAAGTGGGGATTGATGGTTGGATTGTGGAGAGCAGAATCCCCTTTTGGGCAGTGAAAAATCTCAAGATTATGAAACAATAATCAACAATTGTCATATTTAACAATCAATGGGCGGCCAGAAAGGCAAAATCTTTTAATTTCTTTTTTTACAAAAAAGAAAAATGTTGAATGATTTAACATTAATATAAGACAAGAATGCCACATCGGTTTTATGTGAGAGTGTTTGATAGGATGGTCAGAGATTTGTCAAAGTGGGATAAGCTAAGAAGAACCCTACAACGTTAAAATAAAGAAGATCTATCTCACAGGGTTAGGAGCATGTGCCATTACATAAGATCAGATCTCACTCCTACACACAATCAATTTAGTGAAAATGAGTTCAATTTTGAGCTAGTTATTAGAAAAAAGGTTGAAACTCTATTTCATTTTATTTTTGAAAAAAAAATATGGTAGCTAGTATTTATCATTCAAATTTCAACAGTTTTTTTTTTCCCTAAAGATAGAGGACTCAAATCTGCAACTTTTTAGATGAATATGAAAAGACTATACCATTTGAAATATAATTCATTAGCTTCAAATTTTAACAGTTCAGATCTTCTTATTTTGTCTTTTTTAATTAAAAAATCTATTCATTTAATTTTTTTCATTAAATATAATATATACATCTTCATACTCATATTCATATTATTATACAGATTATATGTCTGAGTTAAGATTTACTTTTAAATGTTCTTTATTAAATAATAAAAAACATTGTATTTTTGTTAATTAAATAATTTTTTATTTATTATATTTATATTAATAGTTCATATTTAGTATTTAGAATTTAAAATTTATGATTTAAAATTTAAGATATTCTATTTTTATTTCTCTTTTTTTATCTTTAATAACAAAATAATATTCAGAAACGTTTCCTTTTTAATTATTTTTTTAGAATGCATTAGTATTTGTCCTCATTTAAAATATAAGAAATAAATATTGATTTAATGTTCAAAATAAAGATGAGCAACAAAGTATTCTTATTACTAAAGGATATAATCAAAACCGTGGGAATAATATATTACATATAGTAGTATTATTCTTAATTATCATGTAACCATATCTCACTTTATCACACTTTAGGGATGCGAGGATGTCTCCTTGTCTCATACCAACCATAATAAGAGAATAATAAAGGTGTAAATGATAAAATTCATTCTTAACCTTATATATATATATATATATATATATATATATATATATATATATATATATATATATATATATATATATATATATATATATATATATATATATATATATATATTATTGTTTATCGTGATTACTCTTCGTTATCATCACCAAGAAGAAGGAAATTAAAGTTGATGTTATTTGAATATGTTTATTATATTATTGGAGACTTTCATTTCAATAATTTTAAGAAATGATGTGTATGGACTACGGTTGAATGCTAATATGTTCTAACAAAAATAAAAAGTGGAGAACACCTTAAATTCTAAGTAGTAGATCTCTGAATCTTAAATTATAAATTTTAAAATTTTAATATGAATTATTGATGTAAAAATATAATAAATAAAAAATTAAGATTTATTTAATTAATAAAAAAATATAACATTTTTTATTTAATAATAAGGAACATTTAAGAATAAGTCGACCTGTATTTGATTAAGTTATCATCTTTTTTATAAATGAAAAACGCTAATAAGAATCAATATTTTTAGTGGACAAAAATAAAAAATGACTAGTTTACAAGGAAAAAGTTGTTAATTCCTCTAACATTTGTGATTATAAATTAATGAATTACACGTAAGAGTTCAAAATATAAAGATCGATCTATATATACTATATATCATTGCGGATACAAAGAAAAACTTTCGCCATGAAATTATTAAAATATTTTTCTTGTTTATTATTATTAGCCACCTACCTTGCCACATCTACCAGTTTGCCACATCATATTCAGTACTGATGAATAAATAAAATCTCTATATTTATTCATGTATTATTATTCATCAAACGCCAAAAATAGATTAAAATCTAAACTATGATTAGATCATGTTTTGGGAACAATAAAGAGAAGACTTTTTTGTTTTCTAAAAGCTAATCATGTTTAGATAAATTTTTGAAAATAGATTATAATGGAACTAATTAATAATTAGAAAAGTACATAGAATCAAGAGGTGACTAATATGTTTGAAAAACTGCTCCTGGAATCACGAAGCACAAACTAAAACCCGATCTTTTACGGAGTCCAAACACATTTTAGCTGGATTTTTGCTGATATGCTTTTGGTTCCCTAATATTGTTGTTAATAATTTTAAGATAAAAATAGCTTATAAGTGAAATTAATATTTTGAAATTTAAGAGTATAAGTAAAATTTTATTATTTTTAAATTATAATAATTTTATCAATTTAACCTCAAATCTTAAATATTAAATCATATAAACAATTTTTCATAGCTATATTTTTGCAATTATACCACTTAAAATAGTTTTTTTTTTCATACATTCCAAATACAATAGATTATCTTAAAACCATTTTTTATTTAAAATATTCAAACATAAATTAAATGTCATACATATGCTTGATTATTTTAAAAAGTAGTTATACAATAATAATTACTAAAATAAATTTAATTTGTCAGCGCTCCCAAACACATCCTAATTCATTTTTGGTGACTTTTTATGGGTAAAATAAAACCTATATTCACTTTGTAAAAGAGTAATTAATAAGACGTATACAACTGAAATAATCACACCAGACAAAATACAAGGTAACTTAATATAACTATGTGCATGAACATATATATACACATGCATATAACTTAAAATAACTATGGCCTTTTAAGACCACACATTATTCATTTATTTTTCCCTATCATAACCAGCTGGCTATTTCATGCATAACATATACGTCTTAGTCTAATAAATATATATAGCTATATATGATCTCACATAATTATTGGTATACATCATATCATTTAATTTTGAGCATAATCTATCTCTCCAAGGACCACCCTCCAATATATATATATATATATATGAAATAGATTCTGATTTATAATGATTTTTTTTAAATATCTTTTAGGCGGATAGATAAAGAATTAATATATCACAGTTAAAGTTCTATTTTAGAGTTTGTTACTAGTTAACGAAATATTATATACATAAAGATAGATTCGAATTTTTAATACTTATTTAATGGATGAGTGAACTAACCACAAATCAAAATTTATTATTTGGCGTATAATTAACAAAGCTAAATTTTTAACGAAAAATCTCGGAAAATAAAAAATTTTAGCCAAAAATGATTAAAAGTGATTATTTTGACTTTATTTAATACATTTTATAATAAATAAAGACTAAATAAAAAAGTTTAAATTGTTTAAAATGTTTTTTTGAATCTCTTTAGTATTACCGTATTTTGAATTTGTATATACCAATAAGGTAAATGTTATATATGGTGTCTAAAAAGTGGTGTCTATTATTAAAAAGGATTAAAAAATAATATTTAATTTAAAAGATATAACAATAAATAATTTTTAAAAAATTAAAACTTACTACAAATGATAAAATAGACAAAATTTAGATACCAACTTTTAGACACTATAGGATTGACCTACCATAATTATTATTCCAGCTCTGCAAAAGGGATAGTTACTTCCAACAGTGTATATAAATGCAAACCAACTCAGTGGTCAGTTCACTCGTCCGCAAAAAAAAAGTGTATATAAATGCAAATGATATGGGATTGAAGCCTCCATTAATTTTGAGAAAGATGGTTGTATATATAATGGAATTAGTAGGATTATGATGGTGGCTATGAAAGAGGAAGTAGATCATCATCAATGATAGGCCACCTTAATATGTTTGCGTGCTAAATATTTATTATGAGACATACTAGTATTAAATTCATCTCAGTATCAAAGATATTTTTATTTTCTTATATATTATTATTTTTTTAATTTGTCTGCATCATATTCTTTTGACTTGGTTAACTTCACCCAATAAGCTCTCAACATTTATGACTCAATAATAACATATAAATGCATGATATGACTAATGATGATTAAAGAATTGAAATTGAAAGAGAAAATCATGTTTTTTATTATTATTATTATTATTTAAATCTCATATATAGTTTGAATGATTTTACTTTTTGCCTTATTGATCATATTTTGCTGCCTCTAATGTATGCCTTTTTTATAGCATGTCGTAGCAGCAGTGTGTGTAGCATCATGCGTGGAACTCACTATGAATTGAAGGTCCCCAGCAGCCTCGCTGGACATATGTGTTCAAAAGAATAAAGTAGCCCATTGGAAAGAAAAACATACTACTTACTTAAAATAAATAAGGGATAAACTACTAAAATAGTATAAAAAAATCTATATTACTGACAAAAAGATTTTTAAGAATGTTATAAAATCATAAGAAAAAAAAATTAGATATTAAATATATATTTTTAAAAAAAATTTAGAGATTAAATTTTGATCTAATTTTTTGTAATTATTATTAAAAAAATAAGATTTTTATCTTTAAAATTTGGTAATTTTTTGTCGAGTGAATTTTAAAAAGAAATTATTGTGAATGACTATATTTTTTGAAAAACAAAAAATCTAAACATTAAATTTTGCTCTAAATTTTTTTTATACACCTTCTATTTTATAATAAAATCTTTTTTATTTAATATATTTTATAATATATAGCAAGGAATTTTGGACTTATATCAAAATAATATATACGGGCATAATAAAGCTAAGGTTGGTTGAGTTTTGAAGTGATGGAGAAGTTTAAATAATATTTACGGTAATACTAGAGAGACAAAAAAAAAAAAAAACAATCAGAACTTGCCTTATTTAGTATTCATTAATTGTCGCAACAATTAATGAATGCTAAATAAGGTAAGTTATGCCTCTTTTTGACTAATTTTTTGTTGTTACTAAACATTTTCAAATATTTATATGAAGTTATATAGATTAAGATTTTAGTGCCATGGGCTCATCACCATACCATAAAAACAAAGAAAAATATACATGATTGAATATTTATATCTGAAATTAAATAAAAAAGAGAAAAGAGTAGAGTGACAAAAGCAATGAATCCAGATGAAAACTGTTCAGTTGTTTGCTGACCTGGGTGCTGATTATGGAGGGGAAGGCTTCGCCAGCAAGTCAACGGTTGATTGGTGGGTGGAACCACCTGCAAGGACACTCTGATGCCTAAGTTAATATCTGTATGATGATGCGGTTACTTTTAGGGTAACAGTGACGTACTTGGGAAGAAGGGTAGATCCCTTTCCCGTATCCTCATTCATCTGGGTGGGCCTCCCACCTTCTTAGGATCCGGCCCCTTTTCCAATTTCGGCCAGCTGTTGAATTTTTTCTGAAAAAAGTTCGTGTCCCGTGGAAAACGTCTACCCGTATGGAATGGGACGAGCATTCGTTTATTGGGTCGTGTGTGAGTTACGTTGGGTTAGGCCAAAACAGAAATTGATACACAAAAATAAAGTATGTACACTAAAAAAATTATTGAGTGTGACTATTTAAGATTTGTTTTAATCTAATATTTAATAAAAAAATATATGTATATTAAAATTTAATTACTGGATTGTGTGTGTATATATATGTGCGCGTGTTGTTGTTGTTGAGTTAAAAAGTAAATAAATAATATTTTTTGGAATGACAATATTATTTGAACTATGAATGAATAGTCCAAATTATTCGTGTTGTTTAATATTTGTCTTAATCTAAAATTAATATGTAATAAGCCCAAATTTAAACCTTGGACAAATTGTCCTCAAAGAAAAAGGATAAGAAATTTGCTTATATTGAAAAAAAAAAAACTGCAAACTTAGAGACAAAATATGAAAAAATGATAACATTCTTGTATTAACGATTGGGATAAAAATAAAAGATATAAATAATATCATATCAGCACACTAGATAAAAACCATATAAACAAGGACTGTTGAGTTTGAAAAACTAAAGCTTGATCAAAATGATGAATAAATATTATTGGGTGATTATCAATTGTTTGTATAATTTGTTTAGTTAAGTGCGCAAAAATTAATTTGAATTGAAACCAACCCGGTAAGCAAGCTCACAAACACAAACACATTAGCCAACACAAAGCTTAACTATACATTCACTCAAATATTGATCCATGAAGGCTGAAAAAGCAGAATCATAAGAAAGAAAGAAATCAAACCTAGTCCAAATAAAGATCCAAGTCCAAGTCGGTGATCACTCTCAAACCCATCTCTCTTCAACCGGGTAAACAACTCAAAATTCAATTGAACTTTGTTTCACTTCCACCGAACACAATCCTTCTCTCTTCTCTCTCTTTCTTATCTTCTCTATCACATCAAGTCACTGAACCAAGAAAGAGAAAGAGGAAAGATCTGAAATTAGGGCTCAACAAAGAACCAAAAGCTTATTTTCAATTTCAAGCAAGAAGAAGGGCTACAACAAAAGAAGCAAATCCCATTCAGATAGAACATCTTCAAAAGTTACTTTCCACATTTGTGCTACACCAAGAAACCGTGAAGAAATCTACTGAGTTTCAAGCATAAATCAAGCAACCATGAAAAAGAAGAAGTCAATAGTGCTCTACCTTAAATCCACGGTCCAAAACCAAATTTGGAGCCAAAGAAAAGATTCACGATCAAGATCAAGATCAAAGGAACTTGAAGAAAAATGATGAAAGAAAAATGTATATTGCATGTCAAAAAGTCGGCCTTTTCTCTCTCCATTGACCACGCCGCTACAAGTTCTGATGAAGGAGGAAGAAGACAATCCAAGTGTTGAACTTGGTTCAAACCTTGAAGGTTTCACTCTTCTATAATAAAGGTGAACAACCAATGGTTGAACAAGGAGAGTGGAATAGAATACTTGGTTCTGTTCTCATAGCTTCCTAAACTATTCTAAGTTCTTCTCCTTCGTGGTTACCATTTTGTTTTTCTTTTTCTCAGTATAGTCTGTCTGAGTCTCATTGAAAAAGGCAAGTATGGTGAGGTTTGTAAGAAGAAAATCAATGAGTGAAAAACGACAATGATCTAGACTTGGAGAAAAAGCCATAGTTATCTCAGAAATTCTTTGTATATTTTTCTATTTTGTGTCATGATCCTATGGGGATTCCCTTGCAAGTTGGGTTATCACTTTGCTGTTGAAAGTTACGGTGAGTCCTAATCAAGTCCAGGTTGGGTTAGAATCTGGACTTGTTCCAAATAGGATTGGGGTAAATCCTAGGAAGAATTGGTGAATATAATTCTATTGAAAAGATAGTGAAATTCTGTCACAGTTGTGATGGAGACTGGATGTAGGTTACATTGCACTAGGTAGCTGAACCAAGATATATCTGTGTGTCAATATCTACACTCATCTCTATTTCTGATTCTGCACAACAGGAGACAAAACAAAAGAATCTCCTACCGAGTTAAGAGACAAAGCCAAAATATGTCATGAATTCTCTCAACAGAAAGCAAGTTCACACGAGAAAGAAAAAGGGGCCAAGATTCAACCTCCTTCTCTTAGCCACTGATAACCATCAAGAACAATTTTGCAATTCATTTGAATTCATATAATTCACTTGGCTAAGTTTGTTGGCTTTGACGAACTTGATTTGAGTTCACTGGATTTAATGGGTTTGGTTTGAATTCACAGGAAATGACAAATTGACAATTGGTTTGAGATGGCTGGTTTTGGTGAACTTGGTTTGAGTTTGCGGGAAATGGTAGGCTTGGTTTGAATTCACTAGAATTGGTATCTATAATCTGGTTTGGTTATAATGAAAATTCTATTATTATTTTTGGTGGATTTTATTAGACATAATTTT
The DNA here is from genome assembly GCF_003086295.3 of Arachis hypogaea. Taxonomy (NCBI): domain Eukaryota; kingdom Viridiplantae; phylum Streptophyta; class Magnoliopsida; order Fabales; family Fabaceae; genus Arachis; species Arachis hypogaea. Next base: position 12,822,834 of record NC_092048.1, on the reverse strand, counting down.
CATTGTATTTGGAAATTAAATTAGAATATATAGTTTAATAAAACTATGAAAAATGAGAAAATAAAATATGAAGAATTTTTATTATTTTGTTATTGTTTAATGGGAGAACAATGCTATCTATTTATACTAATTATTAAACTGATTTTGAATTTTAAAATAAGTTAAAATAACCATAACTAAACTAGAAGCGCAGACGGAACTGCCGGAAAGAAGATGTGCAAACGGAACTGTCGGAAAGAAAAAGTACAGACGGAACTGCCGGAAAGAAGATGTGCAGACGGAACTGTCGGAAAGAAGAAGTACAGACGGAACTGCCGGAAAAAGGAGGTACAGACGGAATTATCAGAAAAAGGAGGCACAGACGAAACTGCCGCGGGAAGGAGCCGTAAACGGAACTGCCTCGGGAAGGAGGCGCAATAAGAGAAAGGTACATAATAAGAGAGGGGGTGCATAGAGCACGGTAATTTGGATCCATTCGAATCAGAAGGATAAGATGAAAAAGATGGATTATTTGATGAGGTGAAAAAGTATCAAATCTGTAGGAAGAACGAAATTATGTTTATCATGGTGATTTCTCACAGGAAATATGATAACTTATATATCCTCCTCAAGGAGGATATCATGACTCTAATATCATAATAAAACTGTGAAAGAATAAGAAAAGAAAAGATGAAAATTTTTTATTGTATGTTATTATTGTTTGGGAGAACAATGCTATCTATTTATACTAATTACTAATTTAATTTTAAATTTTAAAATAAGCTAAAATAACTAGAATCTCTAGAGATTCTGTTAGAAAAAAAAAAGCATAGCTAACTTAAAAAAAATAAACATAACAAATTTTGTTTCTGAACAAAAATAAGATAACAAATAAAAATAAAATAAGAATTTAATATAATTGTCTCATCTTTTCTATCATTTTTTCATGCTATTTTGTTTATGAGCGTTATGAGGCAACTCGAAAATCTTCTGCATTATTCTGTTTTTGCATTATGGATCAAAAGGGGTAAAAAGTATTAAGTTATTTGATTTAACCCCTTTTTCAGGGTCTAAGTGAACTATTAATTAATATTTATAATGTACAAATACTAATACGAAGATAAGATATGACACAACACACAATATATGGACACACGAATTTTAAATTTTTATAAGTCACATAAACACAACATATATATAAAATATAAACTATTTTTTAAATAAATTATAATAAAATTTTAATATTTAAATTTTAATTTGTTAATTATTTTTAATATTTTTAAATTATATAAAATATTTAAAATATTTTTTTTCATAAATAATATATACTTTTTCTAAACTCATTTCAAGAATACATATTAATAATAAGATTGTGCATGCTGACATGTTATGATATTTAGGTATAGTCAGAAGTGTTCGAAAAAAATTATTTTTTATTAAGATATGGTTAGACACCAAAAATTAAATATGTCAGATGAATGTCAATAAATATTATGTTTAAAATATATTCAACATACAAACAGAACAACTCAGCAAAATGTCCAACATAATCAAACTTGACCGTTTAGAAAAATATTCATAGCCAACATAATGACCTACACACTAACCAAAGGATAGTCCAACCACAAACCTGAGCTTTTTTCAATGGAATCGTCTATCCATATTAGAAGTAAAGAATGGGATCTTTGTTTAGATAAAAGAAAAGCGCTTATTTATGACCAATTAGCAATATATTTGTTATTGATGATGGTGATAAATTTGAGATTTCACTGCAACTAAAATGTGAGATATTTATTAATTTGTTAGTTGTTTGTGAGAAAATTGCGATGCAATTGTGTTAATATGGTGAGTGATTGATTATTGACTAATAAATTAACAAGACTTCTTAATTACACTTTCTCATTAAAAATAGTTTTAGATTAATGACAAATTGTTACAAATTTTATTAATAATTTTTAAATATTAACTTTATATTTGCTATAAAATGCGACATATTTGTGTGACATTAGCGAATAATTTGCAACGGATTAGATAAACACAGGTTGTCGCTATATGATTTAGTATTCTATTTTATCTATAAAATTAACTTCAATTTAACGACAATGTAATTACAACAAAATTTGTCACTAATTTCTGACGACTTTTTAATCTATTACTTTCACTAATTTAGTGGCCATCATTTTTGCCTCCTTATTTTTATGATGTGAAATTAACAAAAAAAATATCGGTTGTTAACAAGAGTTTTCTGACTATTTTTATGATTAGCTAATTAATCGACCAACTTCTAGCCATATATATCCCAATTCTACTCGAAAATAACAAAAATCAATTAATAATCGGCCAACAAATTAAGGATTCACACATTATTCAAGAGTTCATTAGGCAAGGTTAGTTAAAGACATGATAGAAATTTGACATAAGTACGTTATGAGAGGTCGTTTTCTCTTTGTGTATAGTATAAATTAAAGGTGGTTATTCCAATGAAAATTTTATAATTGTTATTATGTGAAAAAATTTTATTTTGACCATTAGATAATAGATTGTAGGACTTGATTTTTATTTGAAGTAAAAGTGTTACCTTTATTCAAAGTGTTGCTAAACAAATAAGTTACACTTTTTAAACAATGATCATCATAAGAAGATGTTTTTAGCATCTTTATGGGAGTAGTTGCCTAAATTAAAAGTGGAATCAATAGTGTAGAAGTAAAAACTTAGCTTGGTGACGGGTTGGACTAATATCTATCAATTGATTCAATTCACTCTTTAAGACTCTAATTTTGTTCCCATTCAAAAAGTGGTCTAAACTCGATGTCGTTTTCGAACAATAACTATACAAGGCTAATTATCAAGGTTGTCAAATTTTAACACGTTACATTATTTGCTTTCTTAAATCCCTCAACATCCTCTAGAAAGAATATGAGAATGTAACCACTTATAGACAAGTACTCAAGTGTATTTCACCATGAGTCAATTCACCTATAATATCATTGCTTACTTTCATCTTGTTATTTTTCAAGTCATGCTAAAAATCAATTAACAAAGAATTTATATATCCAAAAGTTAAAAAATTATAGATATCAAATTTATATTGGCTGATTTCCGTTGCTTTTTCAAATTTATCCTTATTTTCAATTCTTATAATTATTTTAAGGATCCCGCTAGGAAGACAATGGACTATTTGTACAATGTGTACGGGTTATTGAGTTACAAAATGAACATCTCCTATACTATCTAGAATAACCATCCGAGTACTAGGGATAATAAACATCTTTCCAAAAAATTAAATTAATTTTGGAGTTCATCAAGAATCGAACTCTTGACCTTTCGAATCTAGCATTCTAACACCATATCATAATACCACTCATCCCAAAAACTTCAGCTGATGGAAAAAAGTAACATTAATGGTTATATCTCTAATACTCCATAAACCTCCATATTGGCTCCTCATACTTTCCCTTATTTTAATCGAATTTTTGTCAATCTAGGTTCTATATATTGTCGGAATTCTACTAATTTGACTCAATATAAATTTAATAAAAAGAATAAAAATCTCTTTCTATATATATATATATATATGAGTTTAATCTTGATGTATAGAGAGAGCGTAAAGCGTTTTATACAATCGTGCAATTACAATCATTTTTTTGGAGATCATTCACGTGGTCAATGTAAAAGATAATTAGTTTTGTTAATGTGACGTTATGTGATTGGATACACATATAAAATGATTTTACACTCACAGTGCATAAAAATTAAATATAAATATATTCAAAGATTGATGGACTTTTAGTTAAAGAATCTAAGTATCTCATGTCATTCTTGTGGATTTTTTGGTCAACATTTCATATTTATATGATAATTGCTCCATTATGTGTGTTTATGGGTTGCATCAATTGGCTTATGAGTTTTGTCACATGCATGAAGCACATTTTGTCTCTCAACTTTGTGAGAACTATAATGTTGTTGGTTAGGTCTAAGTCCAACGAGACAAAGTATGTATGATGAGTTGAAACTTGAAACCAATGCTTAAGATTCAAAATTCAAAAGCATAGTGGTAGACACACACATACATATACCTTGGCTTTCACGTATCAAATTATTCCTAATCATTAGTGCAAGCGTGTAACGTTGGAACATAGAACACAAACGTTTTGGCATCTACTCGGTTTCAACGTTCCACGTGTAATAAACTATAAGTTAGACCCATATAATAATGGTCAAATGAATCATGTTTTCAATGATGCATGCATGTGCTATATACATTAAGCGGCTGAATAACTTAACAAGGACCAATTCAAACTTATTACCAAAACTATAAGTAGTAATGTATCCATCGCAAATAAATTAATGTATGTGGTGTTAGATATATAATTTTTATAGATTATTTTTTTTTAAATAAAAAGATTGTAGATTGATAAAGTAAAAATTAAATATTTAATTATATTTGAATTAAAATAATAGGACTTATACATAGTGTAAATTCAATGATAAATAGTTATTTATTTTATCATTTTATTTATTTTTTTACTATAGAAAAATTTATTTGTCTATCTCAATCAAACTGTTTAAATTTTTGAAATAAATAATTTTACTAAAATGGTGGAGTGCGTCTAGTTTTATATGTGACAAAAAAGTGCTTTTAAAATTCAAAGATAAATTCTATCGTACTGCTATTACACTAGCTATGCGTTATGGTACAGAGTGTTGAGTGACCAAAGGAGAGCACGAACATAAGTTAAGTGTGACAAAGATGAAGATATTGAGATGGATGAGTGGTCATATGCGATTGAATAGAATCAGGAACGAAGATATAAAAAAGAGTTAGAGTAGCATTTATTGTGGAAAAGATAGTAAAATCGCGTGGTTTGGACATGTGAGAAGAAGATCGATAGAGCACCCAGTCAGGATGGTGGATAAGATGGAAGATGGACAAGTGGTGAAAGGCAGAGGAAGACCTAAGAAGACCATCCATGAGGTGATCAAATAAGATCTATGTAAACGATCTCTTTATAGACACGATAGAACTCAATGACGTCGTTTGATTCATGTAGTCAACCCCACCTAATGGGACAAGGCTTTGATGTTGTTGTACTAAAAACCTAGAACTTGGTTCTTCTCATTTCATATTAAGTATATAATTGTTCATATATTTTTATTTAACAACTTAACTTTTAAAAATGTGTGATTTGATAACAAAATTTATAATTGAAGATTACCTGGATAATTCTTTTAAAGGTTTACTGTTGGCAACGAATAGTTGCTACATGTACAAGACGGAATTTAAACTTTTAATATTTGCAGACGAATGAGTTGACTACTCAACTAACTTAATTTGGTTATAACAACTTTATTTTATTTCATTTTCCCCTTTTAAACTCTTCTGAGTCGGAGTACTCTTTTTCAGCGGTTTTTCCCCGTTTTCTTTTTTGTAACTTTCTTTCAGACTTTTATTTATTTTTTGTTTGAGAATATCCCTTTATGAACCCAATTAAATTACAGGCCACATAAGAAGATCCAAGAGGTAGTAGCACACTGGCTGGGTTGTGGGTTCCATATTATTATTGGGCCTATTTTGTTTAATAAAATGAAACAAAACAAGAATTTGGACCAAAAATGTAAATAGAAAACGACTAGATAACCTAACAGTTTTTGGTCAATAATCCAATTTTCAGTTTTTCACTCTCTCTCATTCACAAAAATGAGGGAGAACAATAGAACATACTTGGTTAGTTGATTTTCTTGTTTTTTTGTTTTTTGGTCCTTTTTCTATTATTTTTTTATACAGGTTACATGCTACAAAACTATTAGTTATGTAGTATGGCTCATAAATATAAATAGTTGATACAAAATAGACTTGTTGAAAAGAAAGTGTCACTAGATAACTAAATTTAGTAATTTATCATCATATTGTCATTTAGAGTAAACATTTAAATTAATCTTTAAAAAATTATTTAACAAAAGTAATTATAAAAATTTATTAAAAATTAAAATATCTAATTTAAAATTTATTGAGACCAATTTATATTATTATTAATTATTATTATTATTATTATTATTATTATTATTATTATTGGTTTACTATAGTGATGTCAACAAAAGAGTAAGTGAGTAATTGTTTAATTATACAATAGCCTATAAGTTAAAAAGTATAAAAGAAAGAATTTCAAGTGTACTTAGAATATCGATATTTCATTAATTTTAATTCTTGATTTTGATTATAAAATATATATAATATATATTAATTAAAATTAACGATTAAAATTATTGAAATATTGGTATTTTAGGTACACTTAAAATTTTTTCAATAATATATATAGTTTCTTAGTTGAGCCAGACATATAGTTATTCTTGTTCATAATAATAGTATGGAACTCTACAGAGAGCATCTTAAAGAAATACCAAAAATGAAAAATAAAAAAATTATTTTGTTGCCATAGATAATATTTTTAATAACGACCTTAGAATCTCTGATATAGGTTATAGGTCACATGGTTTCTTTATGTGTAAACACTAATCTGTTTTAACTGTTGCAGAAAAATTCTCTGTAAATATTATTTTATATGACAGTGTCATGTCAGTCTTATTATGTCATACAGGAAGAGGTAGCATTGAATAACCTGTGAGAAAATGAGGATAATTCATTTCCAAAAAGAAGCCACTTCTGTAATTAATATATTATTGTTGTGATAACTTCAAAGAAGGTGGATGCCCATTTAATATATGAACGGCTAATTTTTTCTATGAAAAATGAAGCTCTCAAGCCAAAATAAAATTAAATAAAATTTTGAATGTTTGAACTTTTGTATTTATAAATAGAGGACAAGTTCTTACGTAACATACACAATAATAAAAATAAAAATTAATTTTTTCTCTTTTTTATTTTCCAATTTATTGAATACTTCTTCCTCTCTCTTTATATATATATAAATTTTAATTTTTATTATGTCGAAGTTCTCTCATCTTGAATTTAATGCTTTTGATATATTTAGAAATAATTATCTATCATGGATATTAGATGCTGAAATTAATCTTGATTCAATGGATCTTAGAGATACCATTAAAGCTAAAAATAATGTATCCCAAAAGGATAAAGCTAAAGCCATGATTTTTCTTCATCGTCATCTTGACGAATGATTGAAAAATGAATATCTCACATTAAAAGATCTTGCAGATCTTTGGAAAAACCTTGAAAAAAGGTACAATCATAAAAAAGGTGATACTTCCTCAAGCTCGATATGAATGGACGTACTTGCGTCTACAGGATTTTAAATCCATAAATGAATATAATTCTGCAATGTTTCGAATCACCTCACGAATGAAATTATGTGGGGAAAAGATAATTGATCATGATATGTTGGAGAAAACTTTATCAACCTTCCATGCCTCGAATGTGCTCCTCCAGCAGAGAAAAAGGATTCAAAAAATATTCTAAGTTAATTTCTTGCCTTCTTGTTGCTGAACGCAACGATGAGTTATTTTTAAAGAATCACGAAGCACGCCCAGCTGGCGCCACCCCATTTCCTGAAGTAAATGCGAAAAATTACCCCAGAAGAGGTAAATGGCAAGGTTTTAATAACAAGAAAAATTATGGAAGGAAAATGAATTATGTTCAAAAGAGAGGATCTCACCAGAAGTGGGATAAAGAAAGAAATATTGGGCAAAATAAATCAACAGAGGATAAGTGTTTCCGTTGTGGTGGAAAGGGCCATTGGTCGCATACTTGTCGTACACCAAGGCACCTAGTCGATCTTTATCAAGCATCTTTGAAAAAAGACGACAAAGGAAAGGAGACGAATTTCGTTTCAAATGATGTTGCTGAAAATTCCACCACTCATTATGATGTATCTGATTTCTTTGAGTACCCTGAAGAAAATATTGGTCATTTGATCAATGATGGAATAGTTTAATATGTGAAATTGTTAAGTATCAATATAAATAAATAATGTAAAGAACTTATTATTAAGTTTTATTTTATATGTATTTAAGTTTTAAATATGATGTATATAAATAATGAAATATTAATGTCTATGAATTTTGAAATTATTAAATGTGTCAAGTTTTAAAATAAAATTTCAGTATATGACATTATTTTTATGTACAGTGTTTATTAGAAAAATAATTCCGATCAAGTATTCAATTTACCTGTGCATACTACTGATTGTATTATTATTATTTGTCTTTGAAGAGAATGGCAAGGACTTATAGTGAAGATATTTGCCTTGCGGATAGTGCAAGTTCGCACACTATTCTCAAAAGTGATATATATTTTACCCATCTTGTACCAAAAGAAGAATATGTTAATATTATAATTGGCTCAGGCAATGTGATTGAAGGCTCCGGAAGAGCTATAATTTTGTTTCCCGGAGGAACAAAATTCATAATAAATAATGCATTATTGTCTACCAAGTCTCTAAGAAACTTGTTGAGCTTTAAAAATATTCGCCAAAATGGATATCATATTGAGACTATGAATGAGGAAAATCATGAATATTTATGTATCACAACTTATGATTCAAATAAGAAAGTTATATTAGAAAAATTACCCTCACTTTCATCTGAGTTATATTACACCAAGATTAGTGCAATTGAATCACATGCCATTGTAAACCAAAAGTTTACTATCCCAAGTGAATTCATAACTTGGCACAGCCGATTGGGTTATCCGGGAACAACCATGATGCGGAGAATTATTAAAAATTCCCATGATTATTCACTAAAGAACCAGAAGATTCTTAAATCTAGTGAATTTTGTTGTGCTGCATGTTCTCAGGGAAAGTTAATTTTAAGGCCATCACCAGTAAAGATTGGATTTGAGTACCCTGAATTCCTAAAAAAGATTCAAGGTGATATATGTGGACCTATTCATCCACCATGTGGATCTTTTAGATATTTTATGGTCCTAATAGACGCACCTTCGAGATGGTCACATGTGTGTTTATTGTTTTTTCACAACCTGGCGTTTGCGAGATTACTGGCTCAAATTATTCGATTAAGGGCCAGTTTGGCTAAACTTCTTAAATAAGTTCTTTTGAAAAAGGAGCTTAAAATATAAGGACTTTTATTAATAATAACTTTTAAATAAGTTATTTTGAGTTTGGATAATTATTATAGAAGTCCTTGTTTTAAAGTTGTGCATTAAATAAGAGTGATAAAATAGCTTTTGAAAATAGGAGAAGTCACATTTTTTAACTTCTTCAAAAGCTCTTAAATAACTTTTTGAAAAGTTAAAAGTTTATTTAAAAAATTGTACCAAACACATTAATGTAACTTTCTATAAGTCAAAAGTTGAAAAAAGTAGCTTTTTAGTGTTTCCCAAACGGACCCTAAAAGCACAATTTCCAGAAAATCCAATTAAAGCAATTTGTCTTGATAATGCTGGTGAATTTACTTCCCAAACTTTTGATGCCTATTGTATGGCTAATGGAATAAGTGTTGAACATCCAGTAGCTTATGTTCACACACAAAATGGGTTAGCAGAATCACTTATTAAACGCCTCCAATTAATTGCTAGACCCTTGCTTATGAGAACAAATCTCCCAACCTCAGTTTGGGGCATGCTATTTTACATGCCGCAGCACTTATTTGTTTGAGGCCAACGAGTTACCATCAGATCTTTTCTATGCAATTAGCATTTGGCCAGCAGCCAAATATTTTTCGTTTAAGAATATTCGGATGTGCAATATATGTTCCCATTGCACCACCTAATTGCACCAAAATGGAACCCCAAAGAAAATTGGGGATATATGTTGGATATGATTCTCCCTCTATAGTAAGGTATCTTAAGATACAAACCGGATATGTATTTAAAGCTCGGTTTGCGGATTGTCATTTTGATGAATCAAAATTTCCAACATTAAGGGGAGAGAATAAGCTTCCTGAAAAGGAACTTAATTGAAATGTATCATCGTTGATGCATTTAGATCCTCGATCAGGGCAATGTGAACTAGAAGTTCAAAAGATTATACATTTGCAAAGAATAGCAAATGAATTGCCTGATGCATTTTCCGATACAAAGAGGATAACCAAATCTTATATACCAGCGGAAAATGCCCCAATTCGAATTGATGTCCCAGTTGGACAAATTGCCACCGAAGCAAATACACGCCAGAAGCGTGGCAAGCCTGTCGGTTACAAAGACAAAAATCCTCGAAAGAGAAAAGAGGTAAATACTATTCCTGTTGAAAAAGATATAGTAGAGACACCTGCAGTTGTCCAAAATTCTGATATAGTTTTAACGCCAGAGAAGACGTTCAGGTACCTGAAATTGTAAAAATGATGAGATCTCGATAAATTTTGTCTTTACAGGAGAAAAATGGGACCGAAATAAGACAATTGTCAATGAAATATTTGAATAATGTGGCATTAAATATCATGCATGAAAGTAAGGATCTTGAGCCAAGATCAGTCGAAGAATGTCGACAAAGAAATGATTGGTCAAAATGGGAAGAAGCCATGAAGGCTGAGTTAGACTCACTTGCAAAACGTGAAGTCTTTGGACCTGTAGTCCGTACACCAGAAGACGTAAAACCTGTTGGATACCAATGGGTATTTGTGAGAAAACGAAATGAGAAAAATGAAGTTGTGCGCTACAAAGTCCGACTTGTGGCACAAGTTTTTTCCCAAAGACCCGGTATAGATTATGAAAAAACGTATTCTCCTGTAGTGGATGCGATAACATTGCGTTATTTGGTCAGTTTATCTGTATATCATAAACTGCATATGCACTTAATGGATGTGGTAACAGCCTATTTATACGAATCATTAGATCGGAATATCTATATGAAAGTCCCTGAAGGACTAAAGATATCTAAACCATCTAATGAATATTCACAGGGGTTATACTCAGTCAAATTGCAAAGATCTTTATACGGTCTAAAGTAATCTAGACGAATGTGGTATAATCGTCTTATTGAGTGTTTGGCCAAAAACGGATTCAAGAATGATGATATATGTCCGTGTGTTTTCATAAAAAAAACTGCATCTGGATTCATTATAATTGCTGTGTACGTTGATGATTTAAATATCATTGGAACTCCTAAAGAGATTCCAACAATTATAAAAACTTTAAAAGAAGAGTTTGAGATGAAAGATCTTGGAAAGACTAAATTTTGTCTCGGCCTGCAGATCGAGTATACAAAAAATGGGATCTTTGTTCATCAAACGACATACACATAAAAAATCTTGAAAAGATTTTATATGGATAAGTCACATCCCTTGAGTACCCCAATAATCGTAAGATCTTTGGATATGGAGAAGGATCAATTCCGTCCTAAAGAAGAAAATGAAGATATCCTTGATCCTGAAGTACCATATCTTAGTGCCATTGGAGCACTAATGTATCTTGCTAATAATACAAGACCCATATATCATTTGTTGTGAATTTACTAGCAATATATCGTTCCTCTCCAACCAAAAGACATTGGAATACAATCAAACAAATCTTTTGATATCTTCATAGGACAGTTGATAAGGGATTGTTTTATCCCTATGGATCCGAGTCACAATTAGTTAGCTATGCAGATGCTGGATACTTGTCTGATCCACACAAAGGGAGATCTCAAACAGGATACCTGTTCACATATGGTGGAACAGCTGTATCATGGAGGTCCGCGAAACAGACGATTGCTGCAACATCCTCTTATCATGCCGAAATACTAGCGATTCATGAAGCAAGTCGCGAGTGTTTTGACTCAAGAGTTTGATCCAATATATTCTGTCATCATGTGGACCGATTGATCATAAGATAGCTCCAACCGTCCTGTTTGAAGATAATGCAGCATGCATTGCTCAAATTAAAGGTGGATACATCAAAGGTGATAGAACAAAGTATATTTCTTCCAAATTCTTCTTCACTCATGATCTTCAAAATCAAGGGACAATTGATGTCCAACAGATCCGCTCAAGTGACAATTTGGCAGATTTATTCACAAAGTCACTCTCAAAATTCTCCTTTGAAAGATTGGTACATGAGATTGGGATGCGCCGATTTCGAGACATTAAATGATGTCGGCAAGAGGGGGAGACTGTACTCTTTTTTCCTTGGTCAGATTTTTTCCTATTGGGTTTTCTTGACAAGGTTTTTAATGAGGCAGTCCCCATCACTAAAGGATATTATACTCTTTTTCCTTCACTAAGGTTTTTTTCCACTGAATTTTTTCTTTAATAAGATTTTAACGAGGCAATAATCCTAAATGGTCATCCAAGGGGGAGTGTTGTGATAAGTTCAAAGGACGTGGATGCCCATTCAATATATGGGCGGCTGATTTTCCCTATGAGAAATGAAGCTCCCAAGCCAAAATTAAATTAAATGAAGTTTTGAATGTTTAAACTTTTCTATCTATAAATAGAGGGCAAATCCTCACGTAACATACACAACAACAAAAATAAAAATCAATTCTCTCTTTTTATTTACTTTCCAATTTATTGAATACTTTTTTCTCTCTTTTTATATATATATATTACAACATATAATATTAATAAATACATATATAAATTATTATTGAACTAATTATATTAACACTAGAATTTTTATTTACATTTTCTTATTTTATAGTTATTATATCTTCCTTAATTATTTATTTTACAATAATTATTCATTTTTAATTTGTTGGTTTCATTTGATTATTACTACTATCTTTATGCTTCAACTAGTTTAACATCTCAATTTATAATGGGTAGAATGTTATAAGTGCAACATTTTATATTAGATAAAATTATATTTTTTTTAAACTGTTAATAAATATTTGATCAGACAACCAACTCAAAAGTGTAATTGCCTTTTGTTCAAGTTAATTTAATATTTCAGCTAATGATGAACAATTAGGAAAAGTATAGGAAAATAACTCTCATACAAGTCAACATAAGTCAACTCTATTATAATTTAAATTTTATAAATAAATAAAAATTTAAAAATTAAAATTCAAAAAAAATTATTTTTACATTTATTCTAATCACATTTATAATACATAATAAAAACAATCCATAAAAAACATAATTCTTTTCCATTCATTTGGAAACAGTCAAATTTCTCCCTCCTCAAACCCAACATCTCTACGCATTTTCGACGCTGCCGCCCACCGACCACCATCGCGTCTTTCATCGCACTGCGCGGCCTCTTCCACGCGTCCCGTCGTCGTCCCCACTGTCCAGACGCATTTGCACCGCTGCAGCTTCCATCTGTTACGACGCAGTCACTGCCGGTCTCCCATTCGCGACGCGCGATCAACTACTCCGATTCATGGCGACTCCTCCACTTGTGATGCGTGGCCTCCGTGGCTTTCTCCTTGCAACACGCTACCATGAGTCTCCCACCGTACACGCAACACCTCCAAGGTGTCGTCGCCGGTCACCCTACGGCTCTTCTTCTCCTCTCCTATTTGGTTTTGAATTATTCTTTTAACTAGTTTTTTATATTTCTTTTTCCTAAATTTTGGATGATTCTTTTTATTAGTTTTGGATGATTCTTTTTTCCATGTTTTGTATGTTTTTTTCTTAGGATTTGGATGATTCTTTATCTTATATTTTGGTATTTTTTTAGTTCCGACGTTTTTTTTAAAGAGAAATTAGGATTTGCGTAATAAATGGTAAAAGATGAATTAGAGTAAAAAGAGGTAATTAATAATCATTAATTTTATATTTTTTAAAAATAAAATTTAAATAATTAATAATTAATGACAATTAATTAGTATAGAATGTAGTTTAAATATACTTGTTGACTTATTGTTGGCTATACCTTTTTGGTTTTCTGGCAGAATTTTGAACAATTATTAGTTTTACTCTGACAATTTGAATAATAAATTATAAATTAATTCGATATTATTTATTATATATTTTTTGTTATTTTGACAAAATTATTTAAATAGTATTTTGTTAGATAATTTGTCAAACTAATTTAATTTTTAATAAATATAAAATTGGCTTATATAATTTATAATTAGAATTGACAGTGTTTGATATATAGTAATATATTTTATATAAAAAAAAAGAAAAAGATAAGGTATAGATGTGAACCTTTTTTTATATATATATTGGATTATGAGCGGTTAATTTTTTAAAGGTGATCTAAATTATGTGTTATATGTTGTTGTGAATTTTTATAAAATGTTATTGATGTTTTGTCTTTTTATAATTAAAAAATAATATTTTATTTAAAAAATAGATATTTTATACTACTTTATAATCGTATAAAACACTAAAATTATCAAATATTTTACATTTTATACTAAAATTATCCATATGTAAAAATTTTAGTGTATAGGTGGTGGTATTTAATGTACCAGATATGGTGGAGGAAATTAAATAGAAGGTGGTGGACAACAATGTATGTATAACCTAGTTGTGGCTGATGCTATAGATAGAGTACTTGAAATAGCACTTAAATATTTTGGCCATAGGGGAGTAGATATCTATTGGGGGAACCTATTTTGTCTTTGATTCCAAGTAGTTCATGTGAAATATTTTTATAAGGAGGCAATTTCATTATCATTCAGCACTTGCTTGTCTCTTACAATAGGGTTGAATCTCTTTAAGTCTATACTTTTGATTTGAAATGTTTTTCCCTTATAGACTTCAATTGCACCGTGAGAGTTGGTCTTGTAATCATAGACATCTCTAACAAAACCACCTTCATTAGTCTATTCTACAATAGACAAACTTCTTTATGACCATATTAACCAACATGAATAGTCGTTTTTTGAGTCATTTTTTTATTTTATTTATTTTTCACTAGCAAAACAGAATCTGTCTCCAAGTACATTTCAATATATCTATATTTTTTTTTCTTAATTGAACTAAAAACCTAATTAACTTATTAGTTTTATTCGGCTAAAAGAGAATAAAAATCTTCAAACAAGAATACTTTTTCTTTTATTCTTAAAATTCAACCCAAAACTCGTTAAAAGGCAAAAAGTACATTAATTAATGTATAAGTCAATAGGTAGATGTCTCTAAGTCAATAGGTAAATATCTCTATTTAAACATGATTATTTACAATAATAATAATGAAACAATGGTTACAAAAATAAAGATGTGAGAATTTAAAACATTCAACTTTAAATATTTATAATTTAAAGTTTAAATTTTAAAATAAATAAAATAATTTTAAAAAATAAAATAATATAACATTATTTAAACTTTTCAGTTATGAATTTTGATATTTAAAATTTTTTGTAAACTTTTAATATTAAATTATGAATAATTTATTATATAAAATTGTAAAATTTTAAATTTTATTAAGTTAAAAATTATTAAATTTATATATTTAAAATTACATATAAATTTTTAATAATTTTATTTAATATTTAATTAAACTAATTAAACTCTAATCGAACTAGTAAATTATTAAATCAAAAATTTATCAGTTTATTGACCGATTTGGTTCTCGTAACCTTAATTTGAAGTGAATATAAAAAGCAAAGCGCATTTATATTATTGGGAGTTGGTGTATTTGGGTCCTTATACAGCTGTATTGTGTGGCAATGAAGCAATTAGAGTGTGTAATATTGCCCACATTCTCTACCAATTTGCACATTGTGTGTCTCGAGTGCCCACTCTTTTGAATTATGCAAAGATCCCCCACTTGTGTGCCTGCAACTATGTCTATGTCTCCTCCTAATACTGCCCTTTATATTCGTACATTTCATACATTCACATCTTTGTTACCTGATGTGACGCATTCATACACCTACCTCTGCTCTCCACGACCCACCATATAACAACTCTCTCTAATCTACTACGTATTCCATGCCACATTGCCACTTTACCATACTCTTTCACATCCTAATAAATTAGTAATGTTACCCGTATGTATTTTTTTGGTGACGGAATATAATACAAAAAAAAATGACTTAAAGAGAAAGAATAGCACTCTTTTTTAATAATAATATCTAAATTATTAGGGAATAGTAGCCATTTTAGGTACACTTGCTTGTTTAAAGTAATAGTTTTAATTAACCATTAAATTAGCCACTCTATTTGTTGTGCGTTGGATGAGTACTAAAGTAGCTGTCTAATTGCGCTGAAGCATCTATTTGATTTTGTCAAGCAGATCAGAATCATTCCAAATCATGTTGTGCCTCGCGAAACAAGAAGAAACATATCAAGATTATCAGTTTCACATATAATCTCTTTGCACTCGCAATCCCAAGCCATAACAAGCCCTCTCTAAATAGCATGAACCTCACAATAGAGAACACTAGAAAAAGGTATACTGGGAGAACAACCTTTTATCCAAATTCCCATGCTGTCTCTAATAATACATCCAAAGTCAGCTAATTACTCATTTTCAAAAACGCTTGCATCGCAGTTCACTTTACAGACATTCATTGGAGGTGATTCTCAATTATATTGCAAAGAGAAAGGAATAATAATATGTTTTTGGGTGGTAACAACATTAAATAAATCTCGAGCAGCATGTTTAACTAAGTGAACAAATTTCTCCTTACTCCATAGATCATCTTTATGGAAGATGTCATTGTTTCTATCCCTCCAAATCCACCAAAAGACCGCTACAAAGAGAAACTCATTTTTGTTGAGATTAGAACGAATCCAAAACAGAAAATCCAAATTAGAGTCCTCATCGGTCATTCCCAAGTTTAAGCTAATCTAAATCTGACGAGTTTTTTGGCAAGTCCTAAAGCAATGGTTAATATCTTCTCGAGCAAGATAACATCTCTGACAAAAATCAGAAGTAGGAAGACCTCTTTGAAACCGGTAACTAACTGTGGGAACTTCGTTGTTGAGGCAAAGCCAGAGCAGACACTTTATCTTCTCCGGTATTTTCAAGTGCCAAAGCCAAAGCCAATTTTCATTATCATTCCAACCAAATTTCTTCTTCAATAACCATTCATACCCACTTTTAGTTGAGTAGGTGAGAGTATTTGAGTTTGTCCAAAACCAACTTGTTTTATCTCCTGCCTGCTTGATAGGATCAAAGAGCATCAAATCAAGTTTAACTTCTTCCAAAATTATTGTGCAAAGAATATCTCATCGCTAATGTACATGGTGCCAGACATCTTCTAGCTTCAAGTGAGAATAAAAAATGTGCATAAAAGGAACCAAAAGAGCTAGCGTTTCACATGGTCGCCAAACATGATACTAAAATGATTGAGACATCCTGCCTGTACACCAAAAGCATGCTACCCATATGTGTAATACAGCATAAGTAGTGCTACAGAGTTAACATAATTTATTATTTTTAGTCAACTATTAATTAATAATATTTTAAAATATGATGTTTGGCTACTAAATTAAAGATATTAGACTGTTAACTAAAAATATTAATCAATATAAATTAAAATTACTAATTTTAAACTTTTCTAATATATAATATCAATTCTATTACATGAACAATCTGTTTTATAATTAAATTAAATTGAATTAATTTAATAATTTATTAGCAAAACAAAAAACATTAACATATTACAGTATTTCTTTTATATATATATATATTACTAAAAAATAAAAAATATTTAAATTTTCAAATTTAAAAGAAGTTAACAAAAAATTTGAAATTTTGAAAATGTTTTTAAATGTTACAATTTTATGGCAAGATATTTTAGTTACCTCTTTTGTATTTTTTTTTTTTAAAAAAATACTTGCTCAAGCAAATAAAGGGAATTACTAAAATAACCTTTGGTTAACAAATTAGTTGGCTTACAAAATACATAAAATATTCTATAAACACAAAAATCAGCTATCTACCTATGTTTATGTATGTATTTTATATTTTTTAACAAAATCAATTATCAAAATAATTAAATTTTTGTATAGCAATATAATCTAATTTTTTTTATCAATATAAAATATATATCCATATGATGTAGTTAATTTATGATTGATCTTTTATACACAAAAGAGAGCATAAAATAATTGAATAGACACCGAATATAGCTAAAGTGATATGTATCAATTTTTTTCAACAGAAATAGAAATTACGTATTTAATCTTCTAATGTATAGTAGGCAAATATTTCATTAGAAAAAAGTAAGTAATTTTTCACAAACTATTTTAGTAATTCACTAAAATGTATATATGAATTATGGCCTCTATCAAGAAATTGACCAAGCATGTAAAGTAGGGTGGATGTTGCATGATGTCATTTGCTATTAAAATGTACCCAATTTGGATTGATCTAATAATTAATTTACTCATTTATTTAAATAAGTGTAAATAATTTGAATACATACAATAATATATTGATTAATGATAAAATTTTAAATAAAATTCAGATCCGTAATAGATTAAGTCGGTCGAAGAATACTATGAAAAATAACAAAAAAAATGCCATTTCTAGGTTATATTGGCGACCATTGAAGGATAGTTCTGTCATTTCAAACCCAACAGACACATGAACATGCCTGCTACAGTTATAGTAAAGAAAGAAAGGATGAAAAGATTTTAAAACTCTGTTTTATTTTTTTGCTTCATTGATTTCAAAGGCACTCTCTCCCTGTTAATGAAAACAAAGTGGCTCTGCTATTATGCTGTTCAAATCAATGCTTTGTTCTTGAAGGCCCCACATTGAAGAAGTAGATGAGAAAATGTGCATGATTGCTATACTTGCATCCACATGAAAATAAAAAAATCATATCATATCCACTTATAAACACAAACCAGATTTTGATAGCTACTGGAATTTTTCTGCACCTCAACAAAGTAAAAAAGAAAAAAGGGTTTTTGATATCTGTGCAAAAACACATTCATTTCACTGATCAAAATCCATCATTCTATCTGATCCAAAGTTCCAAATTCTTTGGTTTTGTTAACTGATAAATTATTATTATTTATTTTATTTATATATTTTAAAAGAATGTTTTCTGGCTTCAATGCCTTTTCCATCTGAATTTAATGACATCATTCACTGCAATTTATTCTCAAAGCACTAAGCTTTCTCAAACGGTGGCTCTTGTCCTTTCTAAACAAAGTTGATTGGGTTTCTATAAAAAAATAGGTAAGGATTAACTTGGATCTCACTCCAAAATCTGCATAGCATTCATCAAATGTATTCTTGATTTTTGTGCATTGGTGTTTAATTAGTTTGCTCTGAAATCAAAGTTGTTACATTTTGTTATGACTTGCTACTTATGCAATTTGGAATCAAACACAAAGCTCTGCAAATTGTTCATTCTTTATTGGACAAAGTATAATGTTATAGACTTTATTAAAATTATCATCATCACTTTAATGCTAAGTCACTTCAACAATTGCTATAAGAAGAGGTTTTTATGGTGAAATTTTTTCAGATGTAGAATGCCCATGTGGTATTTGATAAAAGGACTATGAAGAAGAGTTGGTTCAGCCTTGTGAAGAGGCTCTTCATATGGGACTCAAATTCCACACAAGACAAGGTAAAGTGCAATGCTTTCTGCTTTTTTATAATGTGTAGACCAACTGTTTGAGATTATGTGAGAGAAAACTTTGAATACAGAACAAGGAGAAGAGAAGGAGATGGGTATTTGGAAGGGTAAAGAAGAAGAGGTTGCCTTCAATTGCAGCCCCACCACCGCCACCACCAACAACAACAACAGCAACACTTGTGAGTGAAGCAGAGGAAGAAGAGAGCAAGAAACATGCTTTAACAGTGGCCATTGCCTCAGCTGCTGCTGCTGCTGCTGAGGTTGTAAGGCTCACTGGGGTCCCACAATCTTCCCACAAACCTAAACATAATTCAGAAGAATCTGATGAAACTAGGGATGTTGCTTCTCATTCCATAAGCCAGTGCCAGAGGAATAATATCAAAGAATTTGCAGCCATCAAAATTCAAACTGCATTTAGGGGTTACTTGGTGAGTTTTTTCCCCCAAATTTCTTTTCTTTTGCTCGAGTCTGCTGAGAATTATTTTCAAAAATCCCTTACCTTTACTACTATTTTTCTCACTTATGGATTAATGTTATTTTGAAGAAACAGCTCAATTAGTGCTAGTTTGTACCCAGAAAACTATTGATGGTCAAATTGACAGAAAAACTGAAGTTGAACTTAGAAGCTGAAACTTGTTAAGGAAATCAGCAACTACTAATTCACAAAATTTCTTGTAGCAATTGGTGATTAAAAAAGCTATAACTATTAGCATATGCAACTTTTTTCCCTTATAGTTTCCTAGAATTTCATCTAGCATAAGGTGTGGGATACAAGAAATAATGAAGTTGGAAGGAAAGTAAATCAGAAATTAGTTGCAGCAATTACTAATCAGACGAAGAAACCATGTCATGTTACTATTTTCTTATTCATTCTGCTTTGTGTTATATTATTCTCTGACTGTTATTTCGTTGCAGGCTAAGAAGGCTTTGAGAGCATTAAAGGGAATAGTAAAGCTTCAAGCCATAATTCGTGGCCGAGCAGTAAGGCGCCAAGCCATGAGTACTTTGAAGTGCTTGCAATCCATTGTGAGTATCCAGTCACAGGTCTGTGCAAGGAGACTCAAAATGGTTGAAGGAAGCTGGGATTATTGCACTGAAAATGAAGAGATGCATGATTCAAAAGACAAGATAATAAGGGTATGCACAAGATTTGTTACATTACATCATTCGTTTTCATATAATCATTGCAAAATGTAGAACTTTAAACATAGTTTTCATATTATTACAGATGGACTCAAACAGTGAAAGAAAGTGGAGTGACAGCACCTTATTGAAGGAAGAGGTAGATGCCTCTTGCATAATCAAGAAAGAAGCAGTTCATAAGAGAGAAAGAATAAAAGAATACTCATTTAATCACAGAGTAAGTTCCTTCAAACCCTTTTTGCTTTGTTCTTTTTCGCTTTAAGGTTAACTGAAATACCCCCCCTTCTCTTTCCCTCTCCCCTTTCTTTTCAGAGGTCAGCAGAATCAGAAAGAAGTAAAGTGAATGGAAGATGGAGGTACTGGCTGGAACAATGGGTGGATACACAGCTTTCAAAGAGCAAAGAGCTTGAAGATTTAGACTCAGTTTTCAGCTCAAATTCAAGAGGTGGTGAAGAATATTATGGAGGAAGACAACTTAAGCTGAGAAACATGCATAGACAACAAAGTCCATTTGAAGGTTTAGATTCTCCAATAGTTTCTTCAAGAAAAGTTTTTACTCATAGGAAGCAGTGTTCAGTGGGAGAAAACCAATCATTCTCAAGCTCTTCTCCGGCGACTCCGGCATACATGGCCGCAACAGAATCAGCAAGAGCAAAAGCAAGATCAACAAGCTCCCCAAGAGTAAGGACAGGTCATTTGGACAGTGATAGTAGCTATTCACCATGCAAGAAGAAGCTATCTGTTGTGTCTAATGTTAACAGTGAAGTGCTTAGTAATAATGGTAGAAATGGCAACAAGTTCGGTGGTTGTAATCAACAAAGGTCACCAAGCTTTAAGGGACTTCCATTGCCTATAAAATCAAGCAGGACTATCATAAAGGATCTCAGCATCAATTCAGATTGCTCACTGCCCAATTGGGATAATAGACAAAGTTCCTTTAAATGATGAAAGCTTTGCTTGAATTTAACATAGTTCCTTGTAACATGAGAGTGGAGTTTCAAGTGCCAAAAAAAAGAAAAGAAAAAGGAAAACTGCTGTGTGTGATGTATATGTGTTTGGATGTTATTTTGGTTGAGAATTGCACATTAATGAGACACAAAAAGTTGTGAATTTGTTCATTGATTAGATTATAATTTATAAGTATAGTGTTGCAATTAGGTAGTGGTATTCAGTAGTTAGAGATTGAAACTAAAATTTTACTTTAGAGACATAAAATTTTATTTTTTTTAGTGTCTCCAACAAATGAAAACACAAAATACGAAGATTTCTGAGGAGAAAAATTGAAATTTTAACCATTTTTTTAATAATTAAGAATATTTTAATAAATATTTTTATTTTGTCTCTTTTTCAGATATAATTTATTAGTTTTGAAAAATTATGTCGTCTTTACTAATTTTATAATGATTTAATTTTACATGATATTTTTTATTTTAAGATTAAGACCTGTATATAGTTATGATTTAGGTTATAGTTGACTGATTAACTTTGATTATTATTATTATTATTATTATTATTATTATTATTATTATTATTATTATTATTATTATTATTATTATTAAGATTTATCTATCTTATATTATAAGGATACATGTTAAATATAAGTTTTTAATAAATTTATTTTACCTTCAATAAATAAAAATATTTAAAACTTTTAATTAATAATAAATTTATCATAAATATATGTTAGATAAACTCTTATTATGATTATCTCTAATCTATTCCTATATGCGAAATCTGTGGGATCACAAGGCTACTCTCTATATTGCAAACTTGCAATGATATTATTTTATGGAGGCCACTCAGATAAAGACGCCTAAAACGTCTTTTTTTAAAGATGTTTCCATGTTGTGTTTTAATTGGTTTCTGTATAATTTATTCGGTGTTCCTTATCACATATTATTAAATTCCTCAAAAAAATTTCTTTCCAAAAACAAGAAAAAATATTTAATTTGGACTAAAACAAAAAAGGTAATAGATTAACTATTAAATTTTTTTTAAAAGATTATTTACATAAAAAAATATATCACATTCATCAATATATATATATATATATATATATAACAAGCTTAAGCCTTTTAAAATTTTTATAAATAAAAAAATAATTAATTTATATTCGTACAATATATAAAATAATTACTATATTATTATTATATTATAGATTAAGATTCACTAATTTAAATTTTCTTTTTATTTTTAATATAAGCATTAGAAATAAATAAAATTTTTATAACTAAATGTAATGTAACAAAATATATATAATATTAATTAGTTCTTAAAAAATTCTAAAAAAATAGTTTCTTTCATTTTAGTAAAATAACTATTTATTAAAATAGATAAATTAATTATTTTTTTTTTCATATACATTTTTTTTAAGACATAAAAGTAATTAATTAGGACATTGGTTAAGATAATTAAAGTCACTATTTCATTAAATTTTTAATTTAAAGACAAATTCTAGTTAATTTTTGTATAGAAATTTCGAATTTGAAAACATTGATAAAAATTATGTTGAATTTTGATTTATTTGATTCTCATTTAAATTAATCACTACATAAGTTAAAGTTCTGTTTTGAAATTATATTCGAGCTTTAATCTGATTTTAAAGTTTCAATTTACTTAGTTTGATTTTTTAACTTAGGTATCCGTGACTCATATTAGGGTTTTAAGTGTTTTGTTGAAAAAAAAATAAGGTAAAAAAAATTTCAATTGTCACATCAAATAGTCGCTAGAATGTATAATGTAGCAGTCGTTAGTCCATCTCAGCATGTCGTTAACAATTTTGTGAGACAGTGACAAAAATAAGATTAGGAACCAATGTGAGTCATAACTATTAAGTTGGGAGACTAAATTAAGTAAATCGAAATTTTTGAAATTAGATTGAAACATAGTTGTTAGAACCGAACCAGTGATCGAACCGGTCAAGCTACTGGTTCACTGGTTTATTGGTTCAACCGATAAATCACTAGTTGAACCGATAAAACTGATCTCACGTAAATATAAAATATAAAATAGTTAAAAACTTAAAATTAAAATTTGAAATACATATCTTCACTAACATTTTATGAAGAATCAAGTCTCAACTTCTAAAAATAACTAATATAAAAAAACTATAAAATTTTAATACTACAATAGTATCTTATTTTGACACAATAAAAAAATAATTAATTCACAAAGCCTATCATCTAACTATAATATCAGTAGATTTTAACACTAACACCAAAACAAATAACTTTAATCACAATACTAGCAATAAAATAGATCAAGTAAATTAATAAATTTTTAGTGAAATTTATATTTATATTAATAATGGTATATAATTAAGATATAATTAATTTTAAAAATAGAAAAAACAAAAATTAAATTAAATTAGATATTTATGTATACTATATAATTAGTATTTGTCAAATACAATACTTAGAAGTGCAATGGTTAAGTGGCAAGTAGAGGTTGCTTTTGCTCCAAGGTTATTTGTTCGAGACTTAATGGAGACATTTTAAAAAATTTTTCAAGCAGACCAGTTTGGTTAGACCGGTTTGCACCGGTTTTTATCGGTTCACACTGATTTTATTCCTTAAACGGTCCAAGGAATAAACCTAGTCTGGTTCCGATTCTAGTACGGTTCACTAGTTTTTCGGTCGAACCAGCCGATCCAGTTCGGTTTTTACAACTATGAATTGAAATATGAACATAATTTCAGAAACCAATAAGTATTATAAGATGATCAGATTGGATCGAATTGAATA
Source organism: Arachis hypogaea (assembly GCF_003086295.3). NCBI lineage: Eukaryota > Viridiplantae > Streptophyta > Magnoliopsida > Fabales > Fabaceae > Arachis > Arachis hypogaea. The sequence goes on along the minus strand of NC_092048.1, from coordinate 12,798,614 downwards.
TATTTATTTAATTAAATAAATTTTATTTTTATTTTTTAATAATATTAATTTTTTATCGAATATATTTATTTAATTATTTTTAATCATATATAATTAAAAATAAACGGTGTTTTCATGGTTTAAAATAATTATATATGATTAAAATAATTTTCATGGTGTTTACCGTATATAATTATTTATAGAATTACCGTATATAATGAATGTGATATATTTTTTTATGTAAATAATCTTTTAAAAAAAATCTAATAGTTAATCTATTACCTTTTTTGTTTTAGTCTAAATTAAATATTTTTTATTGTTTTTGGAAAGAAAATCTTTTGAGGAATTTAATAATATGTGATGAGGAACACCGAATAAATTATACAGAAACCAATTAAAACACAACATAAAAACATCTTTAAAAAAAGACGTTTTACGCGTCTTTATCTGAGTGGCCTCCTTATTTTATATGATTAAAAAGGGCATCGAATATTGATATTTACATTTTTAACAACATATTCTTTATGTGGAGCACACAAGCTTCAAAATATTGCGACTATTCACTTAACAATTAACATTGGTCTTGCCAAGAAAAAGCTTTACAGACACGATACTAATGGAATTGGAAACCATCTCTTTTGAAATTTGATAGTAAACCTTATATCTCTATAATATAAGATAAAAATAAGATAAAATTTATTATATTTGTCATTATCTTTTGTTATAATCTTTCATTATTATAACGATAATTAAGGTAGGTTTTTTTTTGTGTCTAATAATTAAGGTAGTTTAAGTAACAGTTTTTTAGTCTTTAAATTCAATTTTCAATTTTATCCTTATATCTCTATTATATAAGATAAAATTTAAAATTTATTATATCTTTTGTTATAATCTTTCATCTTTCATCTTTCATTATTATAACGATAATTAAGGTAGTTTAAATAACAGTTTTTAGTATTTAAATTAAATTTTATCCTTATCTTCAATTTAAAAAACAAACACATTTATTTGTTTCCATTATTATCCCACTTTCCCAAATAAAGCCGCCAACTCTCTCTCTCAGTCTCTCTCCCACTCTCATTCAATTTTTTTTAATTCACATTATTTTATTTATTATTTATAAACTTATTAAAATTAAATTTTAATAATAAGAAGAACAAAAATAATAATAATATAATTGATCTTTAAAAAAAGATATTTTTAAGTGATTTTTTAAATAATTTTTTAAACAATAAAAATAGTTTGATATTTAAATATCTCATAAATTATTTTTAGATACAATAAAAATACCATTTCATTTATTATGTTATATTTTTCTTAAATAAAAATAATTTTTTAAAAGATTAAATTATAACTTTTGAAAAAGATATATTTTCATTATTTTTAATTATTTTATTTTTACCTAACAAAATTTGTCAACACATTAAAATTTTGAACAGATCTTTCTTTAATTTGTTTTTCCTAAAAGACATTCAAACATGCATTAGTTTATTGGGTTAAATTCCCCAAACAATCTTCACAAATCAAAACTAAAGCCAAGTATAGATATTATCTCTAATTTATAAAATCCAAATTAGATTTAAAAGAAAGAAATCGAAAGAAAAATAAGGCCCAAAATTTTAAAATATATACATTTTTTAATTTGATTTGAGCCAAGTTGCTCACCATCGCAAGCACAAGTTCAAGAGAGGCAGAGGCAGTGCTTATTCTTTTCACAATCGCAATTCACAACCCTAACCCTAAAAACTAAAAAATCCATCTCATCTGAATCAGAATCAAAATCAAATTCAAAAGATAAATAAGATCAGATCTTTCTATCTCCCTTATCTTATGCTTGTCGATGCACCGTCGTGGAACTACAAAAGCTGATTTGGGGAGGAGGGTTCCGTTATTAAATGCTCTCTCTCTTCTCTTTCTGTTTTTTCTTTCCCTTGTTAATGTCTTCAGTCACCGCCACTGCTCCTTCAGGGTCTACAAAAACCCTACTTTTTGATCTTCATCACACTTTCTTCATACCTACGCTCCCCTCCCTCTTTTCTTATACTTCTAATTTTCCATCCACCTTCAGCTTTTTAGGTCTGCAACTTCCGTCGCGTGATCAACATGAGTGATTCTAAGGTTTGTTTTCTTCTTTTAATCCTAAAGTTCAGGGTTTTGTGGGTCGTTGTTTGTGCTGGTGTTTTACTCAAATTTTTTTTCCAAGAACTGAACTCAAACACTTGTAATTTGCTTTTTTCCAGTTTTTATTAATGAAATTTCTCTACTTTTACGTCTTCTTTTCTTTTACGTTCATGTTTTTTCCTTCATCTTCTTTTTTAATTTCCTATTTGTTTCAATTTCTGCCATTTACTTCGCCACCGGCACCTTGCATTTATATGTTTATTTGTTACTTTTATTCCTTTTAATCTTATTTGACGTTACAATTGCGACATTGAGATACCCACGTTTTCTTTTAAACATAAACAAATAGATGAGCAAGTCTTGTGTGTTAACAAGGATTGGCAATTATTTTGTATGGTGTTATAAATTAATTCAACTATGCCAAAAGGATTGTTTTTTCGAACAATTGTTGGAGGGGGTTTGATTTTTATTCATTTTTAAATAAAGTGGAATGTTAAAGGGCTATTATAAAGAATGTTGTTGGATTACTAGACTAAAGGAATTGAGTTTATGATTAAGTGATGGCCAAAAAAATAAATTTTAATGACCTTCTAGCATTCTTCTTAAATAAATTGGGTACTATTGCTATTCAATGATTGTGATGAATATATAAATAAATAGATAATCATTGATGTATCAGTATTAGAAATCTTGTTCAGTTAGAGAATACTAGGATTAGGAACAATTTCATGTTTTAAGTTCCTTTTGTTCTTATCTTGCTGCATTGTCGGTTGTTGGGAGTCTTCTGCTTTTCGTTTTACTTTGTTCAAAGTGGCCTAAGTTTAAGTTGTTAATTTTGTTTCTTGAATTGTGCTTTCTTTACTTTGCAGGTATTTCTATTTGGGTCTTTTACAGAAGATGAAACCAGATCATTGTTGCAGAAGCAGTCTTCTACTCCGGTTAAAGATGAAAAGCCTGTAGAGAAGAGCCCGCTGCAATTTGGTTCTCTGAATGCTGTTAGTGCCAAATCAAGTGACCCCAGAAATTCATCAAAAGCACCAACCAGTTCTAATGTCTCCCATTCTCATAAGTGCAATGGAGTGACAATTGTCGGTATTAGTTTACCTGGATCATCAGGTTCTATCAAGGAGAATGGCAGCAGTACCAATTACCCTATTGTCTGTTCGATACTCGGCAGTGCAAACATAGTTAAGGCGGATAGTGTGTCTTCTGTGCCATTGCTTGATGAGGATGGACCCACGAACAAGATTGCAAATTTGAGCCTGGATGCTTCTGAGGCTGGAAGCCTGAATAATGTGTGGAAAAATGATGGTGGCCATAATGATTCTGTATCAAAATTATTTAATCAAGATTCCAAAAAGACACCTAACGGGCATATTGTGTCACGAGTTAAAGATTTACTGCCTCGGGGCCTAATAAATTCTGGAAATCTATGCTTTCTCAATGCAACTGTGCAGGCTCTCTTGTCCTGTTCTCCTTTTGTTCAACTTCTGCAAGACTTAAGAACTCGCAACATTCAGAAGGTTTGTTTGCTTGTTTTTCGCTACCTCATACTTCCATTGTAGTGATAATAGCATAACTAAAGCTGCGTGGCATTAGAATAAAAAAGATGCTGTTTGGTGTATAAATTCATTTACTGATGTTATGCCATTGCACTAAGATTATCCTTGAACTAAGATAAAAATATTGTTGAGCTAATATAATTGCATGCTTACTACTATTCTAACTTGTAGGTTGGCTATCCCACATTGACGGCATTCACTGAATTTCTATCTCAATTTGATGTGCCAAGCTCAACCAAATTAAAGAAGAAAGATACAGATGCTTTGGAGACTGGAAGGCCATTCTGCCCAACTATGTTTGTAGATGTTCTAAAAAAGTTTTCTCCGGATTTGCCAAATGTCATGTCAGGAAGACCAAGGTTGGTGAGAATTCAAATATGCTTTTTATTCTTTTTGTTTATGTTACTACCCTCTCCCTAAAGAAAAAGCCAAATTGAATCCTTCATAATCACTTCTTTAATCTTTCGTTGAAGTGAATTCTTTTCTAACAATCAATCATCTACTTGTATAGAATCAAACTATCAAAGTATCAAACCGTTTAAAACTGTAAACCCTATGCCAAAAGTACAGTTTCTCTCCTTGAAAATTTTGAGAAACTGTTACGGTTTATAATCTCTTGACATTTAAAGGGACTTGTTTTCTAATTTATTTTTCCTAAAAAGGTGCATCAGCTAGATAACTGATGGATATACAATCTTTGGAAGTTTTGTTCCTCCTCTCAATCATCATCCACTTCCTCATTCCTACTTACGCTATCATAATTGATTTTGTAATATACACTTGCAAATTTATGATATACTTGGTGATTACGTCTCTTCAGGCAGGAAGATGCTCAGGAATTTTTGAGCTTTGTAATGGATCAAATGCATGGTGAATTGTTGAAGCTTGAGGGACAGTCTTCAAGTCTTAATGGTAGCAAATCATCTCTAGTTTCTTCTGCTGAAGATGATGAATGGGAAACCGTTGGGCCGAAGAATAAATCTGCTGTAACAAGGACTCAGAGCTTTGTTCCATCAGAATTGAGTGGAATTTTCGGAGGACAACTCAGAAGTTTGGTGAGAGCTAAAGGTAAAGGGGAAAAAAACTGTCTTGACCATTGAGCTTATGTGGAACTTCATTTGGTCTTTCTTTTTTTCATCATGCTTAATAGTGCATTGTTGACATTTTGAACTGTCACTTTCTCTTGTTCCTTCTGCCACAATCCTCTCCAAATTTTTTAGAATGTTAATTAATGCCATTACTAGTTGAAAGATGATTCAGCTATAACCGTCATTTATCTGTCTGTTGTTCAGGGAATAGAGCTTCAGCCACTGTTCAACCATATCTCTTGCTCCAGCTTGACATTTATCCTGATGCTGTCCACACAATTGAGGATGCACTTCACCTGTTTTCTGCTCCAGAAACTGTTGAAGGCTACCGAACTACACTCACTGGAAAGGTATTCAACCTTTATGTCTTAATAATTATGCCTTTAGTACTTTAAAGAAGAAAGCATGGCATGGTATTTGGATTGGGAAGATATTAAATGCTTTAATTTTTAAATTATAATGCTTTCTATTTTAGTTTCATCACAATTTATGGCGCATGTTAACAAAATCCTAACAATTTTAAATTTCTTTCAGCCTGGCGTTGTGACTGCAAGAAAATCTGTACACATTCAGACACTTCCCAAGATATTGATATTGCACCTGGTGCGTTTCGGTTATGGAAGCCAAGGAAGCACTAAGCTACTTAAGCCTGTTCACTTCCCTCTAGAGCTGGTATTGGGTCGAGACTTGCTTGTTTCGCCATCTACTGAGGTATATTTAACTATCCCAGTCCCTTTGTTTTGAGCATAAATTAGTTAATCGCCTTTGAAGATAACATATGGTTGTGCGCAGGGTCGAAGATATGAATTAGTTGCCACGATTACTCACCATGGAAGGGAGCCTTCAAAGGGGCACTACACTGCCGATGCCCTATACCCTAATGGTCAGTGGCTAAGATTTGATGATGCATCTGTTATTGCCATTGGAGCAAACAAGGTGCTGCATGATCAGGCATATGTCCTTTTCTACAAGCAGTTGTGAACCATGTACACACATTGTGAAGGAGAACATGGGATGAGAACAATGATTGCTGTTCTATTTGTGACTAATGTATTGCATGGAGAAGATTTGAGAGTGATTTTATTTTTGAGCTGGTTGGTTGGTGTCATCAGGGGTCAGATTGCTTCTATGCTGCCATGAATGAAGATTAATTGTTGTAATATTCTTTTTTTTTTTCTTATTCTTACTAGAAAGTTTTGTAGTCCTAGTTTAGGACATGGGCACATGTATTTATAAATACTATATATTGTAGTCTTGTAAGAAATTCTGCTTATTTTTATACAGTTTCATTTCATTTTGCTTTTGTGTTGAATAAAACGTTATATTAACATTGAATGCTTCACTATGAGACCCTTGATATCTGTCAATGTATTAGTTGAAACCAAAACCTAATGTTCAAATGCTTAAGAGCATGGAAGCCAATTAAAATTGTTCAATCACGTCAAGGTTGCATGAACCACATTTTTAGCAATTATCAATAATAATGATAATATATGTTATTATATTGATATGCTTTCTGAAGCGACCCTTCTTCCTTGCTTCTATGTTTGGTATTCTTCCACTTTGAAATTCTTGTGAATTTTCATTCTTAAATGTGTTTTCTTTTCAACCACTTGACAAGAAAATTTTATCATATTTTAACTGGAAAAAGTGCAGTATAACAAAGACTAGTCCAACTAACATTTAAAAAATGTTACTTTTTTCGAATACCTTAACTGTTACTTTCAAATTTGGCCACACCACAATTAGTCAATTACTCTCGACGCTTTTTCCTTTAATATATATTTTTATTTTCTTATTGTTAACTTGTTGCTTCAAATGATCACTGGATTTCTATAACATGTCTCTCAGACAAGTATGAATTTTTTTCTTCTCCTCTCAAAAAGAAAAAGGGTTGGTACAAATAGTAGGGTAGCATCTTTTTAATATATATCTTAATCTTAAGAATAACAAAGGTGGTAGGAGAAAAACACAGCTCCTCATTTATGTAGTTTACATTTATGGAATATTCTGCTTCTTAATGTGGTCCAATGCAGCATAGAAAATATTGCTTAAGGTTGCTGTATAGTGAATGGTGGCTTTATATAGAATTTAAAGCAATAACTTCCTTTATTTTAAGGCTTTCTGTGGTCCATGGAAAAACCAACATACATGGCTGCTTTCAGTTTCTTTTTACCAAATGGACGGTGGAAGAAGGAAAAGAATAGAAAAAAAAAAAGTCATTCTAGAATTTAGATTTTAGACACAATGGATTGAAGTCCGTAACTTCTGCAGAAGCAACCTTGCTAGAGTTGTTTTATTTCTAGGAACATCCGAACATGTTATAGTAATATAAGACCATTTCAAAAAGAAAACATGTTTGACTAATTTATTTCTTTACTTTTCAAATGAAGCTGGTTTGCAACTACCATTAGTTTTAAATTTCTTCTTTGTTTTCACCCTTTAATTCGTGAGTTTATGATTTTGCGAGTTGAGTTTCACTCGAGTTCTACGAGTTTAGTTAAATTCTTGAGTTTATGAAAGATTATTACAAATTTTACAATGATTTCTAAGATCAAGCAGTTACTTGTAAAACTGCTGATAATAGCAACCAAAATTTGAAGAAGCTCTTGAAGCTTGAAATATGAGTGAAGAACCTTAAAGAAGCAAGAAAGAGTTGGAACCTTATTGTCTTGTTCTGATCTTATTTGGCTCCAATCTTTTCTAAAATGCTAATAGTCATGTAGTTGACATTTGTCTTTTGTCTACGCTGACAGAATAATAGAGATCTGATTGATTGAGTATTCTGATCTACATATCAGTGACTAAATAATATGTCAGAAAGAACAACATATTGTGAACATAGGAAAAGATTCCTTGACTTATAATGCAACAGAAATGTTTTGTCCTGAGAATCTCCCATACTTTCTCTTTGTTCCTTCATAGTTTTTTGGTTAGTTGTTTGTATTATCTGAAATACACTAATCTTTTTATTGCACCTAAGCTTAGCAATTATGCAGTTATTTTCTTATTGTTAATTATTGTACCAACCTAGCACTTTTTATTTAAAAAATAAAAGTTCCATCAGCATTAAGCTACAAATGGTTGCATAAAATAATAAATAAGGTATAAATGGAATTATGGAAACATAATCATGCAACCAACAAAAAGAACATAATTTATAATTCTCCGATTCATTGAATCCCTTGAAGGCATAGTTACAGTTGTTTTGTACAAATATAAAAATAAAATTCAGAAAAAGAACAAGAAAAATTGTATAATAACACCATTTTCTCTATGTCACCCTAGTGAACAATAGATCAAGCCCCCTAAAAACCTCACCTTAAATTATACAATCAACTTCAGTAAAAAAAAATGAAATGAACTCCAAATCCAAATCCAAAACAAAAGAAAACAAAACCACAACAAATCAAAAATGAAAGCACAGCAGACACTGTTAACAAAAAATAAGGGATCCTGTGCTTCATTTCTGAGCCTTCAAAATGTTCTTAACATGAAACAATAGACTTGTTATTATCCTTCTCTATTTCTTCAATATCATTGTTGTTACTATACTTAGGAACCCACCAAACTCTCACACTTCTATCAAGGCTTCCACTATAGAGCAAAAATCCTCCACCAATTCTATTAGAACATGAAGCTTGCAAACACTTCACTGGACCTTCATGGCCACTAATCACACCAACTTTACAAAGCTTACCAAAAGCTTCTCTTTTCCAAATGCCAATGCTTTTATCTGCTGAACCACTGCACAAAAGCTCACCAATTAAGCACATGCATAAAACAGCCATTTCATGTGCCTTTGTCTCAGAAACAAGCTTCCAACTACTACTACTACTATTGCTACTACTCTCAGAACATTCCCACCCCATAACATAACCATCAGAACCACCTCCATAGACCCATTTCCCATCATCAGAAACAACCACAGAATTCAATGAAACATCTTTATGACCCTCCAAAACCCCTTTCAAACAATGTGAGTTCTTGTTACTCTTCTTAAACTTCCCTCCTTCCCTTTCTCTTTCCATTCCCCAAGCTTTGATCTTTCCATCTGCAGAAGCAGAATACACAATCCCTCTTCTACATGCTACCAACCCATTGATTGCATCATCATGAGCCTTAATTGACTCCAAACACTTCAAATCCGAAAGGTTCCAAACCTTAAGGGTTTTATCCCATGACCCTGAATAGATCAAACCATTATGAACAGTTAAACATGAAATGCTATCAGCATGCTCAATCCACAGCCTCTTATGGTGCCTCCTTGTTTGGACATAGTTGCTTTGCTTCATGAACTTCCCCAAATAGTCCTTTGTTGTCGGAAGCGTGTCAACGAGCCTAAACACATTCTCTGAACTCCTTGAAACCTTCCAAACTCTGATCCTACTATCTTGATGAGCAGTGAAAACCTTGTTTCCAATGGATACAAGGGCCTTAATCGATCCATCGCCTTGGCCGAATTTGGCGAAAAGGCGCAAATCCGGTTGTTGCCATACTATGATGTCTTTACCCTGTGATGCACTTAGTATGAATTCGCCACAAAGTGCTAAACATGAAACAGAACCAACATGGCCTGAAAGAACAGCTAGTGATCTATGACTATGAGAATTGGAACTTGGAGTTGGTGTGGATTGAATTGGTAGCTGAAACTTTACATCTTGAAGCTCGAAACGGTGAGAGGAGAAGGGGCTTTCGTCGGTCTCACTGCTTCTATCGCTGCAGATACTGCTGCTGCTGATTGAACTTGAAGCTGCAGACAATGGTGGAGGAGCAGAAAGTGGTGTTTTTGAAGTAGGGGAATCCATTGGAGTAGCTGAACAAAGCTTGGTTATTGAAACAGGGGAATCGCTTGGAGTGGAAGAAAGCTTGTTGGTGGGATTAGAAAGTTTGGTTTTTGAGAAATGGGAATCGATAGGAACAGAAGAAAGATTAGTTTTTGAAAGAATTGAGAAGATGGGGTCTTGTGAAAGAGTTGAATCCATTGAAGTTGAAAGCTTGGTTTTTGGAACAGGGGAATTCAGGGGATTGGAGAGTTTCGGTTTAGGAAGAAAGGAATTCATTGGATTCTGTTGTGTGATTCACAAAAGAAGAAGAAGAAGAAGAAGAAGAATGAGTTTTGATGAGATGCCAAAAGAGAAAGAAGCTGAAAGAGAAACAGGGAGGGAGGGGTTACTTGTTGATGTGGTTGAAAGAGGAAAAAGAACCAAAAAGGAGTAAAATAATGCAATGGAAGTGAGAGGAACAGAGAGTGTGTGAGAGAGAGAGAGAGAGGTGCAACGGCTACCTTGACAAATGACAAGAGCTGTTATTGCTTAATGCTTAATATTTATAATTTACGTAATGTTTTTAGTAATAGGAAAGTATTATTTGCAAAACAGTTATGTTATATGTATATAAAATTTTTTTATTAATTGTCACCAAAAAGTAATTATTAATTAATTATTGTGTATAAAAATATGTATTTAATATTTTATAATTTTTTATTGTTGTAAAATTTTATTTATTTATAATAAATTTAATTATTTTAATAATTTATATGACGGCTAATTTTAGAGTAAATAGAGGATATTTGATTTGTAATTTGGGGGGATTGGATGATGAGGGATTTGAAGGACCAATGTCTTTTGCCCCTTTTATGGTGTGTTATTGCATGTTTGAGCTGTTGAGCATTTTTGGGGGGTTTTATTTTTATTTTGAGCAACTATACTCTGCCAGTGATCAAATTGGAAAAGGTCAAAAGGGGTGCCATTTCCCAATCAAGATCGGCTCTGGTTTTTTATAACGCCAGTATTTAGGTTATTGAAACATATTTAATATACGATCCCCCTAGGTAAAGTACCAGTAAATTTGAACATTTTTTATTGAATAATATTAGTAACTATTAGAATTTATTGTTTTTGTCTACTAATTAGTTATTAATATTTAAAAATATATTATTGGATTACTAAATTTATAGACTAAAAAAATTAAGTTAATGGATAAGTAATACTCAAAAATAATAAATTTTAATGGTTTTTTAATATTTTTTAAAATTATTAAAAATAAAATTTTGATTATTTTAAAAGTAGAATTTTAAATAATTAGAAATAGCGCCGTCAAATTAGTTTAATAAAAAAAACATCCAAATTTTAACAAAAAAAATATCTCACATTTACCTTATCAGGATATCCGTTTGTAATAGACGATAAAGAAGTTCTTTGGAGAATCTGATCGCACCACAAAACACACCACACACAGCGTTGCGAGTCGCAGTGATGATGTTCGTCTGCAGGGAGAATGACAACGTGAAAAAGCACCTACGTTGGAAACTTAGGGTGGATGGGGACTTGCAGGTGAAGCTCAACATAGAGGAACCAACCGCGCGCGCAGAAGAAGTTGCATGTAGATTGTGTATCACAGCAAAGAGGATCATCAATGTCGCGTAGCAGGGTCGACACCGTTTGCCAAGGAAGCGCAACGACACGAGTGAAGCAGAAGAGGAAGACGACAACGTGAAACGGAATGGGAGTAGAAGGAAAAGGTGGGGTGTGCGGTTGTTTTTTTTATTTTCACCGTGAGAAATTGAATTAGGATTAGGTTTTTTTGTCAGGAAATTAGAGTTAGGTTTTTTTTAATGTGGAGCTAGGTTTGAGTAATATTATGGGATTTTTTTTGTGTTATTGAACTTTTTTATTGCGGCTCAAAGGGAAACTATATCTGGGACTTGTTCCTAGGTAATGTCGGGCTGCAGGGTGTAAACGAACACGTGAGCTCATGGCCTGCATAGGACAGATATGCATTATACTTGGTTATGCATTTTCTCTGTTATGATTATTGAATGAATGTATACTCTGTTTGTTTGTAGTCTGTTCTTTGTATTTGAGTTTTATTTTCTTGTATTCTTTTGTTTGCGTTCTGCTTTCTATTTTTTTTATTTTCTCTATTTATCTGTATCTTCTGTTCATTACTTCTCGGTATTTTGCTATTCGTATGCTAAACAACACAGATTTAATGAACTTAACTAATAACCCCGGCCCTACTAAGAACTCCCCAGTTCTTACCCCTTCTCTCTCCCTTCTCCCTTTAGATGGAAGCATGAGTTCCCTAAACGTTCTCTATAATATATTGACTGGTACTTTAGTTGATTCCCTAAACGTTGTCTATAATATATTGAAACACATTTGATGCATATAAAAATTAAAAAAATTGAACATCTTTTTGTTTTTGTTTTGATTTTATGATCATTACTAGGTTCAATTGTAATTGGAGATTTTTTGTTGATGATTTGTTCATTGTCTCCATGGTATTTTTATTTTCATGGGCATGGAACACCCCATTCTTTAATTTATCTTGTAACTTAATTTGCTTGAATAAAATATGAGAGGAGCGTGTTGTATAGTTACTAAGATGATTTTGTTATTTGTTAGGTCACAAGAATCACGTCAATATTTACCAACTACACATATGTTCTTAGATTTAGAAATTTCATGAAAAAGGATCATGCAACATATTTTTGAATAATGTTAGGACCACATGCTGGCTCCTCTTTATTTAACCAAGATTAATAAACAAGTTACATTGACTCAAAGTGGACGGCTACAAGAATCACTTTTCTTAATTAAAATAACAAAAATTTAACACTAATCCATCATTACAATGGCAATTAGTCTTCTAGATGGGAACATTGTGTTTCCCAAGAAATTGGAGAGAATTTACAAAGGAAACAATATCATCAAAGTAATCTTCATAATATAGTATATATTAACCACTAAAAAGTTAAAGTAAAGCCCTTGTTTTATTATCTTATATATGGTTATTGTTCATGTCATTAATTAATCAACAGATCTTAATCAAGTAAACCTATCATTTGTTTGGATATACAAATTAATTACCACATTTATATATTGTTTTGACCAATAAAGAAAATGATCCATTCATTTGTTTCAATATATCTTTATTATATTTCTTCATTATTGAACTAATTTTCTTTATCCTTACATGATTGGAAGCAAAATTATTTAAGTGTGATGTATTTATAGATGGGTTTGGCGACCTGTTTTAGTAATTTAGTTAAGAAGAATTAATTTGTACTAAGAATCGGACATAGGTCTCCCAACATACATGAGAAGTATATATATATATATAATTGATAGAATGAATGTAAATACTAGGGCCACTAAACAAATAATTTAGGTAGATCATCATGTAACTAATAATTTATTTTTTTTTTAAATAAAAGGTTTAATAATAGAATAATTAAATGTGATTTGGAATCATTAATAATCGATTTAGATAAAAAAGGAAGTGACAAACAGCTGATCTGATTAAGATTTAGATTAGAATAATTATGAAGTAAAATATATCCCTACAAGAGAGCAATTGAATTTGGACATTCTTCTTGAGAATGGGGATATCTATTTTTTTAGCAACACAAATATATATGAGGTTATTGCTAAATGGCACACAACTAATGGTTTTAACTTATAGAAATCAGTTTAAATTTTGATGAACAATTGAGATTGGGCCACCTGGTGAAAGAGAAATATCATAGTGAACTTATTTTATTAAAAATGTTGAAAAAGTTAGAGAAAGTGTATCATAGTTAATATGGTTTGGTGGAAAGCAAGTATGTATAATATTGTTATCTCACATGAATCACATCAACACAACAAACTTGACTTAATTATGTTTTCTTATTCCTATAAACTAATGAGGATTACATGTGAGAGAGATATATAAAGTATGATTTTGGAGCGAAAAAAAGCCGAGGGACGAAATCAATTTTCAGCCCCCTACGTTGGGAACCAAAATCATACTTAACTCAAATTAAAAATAGAAGTGCAAAATTTGTTAGTGTACTCTTAATTATTGTTCGTACATATAGATTAATAATAGTATTATAATTGTTCACCAGAAATATTTATATAATATATATTCATACGATTTTGAAACTAAAAAAAAAAAAACTTAAGCTGATGAATAAAAATACATAAATCATTATATATTTTATATTTATGTAATATAATGAAATTTGTGAAGATGAATTGATGATTGTGTATAAAAGTATGAAATATGAATGAATTGAATGGAAAATAAGATGAATATGTAGATTTAACTTGTAAAAAAGAATTAGAAAGAAAGATCAAAATTGATATTAAGTGCCAAATTTCAGAGATTAACTAACTAAAAGAGAAAAATCTGAACTTCTATACTCATTCAACTTATATTATTAGTTCGACGAGGGAAAAAAAATTACTCAATAGTCATATTACAATAATTAAGGTAAAAATTTACACGTAATTGTTTTTATTGATTTAACATATTTGATTAGATCCATTCTCAATTATTAACTTCATAAAAAGATAATTATAAATGAATTTTTACCCAGAGCTAATCACATATTACTACAATAGTTAATCCGATTATACTAATTCTACAAGTTTTTCCTTCAAAATCCCAACTATACATCGTACTTTAATTTACAATCTATAACACACTAAACCTTCCTAAAAACTTGGATTGCTTTTTATTAAAAAGTTTATTGAAAGAACAAGTTTAATTATGTTCAACAAAGTATTAGTTTCTTTTCTTTTGACATAGGTATTTATCAAAGGATTTTTTTTTTTCAAGGGATTTTAATGGAGCTAAGCCTCAATCCTTTGAGACAAGCATTCCGTTGGTCCTTCAATATCGCAAATTAAAAATTTATAATGAAAGATATCATATAATTAAGATTTATGAATTGTATTTAGGGAATAATCAAATAATATTATATATTATCTTAAGAAACAAGAAAATAGGTACATAATTAAAAAACAAAAATGTACGTGAAGAATATGAAAATTCCTTTGTTTTTGGAACAGCCTCCGAAGATTATGCCGACACGTCGGTGAAGCTAAGTATACAATAAAGCAAAACATTTATTTTGCAATGTTTTCTTGTTTTTTTTTTCTTTTACATGTCAACACCATTTTGCAATGTTAGATCGTTAATGCGATCTTAGCTTTATTTATTTATTTATTTTTGAAAGGATATCTTAGCTTTATGTTCAGTGTAGGGTTTTTACCGTAATTTCGTTAAAACACATATCAACAACATGTACATATATTTCTTATCAAAATTATTTGAAAAGAAATAAGATGGGTGACACATGCATGCGTTTGTATGTAAATTATTTATTATTTATTTCTATGACTTGTACATGCAATAAAGCTTTTTACTTTCTAGTCTCTATCTGGTGTTTGTGACTTGAAAGAAACTCCAATAGCAACCTTCTACATTGACTTATCTCAAACATATATTAGTATTCTATATTTATGAGAAGCAATATTCTTTAGGGTGTTTGTGGGTTTTCTATTTCTTAGTTAGGGTTCAGATTTTTTAACTTTTTTTTTATATATTTGCCCATAGTATGAAGAGAATAAGGTAACTAAAAACTTAGATTAACATTATAATTTTGAATAAATAAATTAATTTTAAAATTTTATTAAATAAAAAATTGTACAGTTCAAATTATATTATGATTTTAATTTATCTCTTAAATTTTAAGTAAAATTTTAATTTTCAAAAAAGAGACGATAAATTGACACTTCTCTATCATATTAATTACATTTTTTGTCATGACTATTTTTTTTTTCTTAACTTAGGTCGTGATTTTAATTTTTGGTCATACACACACTCATGCTTGCCACTCATACAATGCCTCTGTCACGAATTGGGTTAAGATTTTTTTTTTTTTCCTATTATCTCAACTCTCAAGTGAGGCTCGAATTTGAAATTTCTAAGACAGGAGAGAGAACAAATGCCATGTGAGGTATGACTGATGTTTTTTGTGGTTGACCTTTAATAAAATTGGTTTTTGGACATGGGCTTTAACAAAACTAGGTTTTTGGACATGGGCTATAACATAACTTATATATGGTTCATTAAACTATATGCTCCTTAAGACCAAAAACACAAAATAGAAACACTATATAGTTTTGTAGAAGATTAAGGCGTAGCATGTCCAAATAGAACAAAAAGCCCAATTATTGGAGAAATGATGATGTCATCAGAATAAGAATTGGTAGCAGCTGTCACTTAGTTTAATAAGTGGCAAACCTTGTGCCTCTTAAGTCTTGATAGTTTAGGAAGAGTTTCAGTTATATTGAAAATATCGGTGTTTCAGTTGTTTTAACCGTTGATCTTAATTATAAAAAATATATATAATATATATTAATTAAAATCAACGGTTAAAATAACTGAAACACCGATATTTTTGATACACCTAATAATTTTCCAATAGTTTAATACGTTGCATTTGGATTCAAAACTTGACATAGATAAAGTAGTAGAACCTTTTAATATTAGATGTGTAAGTGTGTATTGATGATATAATGCCTAAAAAGCAAGGTTGTGTGCTGCTTCAATGGCGTGATATCACTCATCAAAAAGTATTCCTCTCTATTACTGCATACCTGCTTTTAAATAAAAAAATGCTTATAACCTTATTGAATGATGAAACGGCGATAATTCAGATTGTTACTTTTATAAATAAAAAATATTATTGCATTGTTACCGAACGAGAATATTAGTATATTACCAGGATATTATTGTAAAAATATTCTTTGATATGGTTCGTTTGCTTATCACAATTCTTGTTGACTCCTTTTTATTTTATTTTATTTTTATTTTGTTTACAGTTATTGCTGGCCCCTTAGTGGTCCTTTTGCTTAGGCTTGTTTTTTTTTTTAAGTGAAATTTCAGGCTCAGGTAGTAGCATAATCTCTACTTTTTAAGGTTAATTTGATTAAGTAGCATTATGGCTTAACGAAAAACAGCGAACTGTAAAACAAAGAGCTAGCGAGACAACTAAAGTTAGAGCTTAATTAATATGTGCTCTTTAAGGCGTTATTATTATTAATAAAAAAATTGAACTTTTTATTTTAATAAAGATTTATTATTATTTAATTAATTTAAATACCTACTTTTACGTACCAATTATTCAAAAACTTATTTACTTTTTATTTTCTCTTTATCCTAAAAACTGAATAAAAAATAATATTTAAAGAATACATAGTTACACTGTTTTAATAAATATAGAATTAAATAGATTGAAAAATGAAATTTTGTTACTTCTATCTAATAATTTTGAATACTAAATTATTATGGGACCTTGAAAGAACGAAGTTTCTTAGCCATTACCATAGATTATGAAGAAGTTATAACTCCAAAGAAAGTGCTTAGAACTAAGAAGAATATTAATTGTTGCCATGCAAATAGCCCAATACACTAACATTGCAACTACCATCATTTGGCATTTTTCAGTGTCAAACAACGAATCCTTAGAACATTTTTGTCTTTTTGAGCCACTTCCGAGGGTTTTCTTAGCAATGTTCAACCTTAAACACTAAGGCAAAATCAAAGCCCGTTTGGACATGCATGCTTTTGTCTAATAATAGTCCATATATAAAGACAATTAGAAAAATAATATAATCGATTCTTGTATATCTTTTTTAATTGCTATATGATCGTTCATTCGGATTTGGATCTTCTAAATTTTAAATTTCATTCTAGAGGATAAAGTATGATCTATCACCATTTATTTCATAGGTGGGAAAAAAAAAATATAAGAGAAAAAATATTCAATAATAAAAAATCTTACTTTATCTTCTAAAGTGAAAATCTAAAATTTAGAGAATCTAAATTTCATTCATTCATATCTCAATATATATTAAAAACATTTCATTTTAATTTTGGATGAAAAAATGGTAAATAAACAAGTTATTTTTGTAATTAACTACAACAATTTTTTTCCCTTATGTCTCTCCTTTTCTTGGTTTTCAATTAAAATTTTTTGTTATCAATCCTTAAACTATTGGACTAATTTTGTTAAACTTAATTTTAAAAATAACTTGGTCATGTAGTATCATCATTTAGATAAATACTGTTGTATTTGATCCTTTAAAAATATTTCATGAATAATTACTAATCAAGTACCATAAATTAGTATAGAGTAAACTACCAATTTCAATTCGTACCCAAATTATTAAAACGCTAACAAAAATGACTCCCACTTTTATTAATTACAAAAATTTTCTCAAAATATTTTAAAATACAATAAAAATACCTAACATTAAATATATATTCTTAAAAATATTTTTGGTTATTTTTGTTCCATTTTATAATATTTTAAAGATATTTTCGTTCTCCTACTCATTCATCAAAATACATCACAAAATTCTTATAAAACATATTTCATTCTTTTTTCAATGATACAGAATTTTCTAAAAAATGAGAGAATAAGAGAAAAATAAGATTTTTGTATTTTAACTTCACACATAAAAAAGAAATTATGTACATAATTACAAGATGTTAACTAAGACTACAATATCCTAACTATTTTTTTCAAGATTTATATCATTACTCTATCTACATCTTGATGGATGATGATTAATCAATCATGTAGGGATATCCAATTTCCACAAATCGCAAATCTCATATTCCTATGTGGCATAAGGACAAGAATTCAAGTGTAACAAAATCAACCTCTTCCGTTGTCCATTATCCCTACCTAGGAAAATCCTTCCATTTTAGAGCTCCAATTTCGATGGACTTCATTTTTTTTACTATAAAGTCCTAATGCGGCACAACTGTTACGCTTTGCACTTGTGATTTAGTTACTGTGTGGGAGCCTTTTAAGCGTTTTTGGCCTTTGCCAAGAACGCTTCAAATTATCACAATTTGGTGCTACTGTCAGAAAATTTTCTCTGCCAAATATTACCCTTGCCTTATGGACTCAGGTATGTATATTACTTTGATCGGAGTATTAAATATCTAGTACAATATGAATAATTATATTTTTAATACGTCTCTTTGTTTATAAATATTTTAATTTACATAGAAAATTTTTTTTCTTTTTATTTGTCTAATACCGAAAATTTTTTCTAAGGTTAACAAGGATCGAAATCTAGATCTTTTGAACTCTGATCACGAATTACTTGAGTGTGCATGACAATCAAACTCTTTTTATTTGGTATCTGCTAATTTAGTCTGTTGTGAACTGGAAAATAGGTTCACCATACCAATGGATAAGGGAGCTGAGATTGGAAGACAGCAACACCTTAAATCCATTTGATCTTCTTTACGAATGTGCCAAATTTGTTGCATCAGGAAGCATAAAAAATGCAGACATAGCACTTGAATACATCTCTCACCAGTTGTCTCCGGACGGCGCAGCAGCGCAGCGAACGGTGACTTATTTCAGCGAAGCTCTGGCTTCCAAGATAGTCAAGAATCTTCCAGGAGTAGACAAAGCTCTAAACTCCTCAAAGAGATTAACTGCTCCTGAAGAAATCCTTGTCCAGAACTACTTCTATGAGTTGTTTCCATTTCTGAAATGTGCTTACTTGACTGCAAATCAAGTCATAGTTAAAGCGATGGAAGGCGAAAAAATTGTTCATATAATTGATCTGCATTGTGCAGAGCCGGTTCAATGGATTAACCTCTTGATGACATTGAATGAGCGTCCTGAAGGACCTCCTCATTTGAGAATCACAAGCATTCATGATAAGAAAGAGGTTTTAGATCAGATGAATGCTAGTTTGACAAGAGAAGCAGAGAAATTGGATTTTCCTTTGCAGTTCAATCCTATAGTTAGCACTTTAGAAGATCTTGACATTGATAGTTTGCCGGTTCGCACAGGCGAGGCGCTTGCAATTTGTTCTGTCTTGCAGCTGCATCGCCTTCTAGCCACAGATGATGAACTTCTAGGGAGGAATTCCCCGGCTGCAACGATTAATCTGCATAGAGCAGTGCATATGAACCGAAGAACTTTCGCAGAGTGGCTCGAAAGAGATATGATGAATTCATATATTTCAAGTCCTAACTCTGCTTTGTCACCTCCTCCTCTGTATCCTTCACCTAAGATGGAGGCATTTTTAAGAGATCTTCGCAAACTGCAGCCGAAATTAATGGTGATAACTGAGCAAGAGACTAATCTTAATGGATGCAGTCTTGTGGAGAGAGTTGAGAAAGCTTTGTACTTCTACAGTGCTTTGTTTGATTGCTTGGATTCGACCGTGCGAAGAACTTCCTTGGAGAGGAAGAAAGTTGAGAGTTTGCTGCTTGGAGAGCAGATAAAGAACATCATTGCATCTGAGGGGTTTGAGAGAAAGGAGAGGTATGAGAAGCTTGAGAATTGGATTCGGCGGCTCGATCTGGCCGGTTTTGTGAGGCTGCCTTTGAGAGACAATGATAAGTTGCATGCTAAGGAGGTTTTGCACAACTATGGACACAAATATATGATTAGAGAAGGCCATGGTTGCTTGCTTGTTTGTTGGGGTGATAGACCCCTTTTCTCCATTTCAGCATGGAGTTTTAGAGGATTAAATCTTTCTTTATAAGATGGAACAATACCATATCTTCTTACATATGTATATCATTGTTCATTTGTTATTGATTCCAACTATTTATTACTCTTCTTATTATTAAATTACTTGTAACTGTAAATGGATGTGGGATAGTTTAGTGCAGCACCTAAAATTTCTCATGCAACATATCTAGGATTGTTATTTTTTTTTAATTATTATTTCAAATGGAAACATGTACATCTATTTCTATTTCTATTAGTATTTGACTATTTGTTTGCTGTATTGGAATTTGAAGTGTGAAAAATTAAGTCTCACATTAGTTAAACTTAGTCTAAGTGAAGAGTATATATTGAATGAGTAGACATAGTTTCCATGTAAAGTGGATTCATGGTACATTTTCCTTGTTCTTATGGATTTAATTAGAATTAGAAATTTGAGGTTTTTCCCCATTGATTCTTTCATAATCTTACAAATCTCTATATAAAACTTGCATTGGGGTGTAAAACTATGCAGATCCAATCCATAATTCACCATTCTTTCTTAAGGAATAGAATTGCTTATGTTAAGGGAAATAAACATAAACAAAGACCAAATGAAGAAAAAGAAATTATCATTAATATGAGTCTCCATCCACATTTGAACAAGTGATAACAGTATTCTGAATAGAAAACTCTATATGAGAGAATTTTCACATGCACTATACACTAAGAATGAAAAAAAAAAAAAAAAACATTTGTTCTGCAATTGACTCAGACTATTCTTTGATTTTCACTACTCATACTATCTCTGTGTGTGTGTCTACACTTCTCAACCTATATTAGTCTTTCCTTTCATTTTATGTATATATGAATTTTTCAGTGAGCTTTCACTTGGTAATATGGAAACTGTCCTTAACTTCTTTCGTATCCGCGGTCACAAGCTGCAGAGAATATAGTAGATGACAATCAACATAATTGTATCCAAATATAAAGAAATGTTTATTGAACATAGTTATTATCGTATTTTGAGTCGACATAACACTCATTCGTCTTTGGATAGGGAGTGAGTTCCATATTCGTGGAATTCGCACTTAATCCAAAGGCAAATGATAGAATAACAACATAGAATACGATGTTAACTATGTTAAAATTAACAGTGTAATAAATTCTAACCTCTAAGCTCAAATCATTCCTAGTAGCATGTGCTCTCAAATAACCAAATTCAGAAATCCTTATCAGACTCCAGTTATCCACCTATAAATACACAATTAAAAATATGTCATGTATATATGAATTAATGAATGTTGTTCATAGTGTGATGAAGATATCATTACTTACACTGCTTGGAAATTGGTCTAAGGTGAAGCCAGCATTGCCAACAACAACATGCACAGGAGCACTGTAATTTCTATGATCATATGTATCAACTCCTTTTGAATCCTTTTTGGGCATGGCTTTACATTGGTTTTGATATACAGAACAAGTTCTCTCATAATTATGCACATGCCCAAAAAGAACCAAATCAACCTGGTTCAATTCAATCCAAGAATGAATATATAAAGTGAACAAAAAATTTAAGGGTCTCTATAGTCTATGAAACTTGATGTACTAACTACTAACCTTATTGGCTAATAACAATGGCTCCACAGCTGCAACAAAATTCTTGTCAGCAGATGAATGATCTGAGGTATACATTGGCCTATGTCTGTAAACATTTAAAAATATTATAATCAATGAATATATATACTGTGAAATTGAATAAACCTATGATTTAAACTAAACTAAACCAAACTCACCCCATGAATATTAGCCATGGAGTTTTTTGTCTATTAACTGAAGCCATGTCCTTTTTCATCCATGCATACTACAAAAAATAGTGCAGTTAAATTACATGTATTAAAAAACTTATAATATTAAACCATAGATATGAACATGATTAGAAAAAGATTAAAGTATATTTTTGTCCTTGAAGTTTTTGAAAAATTTTAAAAATATTCTTTAACGTTTAATTTGTTTTAATTTATTCTCTTATGTTTTAAATATGTCTCAATTATATCTTGAGAGTTAATACTATTATCAGAGATGTTGATGTGGCAATGATATACTGACGTGTTATTGACACGTCAGATTGTCAGTAATATGAAAAAGCTTCTACGAATTTACCTGCTCAGAATTTTGTGACCAATCATGCTCAGTTGATATAACAGTGAAATGAACACTTGCTTGTTCAATAGAGTACCAAGGCTTATCCTTTGCTGAAGTTGGCATTGGAAAATATGTTTCATATGCTACTCCACATTCCCCACCAGAATCAGGAGTGATATATACTGAACCAGAATTCACATAATCCCTGAGTATATAATAAAGTATATTATAGACCATAAGCCTAGTGATTAATGATAACATCACTAGTTTAATTCCATTAATGATTATGATATAATGATAATAATAATAACAATAATACTACCTCTCATGGTTCCCAATTGCTGTCATATAAGAAACTCTGGAAGCTACTGGATTAATAAGGCTAAGGAAGAAATCCCATTCTGCTAGAAAACCAGTGGCATAGCTTATGTCTCCAATGTGAAACACTGAGTCTACATTCTCAGATTTCACTTCTTCATCTATAGCTGAAATAACTGAAAGTGCTCCTGGCTATGAATGAAAAATGAACTAGATCAAGATAATGAAATGAATGATGATGTTGTTGGTATTATTGTTCTGTGTATATGCTAGTAGTTTTGTCAAAAAAATTACCTGAATGTAATGTTCTTGTGAATCATCAAGAGGAGTTTTTCCCATATCACCATATGTAATGAATCTTAGTTCATCTGATCCTCCAGCAGGTGGAGTTAAAAACTTGATTTGTTCACTCCAACCAACAGAATCACTGCATCATCATAGCATAGTCACAATGTATTGCAATACAAATAGTTTCACAAGCTATATATATAATCTAAACCTATTGAATTAAGTTCATAAACATATATTGATTTAATTTTAATGCACTAAAAGGAGTAAAACGTTTTACATAATTGTCTAATTATTACATTTGTTGTTTTAGATATTTACACGGCCAATATAAAAAGTAGTTATTTTTGTTCAATTATTTTGTTTTACGACTAATCCATCGTAAATTGAAACTCTATTTAAGGGTTTGTTATTAGTCAATAAATTATTGCATATATAAAGTGAAATTCAAAATCTTGACAGCTGCTTAAACGGACTAGTGAGCTAACCACTCGACCAACACAAATTAGTTAGTTATTTTTGCTAAGTGAATCTATCAAAATTAAATTCTTAATACCTTCCGTATCTGTAGTTGAAGGTGGTTGAAGGACTAAGTCCTGTCATAACTGCTGAATGGATGTATCCAGGGTCATGCCATCCAAAATCCTTAGCAGGACTTGGAAGCAATGCTGAAGCTATCAAATGGAAACAGTGTTTGTTGATTTGAACAAATACATAATATATAATTATGATTAGGTATAAATAATTAAGTAATACTCACAGCACATATCATCTTGTGAAAATGTAGTGATCACTGAGGTAGCTGATTTCCCATTTGCATATTGAACTTGTTGAGGTTGATTATCTCCACTAACCCATGTTAATCTCATCTGCAACACCAATCATTAATGTAAAATTAAGGAACAAAAGATTAATCAATTAATGAATTAAAGTCTAGTTTTTGGTTACATACAGAAGTTGAAGTAGAATCAGTGGATGAGAGGTGGCCATAGAGAGGCCTCTTAGGATTAGAAAAAGTCAAAGGTTTTGACCTTCCAACAAAGCATGGGGTCAAGAATCCACCAGTGAAGAACACAAATTCGATGTCTGTTCTAATGTTGATGACGTGGAATTTTATTGAACCACTGCATGCTTTGCTCTTGCAATTAAGGTAATTTGGATCATTTGACATAACTTGTGCCTACATAAAAAATAATAACATCATATAAATTTCTTAATTTTAAGTGGGAAAACACATAATATTCATTCATTATTATTCATTAATAGATAACATAGATTTTAGTATGGAAACAAATGTAACGTATTAAATGTATAAAACATTATAATAAAATTCACTCTAGATATCACTAATTCCATTACTAGTGTCGTTACATCTAACAAGGGTATTAGATAATAAACAGTTTAGATTTATAAAATTTATATTAAAAAACATTAAATTGTTTTTTATAGAAGTGTTATGACTTATGACCTGATTATCTAATTTCATGACGTGATGATTATGTTAATTGAAACTGTTAAAAAATTAATTTAATTATAAAATATCAGGTGATGAATAAAAACCTGAATGCTTACTCCCACTTTTCATTTTACTTAAGAATATGACATGTTAATAACAAAGAATAATTTTGCCGGACTTAACCTATATGAAGTTGATAAATATGAATTATTCCTTAAGAATAATAATTAAGAATTTGCATGTCACTGTGTCAGGTTGATAATAATTAAGAATTTTGCCGGACCGAATCTCTAAATTATTTGATAAAAAATAAAATAAAATAAGTATTAATATTATTTATTCGTTAGTCACTGTGTGTACTGATATTGCATATACTTAGTTCGTTCAAAAAAAAAAAAAACGATGTTGATTACTGTGTTATACATCGATATATATATATGCAATTCCCTTTTCTTTTCTTTGGGGTGGGGTGATTTAGAAGAAATTCCCAAAATTATTATATATAATACATGTTCCCAAGATCCTTCTCAATATGCGAATGAACCTAGTTATTATACACTTCAAAGTATATATATATATATATATACACGAAGAGGAATATGCTTTTTCCATTCCCATTATGCACAAATAAATAATTAAAATGAATAATTCTTATTATAACTTTAAATATAGTTTTAGTTTCGTAATAGTTAACATTTAAATAATATATACAATGTAGTGGCTTTTATTTGTGCTAGCTAGGAGCATCTAAAATTATATTCCATCTCAATATACCATTATAATTTTGGGTCGGAGCTTTCAACAAGATATTAAAACATTGCGTGAACGTAACGTCCCTTTGACAATGTCTTAGTTAAGAGATATCAAAACATTGGCATCCATTTTTTTTTTTTTTTTTGCCTTAATAATTTCCCTAGCTAGCTAGATATTCCCCAATGTATAAATGTAAGAGGATAATTTAGGACCTTGCTGATAAACACCACAATGAATGAAAATTTGGGCAAGCAAAACCATGAAATTATTCTTAATTAATTTAACATTATTAAATGTTAATGCCGGTGGAGTAATTAATTTAGTTGAAGAAGAAGAAACAGCTGCTCGCTCGTACCCACGTCAAGAATTTAAAGAGAACATTTATTTACCTATACCTCTCATTCCTATTAGAATGATATATATTTTAATTATATATTATTCTTCTAATAAATAACCTGTAAAAAAGACTTACATGTATTTTTTAATATTTATTAAAACATTTAAAAATTATTTTTTTATTAAGATTTAGTTTACAAGGCTTTGTACTTTGTAGTGGCTCATAAAGTGTGAACGAAAATGAGCCAATTTTAGATTGTGAAGAAAAAAAATTCAAAATAGCTCATGGATCTATTATATATATAGCTAGAGACTTTGAAAATATGAACTCTATTATATGTAGACGTATTAAATGTAAAATATATATTAAGTCGATTCATTTTCTATTTATCATTATTAAAATAAATAAATATCAATTTATTTTAAATAAAATCCACACACATTATTCATAAAAAAAGTTTAAAAGTCAATAATTTTAATTTATATTAGCTAGTACTTTTAATTTAGTTAGTAACTCAATACTTTTAATCTAATAAGACAATATTATACTTTTAATAAATATTTTTAAATATTGTTAGTTATATATTGACAAAAAAAATTATGCTGGCCATATAACATATATTACATTTCATAAAATATTATAATAATTACATAATATATACAGTTCATATATATCAATAAAAAATATTATATGTATATTAAAATTAATCATTAATTTAATTATATTTATATATATTATTTTATATATTTTTAAATATAATTTCTATTCTAATAATATTTTATATATGTTAAAAATATAATCACTTATGTATCTATTCTTATCAATTTAAGATTTTAAAAAAATTATATCATAATATGATATCAGAATTTATATGAGTTAAGAATTTATAGAGTTTGATTTTTGTTGACCTCAAAAAAAAGAATTTTATTAGCATAAAATCAATTAAAAAAATAAAAGCTATAAAAAAATTCACATAAAAAAAACTCTTACACAATTTCATGTTATGAGTTGAAGAATATTCCCTCAATATACACATGATTAGATAATGGATGGTGATGGATAAGAAAGGAACAACTGCAAAAAATTATGGTAGCTGATGTATGTACGTGTGTGGATTGAATTAGAAGAAGCTTATATATGAATGAAAAAGAAGGCGTCTAAGTTATGTACACACTTTATTCTCATACATGAAAACAATGCACATGGTGTATGTATGGTTGCACGTTGCCAAATTCAAAACCATCTCTATCTTATGCATGTATAAGTATGAACATTTTTAGTGTTGTAGCCTTAATTATCACTGGTGTTAACAAGTCAAACTTAAGCTTCCGAGATAGAGAAAGGAAAGAAAGAAAAAAAATATATAAATTACTAATAAATTAATGTAGCCAACTTATTAATATAGCATACTGTTAATGTCGTAAGTGTAAGGAGTGTTGAAATTAGTCTTACATTAAAGAAAGTAAAAAAGAGTGAGAAGTTTATAAAATGAGAAATCTATTAACTTGACATCTTAAAGTTTTGAGTTGGATGAAAATTCTCCGACCCAACACATACTTAATACTATTAAAAATCAATGGACTAACGGAATGAACATTATCCTTACTTCAATAAGAATAAGAAAAAAACATTACATGGTCATAATTAATTTCATTAAAAAATAACATACCAGCAATACATTGAAAAAATTATTATTATATCTTAAGTTCTGATTTCGGTGAAAAATACATGCAAAGCAAGGATGACGAACTTAACTAATTAATCTCTCCGCTTAAGATTATTATAATAAAACCATTGACTAATTAAAGACAATTAATCTATTAATTAATATGCTGATGATAATTTCTATACAACCAAGCTTTATTATTTTCATCATATGACAAACTAACAATATATATAATAATAAATCATACATATACTTAATTAGAAACGCAAGTTTTGCACCTTATACCCAACAGAAAATAACAGGTATGGCATTTATAAGGCATGCTCTAGAATATGAACCCACATCGTTGCTTCCATTTATTATTATTATTATTATTATTATTATTATTATTATTACTATTACTATATCTTATATTATACAGGACAGGACATTACATAAATAAAATCGCTCAAAAAACCTCGAAAAGAAAGGAAACCATATTGCACCAAAAGTCAAGCAGGACCATAATTAATTAATTAAAATAAAATAAAATAAAATGAAACTATTAATTTAACAAGGTATGTACCTTAACAGGGTAATGGCAAAGTAGTGGAAGTTTGGCAATATCACCAGTTTGTACATAGTATAACTCGCTATGAAGACAAGTGTTAACACTGCACATACATAACGTATATATAATATTAATTATGAATGAAACATGATCAACTTCTTGTTAATTATTATTCGAATGAACATAATATATGCATGTCAGTGCATGAGTTGTGTGTGAGCAATAATAGTAAAGTTTAACTTTAATTTAGATCCCATCAATCATATATATGTCATGAGAGGAAAACAAAAAAGAGTAATAACTAACACTTTATTTCGTGTACAACCATTTAACACTTCAATGCAAAAGTGAGAAATGAAACATTATTCATGATAACAAACAAAGCAAAAAGTGTTGCACTATAAATGAATTCAAACATCACTTTATCAGTTTATTATTACTATTATAAATTAAATATCAAAGTCAGTGCAATATAAAGTGTAAAGTAATTAATTTTATAAAAAAGAAAATACAAGTATGATATATAGAAGAGGAAGTATAAATTTATTTAAGTTATGGTATAAATTCATTTAAAGTATCAGTATATTAAAATTAAACTCATATATATATATATATATATATATATATAAAAGTGTGTTTTATAACATCTAATTTTTTAACTATTTAATACAAAAATAAAAAATATCTTTCTTAATTTTTAGACAAATTAAATACCCACGTGTTAAGTAACAGAAAAAAATTTTTAATTAAAAAAAATAAATTTATGATCACTAAAATAATTTTTATAAATATAAAACATCTTTCACTTTTTTTTAATCTCTAATCTGACAAATCAACTAATTGTCATGGATTGGAGTATATTGGCCAATAGATTTTTTTTTTTTTACTAAAAGTTTGGGAAGACGATGCCATTTAAACTGTAACTCATTGATATATTGGCCAATAGATTATTGTATATAAAAAACATGATTTGTATTCTCTTTTTTATATTTATTTTAATAAACTGAGGATGATTAATATGGAAGATATTTATGCAGAATAAATTCTTACTTAGAATTGGAAGGTGAGATCATGGCGACCCAATCTCCATTGGAGGGTCTAGAAACGCCGGAGACGGTTACTGTGATGAACTCATCATCCGACAAACTTGAATTGGAGGAACTGACATTCACCATCAACTTCAAATTAGGGCTGGAAGCAGAGCAATCTGGCAACACTCTTCTATTTATCGTTCTGAATTCTGATAATGCTGTGAAGTTTCTGTGCACTCTTGAACTCTTTCTTATCACGTCCTCTAAAGTCGCATCAGCGCTTAAACATTTAACACACATAATCATTAATAATACATATTTGAGAATCCAACGATTATTAGACTCCATTGTTGAAGAAGAGAAGAAGGATGAAGGAGGGAAAGTAAGAAGGCTGTGTTTGGGAAATGATGATTTCTTTGAATTTATAATAATAAGAAGAAAAGAAGGCGTAGTTATTATTAATTACGTTATGGCATGTTGATGTGAATGTGAATATAGAAGAACAAATATGGTGCGTATAGGAAACATTTTTGTCATGGGTAGGCCAAGAAGAAACAAATTTTCCTTCTTCATATTATATTATGAATTTCATTTTTTGGATGTAAAAAAATTTACATAAATAATTAATAGTGTTTTATTTGACGTATAATTTATATTTGGAGAAATATTAACAAACTAACACTATAATAATTAATTTCTTTTAATATTATAATAAGTTGTTAAATAAGATCTTAAATTTTGTTAACTTTGAATTTTAAATATTTTTTAATTAAATTTTATTGTTTCTATTTTTAAAAAGTTTAAATTTTTTTATATTACATATTAAATACAATATTAGTTAGCTCCAAGATTTTTTCTGCTCCTTATCAGTTACCCTATTTTTATATCACTCTTAGATTTTTTTTTTAGATAAATATTATGGTGTGTATTATATTGTGCCTAATTTATTAAAAAATAAATATATAATATTTAATAAATTTTAAATATTTTATTTTTATTTTAAATATTTTAATTTTAATTTTTAAAAATAAATTAAACAATTTATACACTACAATAAAATAAAAGACATCATAAAATTCATTTTTTTTTAACCACATCTAATGGCTGAAAAGTGTGGCAGAGTACTCAAACTCTCAAAGTAACCTTGTCAGGTTGTTTTAGGCTTAGTTTGGTAAAATTTTTATTTTTTAAAAGTAATTTATAAAAATTAATTTTTAAAAAATAATTTTTTAAAAGTTATAATATTTATGTTTGGTAAATCAAATAAAAAATAGCTTTTAATAAACACAAACAACATCAATTGTGTTTGGTAAAATAGCTTTTAAAATTTAAAAATATTATAATAGACATAAATGTAATAATTAAATTTGAAAATTAGTTAAATATGAGGTTATATTAGACTTTTAAATTTTGAAAAGCACAAGTCAACTTTAAAAAGCTCTATTTTAGGTGCTTTCAAAAGTACCCCAATCTTTTAAAAGCTGCAAGAATAAACACATGGTCTTTTTAATTTATCAAACACAAAATGAGGAGTTTAAGCTTTTAAAAAGCACAAACACCTCTTCAAAAAACTTTACCAAACTAAGTCTTAGACGGTCTCAATATTTTTTAATTGAAGAAATTTTTATTCATAAAAATAGTTAAATTACACTTAAAATAAATAAAATATTAGATTTAACTAAAAAAAATATTCCTTATATTAAATTATATGTTGAGAGTGAATATACATTTTAATTAAAAAATTTCTTAATAAATAAAAAAAATTTTAATTTCAAAATTTACACAAATACTTTTTTAAATAAATCTGAACATTTAATTGTTTTATCTATAAATATTTTTATAAAAGAATTTTTTTATTATATCTTTATTAGGCGCGCTCGTGCGTACACGCGTATGCGTACGTGTCTATAAACTCTTTTGTTCGATGGGCCCATATCCAATTTTGTGAACCCCCAACATTGGAGCGAGGTCCGGTTCTCGTATGAATTTTTTAAAAATTCAGTATTTAAATTCTTAAAGTGGAGTCCAATTATGAATTATAGGTAATTTAACCCTCTTTTTTAAGGATTCTCTTTAGTGAAAGATCTACATTAATGCATTAGAATCACTCATAAAAGAAAAAGGAACGACAATAATTTTGGCAAGGAGCGACAATAATTTTTGTAGAGGCATGAATTCAGAAAGATAAAATAGTTTAAAAAAGATAAAAAATGAAAAAGATGAGAGTGTAAATGTGAGAAGGAATAAAGTAGAGATAATGGTAGATTTAAAAATTTTATAAATTGATTAAAAAAATTATCTAAAAATTTACTATGAATATATGTCCACTTTTAAAAATTTGTATCTTACTATTTTAAAAAGACAAATTACATATTTTTAATGTATAAATGTATGTAATTATATCTTTTATAAATTTATGTTTTATAAAATAAACGTTGTACGCATAACACCGTATCCATATTTCTGGTAGAGCTCGACAGCAAACAAACGCTGAGTTTGGTGTCTCAGTGTTGGAGTTCAGGCACGCTAAGTACTAAATACAATTCCACTTTTATGACTTCAACGTTGTAGCAATCAATTATGGTTGGGACCCAAAATTCCTGTAAATACTATCATTTCAGCATCCCTATATTTCTTTTCACACCAACATTACATTCCAATCTTTCTGAGTTTCTTTTTGAAAAGCCAACAGTTACTTTAATTGAGTGACAAACAAAATAGACTAATAAAGATGGAATATTAAGCCAATTGTTTTAGGGTGAAGTTTTTAGTGGGACAATGAATCTGTTACCGCCCTGGATTCCCGCGGGTCAACCCGACCCGAGCTCCACCCGACCCGGACACGCGTCCCGTACGGTTCTCTCGCAGCTATAGGACAGCGTCTTTGGGAGTATGGGCCTGCCCTCCAGAGGGGCCCAATACTGACGTGTATATAAGGGGAAGACTGGCTCTTCCCCCGAGGTACGTCACATCCCTACACCACCTTCATTCTGACTACACGTATTCTGACAAGAGCGTCGGAGTGTTTTTGCAGGTGGCACCCCCCTCACACGAAGTGCTCGGGACCTCGCGCCCTCGGACTGGGAGACTGTGACCAGACGAGCCCCTTCCTTCACCCATGATCCTGACCCGAACCGTCCGGTAACCGATACACCGAACATTGGCGCCGTCTGTGGGGAATCTCGTCCATGGACTTCGTACTAGTCCAGACTGGGACCGGCAGCGAGGCCGCGCCTCCTGTGCTTGGGGGAGGCGCCGTTTCGACAGAAACTCGACAACAGCAGAGGTCACCTCCAAGGGACACGATGCAGACTCACGAAAGACGCCCCTTCGGAGGAACTGGCGACAACCACGCCAGGATAATGCAAGAGTTGCGCCATAGGATGCAAGACTTGGAACGCCGGCTAGCCGAAAGAGAACGCGACCAACACACCCCGGAGCAGAGCCCCACCCGCTCCCGTTCAAGGAGCCGCTCAAGGCGCTCACCCAGCCCCCAATACGAGTCGGAGGGCACGGGGGGACGGGGACGAGCCAGAAGAAGAAGCCGGGACCCCGTCATTTACGCCCGACACGAGAGACGGCGTGCGTCGAACAGAGGCGAAGAGGACGCCCGTCGGGAGAATGACGAGCCGGGGAGAACTACCCGGGGACCAGTGATAATAGGAGCGACCCCTTTCCACCGTTCCGTACTCGAGGTCCGGCTGCCGAAACACTTCGACAAGCCAACGGACATGAAGTATGATGGAACACAAGATCCCCTGGAACACTTGACGGCCTTTGAGGCCAGGATGAACCTGGAAGGGGTGGGAGACGAGGTCAGATGTCGCGCCTTCCCGGTCACCTTAGCGGGCCCAGCGATACGGTGGTTCAACAACCTCCCGCGGGGCTCGGTGACTCAATTCTCCAACATCAGCCACGCCTTTTTGGCTCAATTTACGACCAGGATTGTCAAAGCCAAACACCCAATCAATTTGCTAGGGGTGACACAGAGACCCGGAGAGCCGACCAGGAAATACCTAGACCGTTTCAATGACGAGTGCTTGGAAATTGACGGTCTAACGGATTCGGTGGCAAGCCTGTGCTTGACGAACGGGCTCTCGAATGAGGACTTCAGGAAACACCTTACCACAAAGCCCGTTTGGACAATGCAAGAGATCCAGTGCGTGGCCAAAGAGTACATCAATGACGAAGAAGTCAGCCAGGTCGTGGCTGCCAATAAACGGCAGCCCGCCTACAACCAAGCACGGTACTATGAAGGTAGAGAAAGACCAAAGGAACACGCCAGGGACGACGGCCTGAGTAAAACACCCAAACCGTTCCCCTGAGTTGGAAAGTTCACCAATTATACCCCCCTCACGGCACCAATCACCGAAGTTTACCAACAGATAGCGGAAAAGGGGATACTGTCAAAGCCCCGACCTCTGAAGGACAGGACGGGAGGAAACAAGAACCTCTACTGCGAGTACCACAAGGGTTACGGACACAAGACCCAAGACTGCTTCGACCTGAAAGACGCCCTGGAACAAGCTATCAGGGACGGAAAACTTGTCGACTTCTCCCACCTTATCCGGGAACCAAGGAGACGCAACCGAGACCACGATAGCGAAGACAGATCCCGGTCAATAAGGCGACGGCAGGAACCAGAGGGTGACGACCACGGCCTTACAGTGGTAAACGTGGTAACGGCCAGAAATACCGCCCCAAGGTCAAAGTCAGTACAGAAAAAAGACGCCAAAGTCCTAGCAGTCTCCACCTCGACTGTTAGAAGTTCCCGAGGTATCCCACCCATCTCCTTCGGCCCAGAGGACCAATGGTTTGACGAGGCACCGGAAAGTCCGCCCATGGTCATCACGGCCAGGGTCGGAACGGGCCTTGTCAAACGAATCCTGGTAGATACGGGGGCAGACTCGAACATCATGTTTCGAAACGTTTTCGATGCCCTGGGACTAAGGGACGCCGACCTGACGACCCACCAGCACGGTGTGGTAGGGTTGGGGGACCACTTCATCAAGCCGGATGGAATCATCTCACTCCCGACCTCTGTAGGACAGGGGAAAAAACGACGAACAGTCATGGCGGACTTCGTAATATTACGAGACTCCACGGCCTATAACATCATTCTGGGGAGAAAAACCATCAATGACCTGGGGGCAGCCATTAGTACAAAGCTGCTGGTGATGAAGTTTGTCACCGATGACGGATCCGTAGGATCCATCAAAGGCGACTTGGAAACGGCGGTCGCTTGCGACCACGCTAGTCTTTCTCTCAGGAAAAAATCCAAAGAAGCATCTGGGGTCTTCCTTGCTGACCTGGATGCCAGGATAGACGACAAACCCAGACCAGAGCCAGAAGGAGACCTGGAAAAGTTCAGGGTCGGTGAGGAAGACGATAAGTTCACATTCATAAACAGGAACCTCCCCCACGAGATGAAGGAGCCTTTGATGGAAATGATCAGGGCTAATGCCGACCTCTTTGCCTGGACGCCTGCCGATATGCCCGGAATAGATCCCCAGCTCATATTGCATCACCTGGCCGTTAAGGCGGGAACCAAGCCAGTGGCCTAGAGGAGGAGAAAAATGTCGCAAGAAAGGGCAGAAGAGGTAGCCAGGCAGACGGCCAGCCTCCTAGAAGCAGGATTCATCCGAGAACTGGACTACTCGACCTGGTTGTCGAACGTGGTCCTGGTTAAAAAGCACAATGGGAGATGGAGAATGTGCGTGGACTACTCTGACCTGAACAAGGCGTGTCCCAAGGATTGCTACCCCCTACCTAACATCGACGCACTCGTCGACGCAGCGGCGGGGTACCGGTATCTGAGCTTCATGGATGCCTACTCAGGATACAATCAGATACCGATGCACCGACCCGACGAGGAAAAAACGGCGTTCATAACGCCAGGAGGAACCTATTGTTACAAGGTAATGCCTTTTGGTCTGAAAAACGCTGGGGCCACGTACCAAAGGCTGATGAATAGGATATTCAGTGAACTTATAGGCAAAACAGTAGAAGTCTACGTGGATGACATACTCGCAAAGACCACACGACCCGACGACCTCCTGAGCGATCTTGATGGCGTTTTTTCCTCCCTACGGCAACACGGCATGAGGCTTAATCCGCTCAAGTGCGCGTTTGCCATGGAGGTCGGAAAGTTCCTGGGATTCATGATTACTCAAAGAGGAGTAGAAGCCAACCCAGAGAAGTGTCGAGCAGTTCTCCAGATGAAGAGCCCGGGTTGTATCAAAGACGTCCAACGACTTGCCGGGAGGTCAACGGCTTTATCCCGATTCCTCGGCGCGTCAGCAGCAAGAGCTCTGCCTTTCTTCAATCTAATGAAAAAAGGAATGACGTTCGAATGGACCCCAGCATGCGAAGAGGCATTCAACCACTTCAAGCAGATCTTAGCGGCACCACCGGTCCTCGAAAAACCCAAGGCCGGAGAACCACTCTACCTCTACTTATCAGTAACCGAGGAAGCACTTGCCACAGTACTCGTCAGAGAAGAAGGGAAGACCCAACAACCCGTTTACTTCGTGAGCAGGGTCCTCCAAGGACCAGAATTGAAATACAGCAAGCTGGAAAAACTGGCGCTGGCGCTCCTAGTCTCTTCCCGAAGGTTAAGACAATACTTCCAGAGCCATCGTATAGTCGTGAGGACGGATCAGGCGATTCGCCAAGTACTGCAAAAACCTGACTTGGCCGGTAGGATGATGACCTGGGCCATCGAGCTCTCCCAATACGACCTACAATATGAACCCCGACATGCAATCAAAGCCCAGGCAATGGCAGACTTTCTGGTAGAGGTGACGGGGGACCCCCCCGAGGAAACGGGCACACGGTGGAGGCTCCACGTTGACGGGGCCTCCAACTAAACGTCCGGGGGAGCAGGGTCATCTTAGAAAGCCCCGCAGGGGTCATCTATGAGCAATTGACTAAGTTCGAGTTTCCAGTGTCGAATAACCAAGCAGAATATGAAGCTCTCTTGGGCGGACTAATACTAGCTCGGGAAGTCGGAGCGACAAAGGTCGAAGTATGCAGCGACTCACAAGTTGTCACCTCGCAGGTGAACGGAAGCTACCAAGCCCGGGACCCCCTCCTGCAAAAATACTTGGAAAAGGTTAAAGAAATAACGAGTCAGTTCCAGGAGGTCATCGTCCAACACGTCCCAAGAGAAAGGAACACACGAGCAGACCTCCTGTCTAAGCTGGCGAGCACAAAGCCAGGGTCGGGTAACCGGTCCCTTATCCAAGGCATGGTGAAGGAACCGACGGTCGCCCTCCACTTGACGAAGTCGAGCCCCTCATGGCTAGACCCCATCACCAACTTCCTGGAACTCGGCAAGTTGCCTGAAGATGAGAAAGCAGCCAAAGCCTTAAGAAGGGAGGCGGCCAGATACGCAATCATACAGGGACAACTATTCAAAAAGGGACTCAGCCAGCCCCTATTGAAGTGTTTGCACCCCGACCAGACGGACTACGTGCTCAGAGAAGTCCACGAGGGGTGTTGCGGACACCACATCGGGGGTAAAGCCCTAGCAAGTAGGGGTGTTCGCGGTGCGGTTTGGTTCGGTTATTTGAGAAAAAGTCATCCGATCCGATCGTTTATCAAAATTGCGGTTCGATTTGGTTCGGTTTATTTTCCAAGATCATCCGAACCAAACCAAACCAATTAAAATCGGTTTGTTCGGTTTATTTAACTAATTCAAATAAAAGCCATTATACCATTTCACAGTCACTAACAAATAACAATAGTCAACCTAACACAGAGATCACTAACAAATGAGCAGAAACACAACAAACTAAAATAATTAACAATTTTGCAAAAACAGCAGTAGCACAATGATCAATTTGACTCAAATTTCTAACAAATTAGCAGAAGCACAACGAATTAAAATCATTAACAAATGTTGCAAAAACAGCAGAAACACAAATAGAACAATAATCAACCTGAACTGAATCAAGAAAATCAAGATACACAACCAAACTAATTCCAAAAAATTGCAAAAATGGTGCCCCAATTCCAAACTGAATCAAGATATAGAACCAAACTAAATCATAAATACAGCCAAACTAATTCCACAGTTTTCATGTGGTGCACTAATTCCACAAATTCTTCCTCTTTCACCTTCCCCTCTCCTGCATTAACATTGAATAAACAAAAATTCAGAACCAACCCTAAACCAGAATTACCCTAAATAAAAACAGATAAAAAAGTTCAGAATAAAAAAAATAAAATCTGAATCCATAAGAAGACTAAACCAGAATTAAAAAAATAAATAGAATCAGAACAAAAAAAAATAACCTGAGATGGAAGGACAACACTGCTTCAATGACAGAGAAGAAGAGACTGGACAGTGACACGACTTCAACGACGGAGAGACGGGCGATGAACGGCAGCAGCTTCGACTGCGTCTGGTGCGTGTTGCTGCGGTTTGTTGAGGACGACGACGGCTGTTGGTTCGTGGAGGAGACGGCTGTTGGAGCGGTGGTGTGTGGAGCCGTCGAGGATGAGGGACAGAGAGGAACGCTACGAGCCTACGAGGAAGGGAGAGGGAGAGGAGAGGACTGCACTACCGTGATGGTGCTGTCCGGCGACGTCGATGGCGGAGAAGAAAGAGGAGGTCCGGCGTTGAGACACAACGCTAGAGACTGAGAGAGAGCTTGAGGAGTTAGGGTTCCTGGTAGGTGAGGGGTGGCTGCGTCTAGATTAGGAGGAATTGTGGAGGAAGGCCACTTTTATATTAGGTTTTTTAATAATACCGGTTCGGTTCGGTTCGGTTAGGATTTTTTATAACAAAACCGAAAACCGAACCGAACCATAAAAAAACTGCAAAAAAATTATTTTTTCGGTTTTTTTGGTTTTCGGTTTGTTTAATTATCGGTTTTTTTGGTTCGGTTGGTCGGTTTTGTTCGGATTGGATCAGTTTTGAACACCCCTACTAGCAAGGAAGCTCATCCGAGCAGGATACTACTGGCCGACAATGATGAAGGACTCAAAGGAATTTGTCAAAAAATGCATAAAGTGTCAACAAAACGCCAACTTCCACAAGGCACCGGCCTCCGAGCTAAACTCTCTGACGACTACTCGACCTTTCGCACAATGGGGAGTCGACCTCCTGGGGCCTTTCCCGGTCGGCCCAGGACAAGTCAAATACCTCATTGTCGCCATTGACTACTACACCAAATGGGTGGAGGCTGAACCGCTGGCTACGATATCGTCCTCCAACTGTCGGAAGTTCATGTGGAGGCAGGTGATAACCCGTTTCGGTATCCCGGAGGTCGTTATCTCAGACAACGGGACCCAGTTCACGGACAAGAAGTTCATGGAGTTCCTCTCTGGCCTAGGGATAAAGCAGAAGTTCTCCTCGGTAGAACATCCCCAAACAAACGGGCAGGTAGAAGTCGCAAACAAGGTCATCCTTCTTGGTCTAAAGAAGCGCTTAGACAATAAGAAAGGAACATGGGCTGACGAACTCGCCTCCGTCCTATGGTCTTACCGGACAACTGAGCAAAGCGCTACGGGAAAAACTCCCTTTCGCCTAACATACGGGGTCGATGCGATAATACCAGTCGAAATCGGCGAACCGAGCCCCCGACTACTACTCGCGGGCATGAGCGAAGCGGTCGAAAAGGACCTGGTTGAGGAAACAAGGGAGATGGCTCACCTATCAGAAACGGCGCTGAAACAAAAGATAGCCCTGCGTTACAACGCAAAAGTCCTCAAACGAGATTTTGAGGAAAGGGACCTCGTCCTGCGACGCAACGACATCGGCGTCCCGACCCCAGGGGAAGGCAAGCTGGCGGTGAATTGGGAAGGTCCCTACAGGGTAAGGGAGGTACTCGGCAAAGGTGCTTACAAGCTCGAAAGACTCGACGGCAAGGAAATACCCAGAACATGGAATACGGGTAGCCTAAGAAGGTTCTACTCATGACCAGACGACTCGCCGACCCGGGAACCCAAACAAATTTTAAATATTCGCCTTGTTCGCATGATGATCTGTCTTTTTATTTTATCAAATGCTCGCCATATTGATTAATTTGTTTAGCTAACGACTAACTCATACTTGTCAAAAATTTTCGTGCTTGTCCACTACTTTCCTACGTGCGCCGCGCACGAGCGCCCCCTAAAACGGCAGACCGGGACTGATCACCCCGGGGGCCATCTTCCTTATGGTCAAAGCCAACTACGACGACAACACGACCACGGCGATCCAAGCCATAACAAACATAAAATGGGAAAACGGGCGCGAGCCCACCCCCGAAAGAAACAACGACAACAAATATAGCAAACGGCAATCCGGCCAAACGACTGAATAAGTATAACTTATAAAGAGTCAAAACAAAAAACGAGCAATAAATTGTTCAGCAAACGCATTACGAAATATCCTAAGTTACAAGACCTCACTTCCTCGACATGTCAACAATCTTTCCGTCCTGGATAGTCTTGAAAACGCCAATTGACGACGTGTCGAAATCAGGAGCTGCGATCTTTAGCTGAGCCTTCAGGGCATCTTCGGTCATCGAGATGGCGTTCTTCCCTTACTCCTTGGTCACCTTAAGCTTCTTCTTAAGCTCAGCGGCTTCAGCTTTAGCGGTTTTCGCCTCCGAGACGGCCTGCTCCCGCTCTTTTTCCAAGGCGACAACCCGACCCTGAGCGGCATTCAGCTGACCCTCCAAGGTCATCTCACGCTCAAGAAGCCGGGCCACGGTCTCATCGGACGCCTTCAACCTCTCCGCAACAAACGACGATTTCTCCTCAGCAGCGCTAAGCTTTCCCCCCATCTCGGACAGCTGACCTTGGAGGAGTTCAACTTGAGCCTTGAAGTCATTGTTCGCCTTAACAGAGGACTCAAGCTTCCTCCGGAGCGCCTCCATCCCCGATAACTCGAATTCAGCCTTCCGAGCTATCACGGCCCCACGAAGCAAGGTGCGATACATCCACCTCGCCTGCCCGGACAGTTCGGTCTCGTGAAAATGCTCCTCTGTCCCGGGTATCAACTGTGAGTCAATAAATTTGGTAGCATCAAAGTTCCTTTCCATTATGGTAAGGGCCCCTTCCGGGCTGGAAGACATCTTTCGCTTCTTGGGAGTATGGATGAGCTCCACGTCACTATCCGGCTGGGGGGTGAGAGACGCGTGCCCTTCAGTGGGCCCTTCCTCACGAGTAGGGGAAGCCTGGCCCCCTGCAGCCTGTTTCCCCGACACGTCGGCATCCTGGGGAGAAGGAACAGCCTGATTCTCCTTCTCCCCTGAAGGACCCTCCGACTTACCGGCATCCTTCTCTTCGGCATTCTCGTCGTCACTTGCTTCAAAAAAGGTCTTCATCAGATTCTCAAGACCAGTCACGGTGGCAGACATTTCCACTGCAACAAACAACAGGCGCATTAGTCGTTAGA
This sequence comes from Arachis hypogaea, assembly GCF_003086295.3. Lineage (NCBI taxonomy): Eukaryota > Viridiplantae > Streptophyta > Magnoliopsida > Fabales > Fabaceae > Arachis > Arachis hypogaea. The sequence continues at coordinate 12,758,618 of NC_092048.1, read as the reverse complement.
TCGGGAAAAGAAAAATAACAACAAAGAAACATAGGCAAACAAAGAAGACAACTCACGAATATAGCTCCTGGCGGCCTCCCGTTCACCCATAAGAAGATGAGGGTTCACGGGGTTCTTTTCAAAAATGGCAAAAAGTACGTCAGCTATTTGCTTATCTACAGCCGACAACCTCTTGTACGTCACCTTGATGAAAGGATTCGACCCCGCACCAAAACTCCAATAAGTCTGGATAAGACGCTCCCCCTCTAACGACAACCAAAAGGGATGACGACCTTTGACGGGACGAACTTTGAAGTACTTATATTTAAAACCATGATAGGAGTCCTCAAAATGGCCAAATATACTCCTACCTTGGGCGGAACGGAAAGAGAGAAACCATTTCCTCGCCTTCCCCTGTTTGGAAGGGTTGGTAAGGTTGAAATAGAAGAGGAAGATGTCCACCGACACCGGCAGCTCCAGGTGCTCGCAAACCATTTCGAAGCAGCGGATCGAAGCCCAGCTGTTCGGATGAAGCTGAGAAGGGGGGACGGATATCCGGTTCAGCAGCGCCATTTGAAAGTCGGAGAACGGTATCCGAACACCAACTTGTGTGAACATGAACTTGTAAAACCAAATCCAATCGGGGACACGAGGAGAGTGGAAGTTGAGCTCATAAATACGCTCATGGGGGGCAGGGACAATGGCCTCGTAGTTGGCCTCCTCGTCAGTCCCCCCACACAAGTAGCCGGCTTGCCGGAACTCGGTCAACTCCTCCAAGTCCATTTGGTTGGGCGAACTCCTTATATCGTCGGTCACCCAGGCGTACGGGTCGTAGGCCGCGCCAGTTCTAGAAGACCGGAAAACGATGCGAGGCATACCTACATCGGGGTACCACTCCGTTAGACTATGAGGTCGGGAGTCCATAGAAACCCAGAAACTACGCCTTTTCAAACTCAGATCATGGCCAAGAACAGTTAAAAACTACGCCTATCACGCAAATCACCTAAAACCTACCCAGGAATGGTGCCCCTCCCTTAATTCGTCTACCCCACCAGTGGGAGGTCATTCGGCTAAAGTAAACCAAGCATGCAACCATCGCAAACAACAACTACGCAGCGTTAAAACATAGCATAAACACAAGAGAAGAGGAAGCAGAAATTACCTGAATTGGTTGCAGGAACTTGAGAGGAAAAAGAAGGCACGAGAGGGCTCGAATAGGAAATTTTGGATATCAGGGAGAGAGGAAAGTGAAAATGGCAAGGGTAGGAGGAAAAGAGAAAGAAACTGTTTAAAAACCACCACAAGGAGCGCGAAAAGAGATAGGGGCAAAATGGTCTTTACGCACGGGGTTTCAACCCATTATGAGCATTTAATGCTCAGCACGAAGAACGAAGCGGCGAACGAACGCCTCAGCAGACCAAGGGACACGCGCACAAGAAACGCGCCTCTCCCACGGTCAGCCGACTCGGCGACAACACACGAACAAGGACATCACGCACCACCGATCGCCTTACGGCCATCACTGGCGCGTCGGGGGCACTGTTACGGCCCTGGATTCCCGCGGGTCAACCCGAACCGAACTCCACCTGGCCCGACTACACGCCTCTCAACCGACCCGGACACGCGTCCCGTACGGCTCTCTCGCAGCTATGGGACAGCGTCCTTGGGAGTATGGGCCTGCCCTCCAGAGGGGCCCAATACTGACGTGTATATAAGGGGAAGACTGGCTCTTCCCCCGAGGTACGTCACATCCCTACACCACCTTCATTCTGCCTGCACGTATTCTGACAAGAGCGTCGGAGTGTTTTTGCAGGTGGCATCCCCCTTCATACGAAGTGCTCGGGACCTCGCGCCCTCGGACTGGGAGACTGTGACCAGACGAGCCCCTTCCTTCACCCATGATCCTGACCCGAACCGTCCGGTAACCGATACACCGAACAGAATCTCAGGATGTCGATTAAGTATATTTGATAAGCAACAATTAAGTAAGTATTAGTAAAAGTAGCCAATGAGTAATAACTCAAATGGCATAATCTCTCTATACTCAATTAAGAAGTTATGGGTTCGAGTCTCATATCTTTGGTAAAAAAAAAAAAAAGTATTAGTAAAAGTAACATATGAAAAGATATTTAACTTTAGTGTTGAATTAAAATTAGAAAATAGTTTATATTTAATAAATATTAATTACTTAAAATTTTCTTGAACAAGAATTAATTAAAATAAAAACTAAATAGTTTTCCATCAACATAATGGGGAGAAAAGATGGGCACATACGTGGAGCCATGAAATGAAGCCCAACCCACTACCTTATTATGGACCATCCATAATTATGGATCATATTAGTTTTCTTTTCTTTTTTTTTTTTTTTTTGGAGTGAACTTATGATTCAGGCATTCAGCCCACTTTCTCAAACTAAATTAGCGTTATGTTCTTATTTCAAACGGAATTTTCCACCTATGAAAAAGACTCAAGTTTTGCATAATAGTGCTGGCCGAATAACATTACGTGATACGTACCAAAAGCTATGGATTTAACATGATTAATAATTATTCAAACTAGGATATCGTTGCATCCGAAGTTCGAGGGGGAAATCCCATTACATCTCTCAGATAAGTATGATGCTTATGATTCATTACAAGTGAAGTATATTTTTTTTTATTATCAACGAACTATAACTCAAATGGCATAATCTTTTTATACTTATTTAGAGATCACAAATTTGAGTCTCACTTGTAACTTTAAAAAAAATATATATTTTTTTTTGTTTCTGAAATTTATTAAAAAAATTTAAAATATTTCTAAATTTTATCTTACTTTAGTTTTATCTCTGAAATTTTATATTTATATCAAATATATTTTTGAGAGTCAAATTTTTAAAAAATTTAAGATTAATATAGTAATAATGCATAACAATTATATCTATTTTACTTGTATTAAAAATTGTTCTTGTAAAATTATTATTAAATTAATTTAAAATTTTTTAAAAAATTAACGGTCAAAATACATTTGATACAAATAAAAATTTTTAAAATAAAATAAAATATACGAATATTTTTTAAATTTTTAATAAATTTTTAAGACAAAATATATATTTTATTTTTGATTATATAACCAAGGGCAACAAGGATATTCTTTGTTACAAATGATGCCAATAAGTTTTTAATTTTTTAATTATTAGCTTCATCTAATAAACATAGATATGTTCTATTACATTTGGCTTTCTCCGCCTCCATAGACCAAGTAGCGAATTAGTGCGACAAATAATATCTTTAATCTTTGTTACCTTCTCCTTGTACCATATGAGACATGAGGGTATCCCTTCACATGACTCCAAAAACTGTTTTGGCCACAAGTTACAATTCCCCATCACACATCAATATGTATACACATGTACCAAGCTTTACGAGGCATTAGTTTGTTTGTTTATAACTTTATATATAATGAGAAATCTCAGGGTATTAAAATTTATTGTTTTTAGTCATTATTTAGTAATTTAATAAAATATTTTATCTCATATTTTTTAATATTAATAATTAATTAATAACTAAAAATAATAAATTTTTATAGTCTTTTAGTATTTTTTTTATGTATAGTTTACTATATTATTGGAATGGATTAATATAATTGACTTTAGTTGTGCTAAGAATAATTAAGATTATTCAATTAACTTGGCTAACCATCGTTATACTCTATGCATGATGATCGAACAAAACAATATATACATTCTCAGAACCACCCTATGAAAACCAAAACCACAATCCTTGAAGGATTTAAAAATCTGTATTTGAGTGAAGTTGAGTGCTAGATATATAGATTTGCATGATGATTATATGATACATTGATATCCCATCAAGTATGGATTCAAGTAAGTCTGCATAAATTTTCTTAGGTTCCATCTGGATTCTGATTTTGAAAACATATATTTATGTTTTTCTTTCCCTTTTTATTGTTTTTTAGAAGTAGAATTCAAATACAATTTTAAATTTTCATTATTAGTGTTTATGAACACATAACATATATATAAATATGTCAAATTGTCAATACGGTGAAATACAAATATATTTTATTGCTAATAGATATATAATTATTTATGTCTTTTTTTATTAACTTATATTTTTTGGACAATTGGTTATAATTTTATTGTTGTTGCTCCAAAAAAAAAAAAGACAAATAAAAAACCTTACAGAAAATCGACACAAACTCAAAAAAAAAAAAAAATCAAATAAGAGATATAATTTTGCATCTTAAAAAATGAATCACTACAATATTTTTTTAAGCCACGGTTTTTTATGTCAAATTTAAAAATCGTAATCGTAACTGATCTTAACCATGCTTTTTAACTGTGACTTTATAAAATAGTTTTTTGTCACAAAATTTTCCAAAAATAGCGTGATAATAGATATTAAAAGTAATGATTTTGAAGGATGATATTTTTTCAATATAGTTATTTTTAGATCACATTTTTATGTCACGTTTAATAAAAACGGTGACTTAAAAGTACTTATAGTCCGAGCTTTTTAATATATAATTATTATTTCAAACTGTGACTTAAAAGAGTCAAATTTTTGGGTGTTAGCAATTTTAGCATTTTTTATCATTGATCATTACATATATAAAATAATTTTAATAATTTATTAATTTATGTGTATAAATTTTAAAAAATGTGTATATAAACTATATTAATTTATGTATACAAATTCTAATAAATATTAGTATAAATTATATATTTTATATATATATAATTTGTATATATATAAGAGTAAATTATAGCTAAATAAAATACTGACAAAAAAAATAATATTTACTGGTTATATATTATTACTGGTCTAATAATACATGGTTAGGGGTGCTGGGTGGCAAGCGGGAAAACTCGCTCTGTCAGAAGCCCGCCTTGCCCCGCCTAGTGAGACGGTCCTAGAATTCCATCCCGCCCTGCCTAATTGCGGGCTGGCGGGCTAAGCCCGTCAAAATTTTTTTTCTATTATTAACTACTAAATAATATATATAAGTTCACAAACATTAAAGTCTTTGTAATTATAAATATCTAATAAACATAATTATAAACCAAATTTTCATCTAAAACATAATTATAAATATTTTTTCTAAAGCAAAATAAACATAATCCAAAATATAATTATAAATATTGTCTCCAAAACAACATAAACATAATCCAAAACAATTAATTTTCATCTTCATACTCTTGTAAGTTAGGTTGGAAGAAGTTGAGTTTTGGCAAAAAAAAATTGTAAAAAAATATCCCATTGCCAAAAAAAACTAAGCCCAGCAGAAAAGTCCGTTCCGCCTCGCCAAAGCCCGCTAAAATCCGCAATTTAAGCGGTGTAGGTTAGACGGATTTTTACTTTTTGGCGATCCTAATCTTTCAGTCCAACCCACCTTTTTTGACAGTTACGCAGGTCAACCCGACGAGTTTAGGCCCACCCCTATATGTGGCATACATGCATAAATGTATTTGATATGATTATTGCATTGTTAGGTTCAGCACATGGATATCCCTGGTTCAAAGGGATAAGTAGCGAGCCAAGGGGCATGCTCCTCTACACTCTTGTGCGCAATTGTGCTAAATACATTGAATGTGGCAACATCTCAGATGCAGATTCAGGATTAGCAAAAATTTCTCACCTTGCTTCCTCAGAAGGTGATCCATTTCAAAGGCTAGCAACTTATTTCAGTGAGGCACTTACCTGCCAACTTGTGAATAGATCATACCTCCATGGTGCCCATCACATTCTATCAAAACCACTCTCAACTTTTGAAGACTCTTTTGTTAAGGGTTTATTCTTTGAACTCTATCCATTCCAAAGGGTATCTTATGCGGTTACAAATCAGGCCATTATTGAAGCCATGACAGGGCTTCAAGGTATTCATATACTTGATCTTAGTGCACCCCATGATGCTACCCAATGGGTCCTCTTTATGCAGAGTTTGAAAGAGCGTTGTAGTTCTTCTTCTTCATCATCAACTAGACCACAACAACGACCATATTTGAAGATCACTTGTGTGCATACAAATCAGGAGGTGTTAGCCCAAATCAAGTTGCGGTTGACATTGGAGGCCGACAAGTTTATCCAATTCGAATTCAATGACATTGTGAGTATTATGTCAAATGTATAAAACAAAATCCAGCTATTAATTTAGCCAAATATATAAAATATATATTAAAGTATAAAATACATCTTAAAAATAAATTAAATTTTATATATATTTATACACAAATATATAATAATAAATTTAATAATTAATTTTATTACACAAAATATTTTTATATACATACACTTCAATAATTTTAATCACTGTTTACCTAGGCCTATAATATGCATAGATCTATTAAAAGTAGGATTATTTAACAATATTTTATCTAATTTTGATTTGTAATTTTATTTAATTTTAATTATATTTTATAATTTAAAAAAATTTAATCAAAATTTATTAGTGGTGTTATTCGAGTTTGTAGAAGAATGAAAATCGAACAAATTAAATTTTAATTGGTTTGGATTAGTTTAAATTTGAGATTTTTTGTTAGTAGATTCGAACCAATTCAAACCGATTAAATACAGGTGGGATTGGTTCAGATAATCGGATATTTGATTGAAAATAAAATAAAAAAAATTAAAATAATATAAGAAAAAATAAAAAATTATAAAAGTAATGCATAAGTGTAAAAAATAAAAATAAAAAATAATACATCATCGAAATTATATTTAAATAAATATCATAATTCGAGATAAAGAGAAATCACTTTGTATATATATTATTATATATATATATTTTTTAAAATTAATATAAGCCTAATGGAGTAATTGAATTGGTTCAGATTTTGCAATCCTAAAAATATTCGAAACCAATTAGAGTCAAATTTAATCGGATTTGATCTGACTGTCGCATACATAACTAATATAATTGGGTTGGGTTGATTTTAATTGAATATCCCTAAAATTTAATTTATAATGTAAAAAAGATTTTCAATTAAATATCTAAAAGTTTAATTGGGTGAATGTAATTTTAGCTAACTTATTACAAAATTGAGTTCTCCATGTGTCCAATAATAGAGAGACAAGGAGTATGCTTTAGTTAATAATAAACAAGTCTGAATGAGTCATAAAATATTAAAATTACCTGTGATTTTATGATATTTTTAATTCTCAACATATATAAAAAAATGCTAGCCAGAAGGTTAATACTTTAAAAAAAAAAATTTATGAAGAGTTAATTTAATTAGTATAGAAAAAAATATTGATTCCTTAATCTTTTTCTTGATTATTATATTACTATTATATGATATCTAAATTTTAATATTTTTAGTTAATACTGATAATTTTGCAACATATATACAGGTGAGTACTTTAGAAAATTTAAACCTAGATGATTTGCCTATACTTAACGGAGAGCCCGTTGCGATCAGTATTGTTCTTCAATTGCACCGCCTTTTAAGCACGGATGATCCACCTGTTCCAGCTGTAGTATCCAACCAATTCTTCCATCAACAAAATTTTGCAGATGTGATTGCCAAAGACAGTTATAATAATAACAATCACAATGTCATAATTAATCAAAGTCCTAATTCGGCATTGGCACTAGCAACTCATCATCGTTTAACTCAAAGCCCAGTGCCTAAGATGGAGTGTTTTCTGCACGGCCTCTGGAAGCTCCAGCCCAAAGTCATGGTCATCATGGAACAAGAATCAAACGTCAACGGACAATCCTTAACGGATCGGGTTGACAAAGCCTTGTATTTCTACGCTGCGTTGTTTGATTGCTTGGTAACGGCGCCGTCAGTGAAGAAGATCTTGGTTGAGAGAGCGATGTTGGGAGAGCAAATAAAGAATATAATTGCGTGTGAGGGAGCTGAGAGAAAAGAAAGGTATGAGTCGCTTAAGGCATGGATCTCAAGGCTTGAACTTGCTGGGTTTTGCGGTGAAGCTATTAGCTTGGAGGGGATGTTAAGAGGGTTAACTGAATTGCAGAATTTTGCACGTGGCTATAAGATTATTAGAGACGAAAAGTTTTTGTTTCTGTGTTGGAATAATAATCCACTCTTTTCTTTATCAGCCTGGAGATACTTGTGATGATGATGAAGAAGAAGTATCACCACAATAATGTGCACCAGCTTATTATTATGGATAGTAACCAACTATTGTTGGGTGATATGATTATATGTCTAAGTAATTTTTGTAATTAAATTTAACTATTATTTTTTAATATTGTTATTGAAAGATTATTCAACTGCCATTGCTAATTTTATTTTGATTTCTTTTTAAAATATTATATGTGCCAACAAATCAATCTTTATGTATTTATGTATTAATATATATATTTTATATTTTAATATATATTCTATACTAGTCATAACTGATTTTAACGATTATTTTTAGTGTATTTTAATATGTATTTTGTTTTTCTTTTTAATTTGTTATGCTTTTGGTCACCATATTTTATTGGCAAGTAAATATTTAATTTAGTCTCAAAATTTAAATTGTGTATTAATTAACTTTTTTATTTTCATAAATGACCAATTATATTCTAAAAAATTAAAAAGAGAGTCACTCCGATAAAGATGTCTAAAACGTCTTTTTTTAAGATATTTTTTAATAATTAAAATTTAACACATATAAACGATTAAATCGTGTTATTTTTGTCAAAATTTGGCCAGAAAAATTAACTTAACCAAAAAATAGTGAATCAAATTTTGAATCGTTTTAAATTAATATTATTTTTTATAAAAAATGACTACAATAACCTTATTATAAAAAATAACTAAAATACTTTTATTATATATATTCATTTTGAGAATCCTAATTAAATTCTAACTCTTTTTTTTCTCTGTCATCGTTAAGTTAGAATTTAAAATTTGTAAGATATATATATAATAGGAGTATTTTAGTTATTTTTTATAATAAAAATATTTTATAAAAAAATATTAATCTATACTGATTCAAAATATAATTTATTAATTTTTTGACTAAATTGATTTATTTATTTAATTTTAATAAAAATAATATAATTTAATACTTTAATTAATTATATATGTTAATTTTTAATTTTTAAAAAATATCTTAAAATAAAAATATTTTTGACATTTTTATTTAAGTGGTTCAAAAACATAAGTTTTCGTTCATCTCCGAGTGAATTGCCGTTACTAGAATCATTATCACTACTTATTATTGTTTATCTCCATTATCAACACCACCTTATCCTCACTCACTCACTCTCACCACCACCACCATCATCATCTTGTTTGTGTCTCCATTATCAACCCCACGGTGCCTTCTTCCATTTTCGCTACCTCATTCAACTTATCCTTGTCCCCTCCATACCATTGACCCATCATCATCTATCCATTCTCCACCCTCACGCCTACTAATCATCTCACTTTACTACCTCATACTCACTCCCACATTATCATTATCACATCTCTCTCTCTCTTTGAAGTAGTTATCGTGACATAAACTCAGACAGAAAATCGCCCTCAGAGGAGAGAAACGAGGTCACGATAGTATCAGAGCAGAGGCATCATAAGGGAGAAAGACACAATGTGCGATCGAACAAGAGGCTAAAGAGACTTTCAAAGCGGATTAGAGTTCATCGACAAAGACGATATCCTAGTTCTTTAAATCGGGGGAGGCACAGCGATGGCCTTGCGTGGCAATACCTATGTGACAGCAACCATGACTTTAGGGATGGTCAAGGGCACGAAGCGTGAGGCTCGGTGTTGGCATCTTGTAACATGCGGTGAAGGAGTCTTCGGTGGCAACGATTTCTTGGAATGAAATGTTGATGAAAAAAAAGAAAGGGAAGATGAAAACTCCGGGTCTCCGCTAAGGTGGGCCGGGTTCTCGTTGAATGACGTCGTTTTTATATTATCAAACTAGTACTTAACAGTACAAGTTAGCACTGATAAGACGGAAGTTTATTTAAAAATAAGATAAATGCTAGGGTATCTAAAATATGGTGTCTATTTACTAAAAAGAGTTAAAAAATTAATATTTAATTTAAAAGATATAAAAATACATAATTTTTAAAAATTCAAAACTTATTACAAAAAAAAGTTAGACAAAATTTAGGCACAAGTGATAGACATCATAGAATTGGCCTAAAAACAATAAAGACTCACGTTTTTTCAATTAAAGGACGTAATTGATCATTTATAAAAGTTAGGAATTTAATTGATACTTGATTTGAATTTCGAGAATCCAATTTGGCATTAATTTTTTTTACTGGCCTAGAGAAAATTAGCCAAAAAAACAGGCAGAACTTACTTTATTTAGCATTTATTAATTGTCAAAACAATTAATGAATGTTAAATAAGACAAATTCTTGCTGTCTTTTTTTTGTCTCCCTAATATTACCCTTATCAATACTTAGAGCAATTCTAATGAGATATTTTTTTGGTATCATTTTTTACTTTTGCCAAAGCTTAAGTGATTTAAAATTAAAATTTGTATTTGATATAATTAAAATAAAAATTTAGGTGTAATTAATTTTATATGAAATTAACAACTTAGATGATAATTTAGTTAAATTTATCAAATTATTTAACGATTCTCAACTATTAACTTCACATGAAATCAATTACACATGAATTTCTATCTTAATATAATATTTGAAATGATACTGGTATGAGTAAGGAGATATTATATCATTTTGACCAATATAATATAGTCACTTATATATTCATTAAACTCATTAAATGAACATTATAATGTTATTAATTTAAATGAGGCCAAGTATATATTAGAGTAACAAATTTCATATTGAATATCAAATTAATTTTTATGATATATGGTCCACAAATATTTATATAACACTTTATAAGACTTAAAATAAAATAAAATTAAAATCAAGTATTGGATATATTCTTAGATTACTATATTCACTAATTATTAGATGTACCTTTGCAAGAGAAAAATAAACTAACACTGAAGTTAATTTTTAAAAAATTTTAGATAAAATATTTTGATCTTCAGATAATTAATTTCACCTAAGAAATTAGTTTTTTATTATTTTTAATTAAATTTTAATATATATAGAACAAATAAATTTTTAATAAATTTTATTATAAAAAATTAAAGCTTAAAAATTATTACTATAAAATAATTTAATTCCCTTTAAAATGATAAAAAATCTAATTTATTCAACAAAAATAATTTTTGAGAATATTTAAAAAAAATTATTAAAAATTAAAATATCTAATCTAAAATTTTTCGAGGAACAACTTAAAAGGTTATTAAAAAAACGTGGGTGTGGTATTATAATAACATTTTATCTTATAAAATTTAAATTTCACCATAAAAAAATAAAAAAATATTTTGTGCTCTATTTGTTAGATTGGTAACGAACAATACCCTTGAAAATGATTATCACTATTGATAAGGATTACAATGCAGTTTCCATGTGGCAGCATATTATTGACTCATATTTAACTCATAAGTATAGATTAATCTTTTAGAATTAGAGTTAAAATAGTTACAAATTTAAATTAATAATTTGAGTTAAATTTTTTACAAATTACAAAAGAAAATAAAATTATCATAATATAACATATGATAGTTATTAATAAAACGTATTTTGGTTGAGATTTTAATTCTAGTTAAAAAAAAAAAGTTAAATTATGGTTATTTTATAGATTAAATATGAGTCAATAATATATTGTCACGTTAGAAATGATAATTTTCCTTTTATATTACAAGAGATCCCAGAACAATCAATTGTATTTGTTAGAAATAAAGAATAAAAAGGGTCTAAAATACAATTTATATTGTATATTTTGAGTTGTCCAAATCAATTATCCGAACCACCGATTGTTCTTCATTATTTGGTTTATCCGCTAACAAATTGTGCAGTCTACATATATATCCATATAACCCCACTAAGGCACTAACGAATTACATTTCCTCTCATAAGCATGAATATATAGTTTAGACATTATTTATTTATTTCCCTATAAAACTTAACCACTACCTGTTTGCATGTTTTCCTAGTTCACTTACAATTATATATAAAACAACCCCATTAATTTATTGAGCTACAGGGTGCTCTTAAGTCTTATGGGTAAACCTCACTTTGAATTGGATTGCTTATTTACCAAATTTGGAACCAAACCAACCTAACTTGTGAACTAATATAAAGGGCAGGTGTATAAACATAACAAATACTTGTCAACTAATTATTACGCAATTCACTAACTATTTATGTCATCCTCTCAGGGTCGTTAATTACGTCTAATAATAAGTAATAACCCAAAAAGAAAAGGAAGTAAAAGAAAAAGGAGAATGGTGCTTTATTTTGCAGTGAACGAAGGGCTTATAAATTAAAGATAAATTACATTCATTTTCTTTAAAATTGAATGATATGATACATAATAATAATTTTTATTTATAAAAGTACACACTTTTTTTAATTTATATAAATTAAATATTAAATATTATTAATCTCTTGTAAAAATATAATAAAAAATAAAAAAATATTATATGTAATATTGTTTAGAAATTAATTTTAATGCATTGATAATATAAAAAATTTTACTTTACATTATCCAATCAAAGTTATACGTTTAAATATTTTTTAAGTAGTTAACTAAAAATTAGTTATTTTTTATCAATTATATTACATATATATAAAAAATTAATTACTAAATCAGTCATTTATATATAATATATATTAAAATATAAAATATATATTAATATATAACATTTTTATACTTTTATTAATGTGATAATATATTATTAAATGTCTATGTAAAGGTCTTTTACTGGAATATTAAATTTTACTGCTGAACCTTAATTTTTGCCAATAAGTCATTAGGTAATAATTTCATGTAACTCACAACTGATTTGGAAGCAACCAATAAAGGCCCATACCCATATATATTCGTAGTATATCACGGCAAGTTTTGCGGTCACACTTGTTTATAACTTCTTGCTTTCTTTTTCACCCTTTCAGCACATGCAAATTAAATATCAAAATGTTGTATGTGTAGTTTAATTTATGTGTAAAATATATTTTGTATTTAATTAAGTTGGATTAGTTTAGTGATTAGTTTATTAGTTCATTCAAGTAAATATTAGAAGTTTGAATTCTGCCTTGTACATGTAGGAATTCATTGGCTAACAACAAACCTTTAAATAAAGTTCCGATCAGAGACAAATTAGTCTTTAGTCTCTTCGGATTGAGAGATGCAATAGAAAATAAAAAGATAAAATAAAATATATTTTGTATCTTAATAAATATTTTATATTAATGATTAATTTTAGTGAATATCTAATAAGATTAATTAAGGATACTACTATGCTAATTCAATTCATATGACTTTGATTAACTAGTTAGGCTTTGTGAATTTAGACGAAGACGATTAATTATTTTAATCATACAAATCAATTAAAGGAAAAAAGTGACAAAAAGAGAGGGAATTATTCTATTTATAAGAAGTCAAATCCCTTAGAAAAAAACGGATTAGGAGGTGGTTGTTCGTTATTTCTAAGGGAAAGTAGTTTTCAACCTATTCTGAGTGGACAACTAACTACCAATTTCATACACAATTTTCAAAATTGAGGAAATCAACGTTGAAGAAGTGAATGTCTGCATGTGCTGAGTGCTGACCTAATTATATTATGCATCATGGGAAATTTTGTTGCAAATGATTATTGACTAGTGATTACAATTTTCTTTTTTCTCTTCAAATTTGATTTCAACTAGACAGAATATTAATTAATGCTGTGGTACCTAAATAAGCAATGCTTTTATTGGTTTTAAGTTGTAACACATGATTGATTATTTTTTATGAGGTAAGGTACCAGAAAATAACTAACCTAATACTTTAAATTTGGTATTTTCTTCATCACTTTGATTTAGAACAATAAATAACTATTAGAAAAAAAAAAAAAAAAACAACAACAAAGATATACCTACCATCCCACTAAATGGATTTCGTCTAAGTTTCTATTATCAACCCTCTCCATACCTCAATAGATCAGACTTATTGAAATAACATTCTCTAAATAATGCAATTTTTCCTAACTCACAATCCACTCCAATGAAAAATCATATCTCTAATGTTTCTATAAATACCAAAAGCACTACCTCCTCATTTGTCATCACCTCCCAATAAATCTCTCTATCATAATAACTTTGTAAATTATCTCCTTCTTCACTTTATTTTATGTTCTTTCATATAAAGTGAAGAAGCAAAATTAAAAATGTCTTTATTACTAAGGCTATTTATCTCACTTTACATTACCCTTGCTTCATTAGGCTTATGTTTTAGCTATTATATAGAGGAACCATTTCATCACACAAATGTTGAACCATACATTGTTCATCATGATGGGAGATTTATCAAGAGAAAACATGAACACTTTGGCCTAATGATGAGAGCTAATAGAGCTAAAAACCTTCATTTTTCAAGGTCAAGTGGAACAATTAGTGTTAATGACTTTGGAGCCAGAGCTGATGGAAGTGACGACAGTCGGGTACATATTAAATATGTTTTAAGAACATAAAAGTATTCGACAGAATTCGTAACATTTAATTTTTTTATTTATTTTTTATTTTTTATTTTTTGATTTTTTTACTTGTAGGCATTTGAAAAGGCTTGGAATGAAGCATGTTCTAGTGGGGTCACCCTTGTGGTGCCTGAAAGAAGGACCTACACTCTTAAGCCAATAAGATTTTCAGGTCCATGCAGACCCAACACTGCATTCATGGTGAGATATTTTCATACATATTCATATTCATACAATTAATGCTGTTATTATTACTTAGAATTTTGTTAATTCAAGTAACTGAAATTCTTATCTTTTTTTTCCTTTTACTTAGATATATGGAACAATTAAGGCATGGCCAGAGATGTCAGCATATGAAGATGATAGAAAACATTGGATTGTGTTTGATAGTGTCAACAACTTCAGAGTTGATGGTGGTGGCACTTTCAATGGCAATGGCAAAAAATGGTGGCAGAATTCATGCAAAACTAATGATAACCTTGTATAAATTCCAACTTAATTTTTTTCTCTTCCAATTTTCATTATTTTTAACTGTAAATTTGAATACTGACCTTAATGTTTTTTAATTTATTGGCAGCCATGCAAAGATGCACCAACTGTAAGTTACATAACTTTACCTATAGGAACTTAGGTGCTGAATTTTTAGTTTAATATTAATGGGAAATTTGAATTTATTATATTATAGGCTGTGACATTTTACCAATGCAAGAATTTGAGAGTGGCAAATGTGAGATTGAAAGATGCACAACAAATGCATGTGGCATTTGAGAGTTGCTTCAATGTTATAGTTTCCAATGTTCTTGTTAGAGCACCAGGATATAGTCCCAACACTGATGGAATTCATGTTGCTGAAACACAAAACATTGTTATAAGCGACAGTGACATTGGAACAGGTACAACATATATAAACAAAATTTAATCAAGCCATAAAAAACAATGGTTTGTAAATTTATTTAGTTTTGTTAATGAGATTCTTATGATAATTGTTCTCTGCAGAAGCTGTTGCACAAAATTTACATTTAGTTGTACAAAAAATAATGTTGCTCCAAATAAATTTTGTTGAAGATATAAAAAGTCAAATTAATAATGGGATTTATAAATAATTTCTAATTTTTTTTTCTCTTTTTTTTTTTTTGAAGGTGATGATTGTATTTCAATAGTAAGTGGATCTCAAAATGTTAGAGCTACAGATATCACATGTGGACCAGGACATGGAATCAGGTTTTATGACTATGATAATGGATATACCATATTACAAATATAATTAAATTCTACTTATATTTTTTATTATTTCATTATTTTTGTAATTTATATAAGTTTAAGCAATCAATGTTTTTGCAGCATTGGAAGCTTAGGAGCTGATAACTCTGAAGCTGTAGTGTCCAATGTGGTTGTGAACAGAGCCACCTTAACAGGAACAAGTAATGGAGTTAGAATCAAGACATGGCAGGTAAAGAGTTTGGTCTTTAGATTTTGAAACCTTTTGGAAAGTTAAATTAGGCACTCTACAACACATGAAACAGTTGAAAGAACATGGACTAATTGTTAAGAGTGGTGGTTCAACTTATCCACATTGATTTATTAAAATTTCTGGATTTGCCTAAGTTCAATAATGGTCTCTTAAGATATAAAATGGTTGAATTTTTTACTAAAGTTGCCAAATTTTTAGGCGCAAATTAGATAAGACAAACATGGGGGAAGTTGACCAATGATATAACATGAATTGGAACATTGAAGAAAGGAAAAAGTGCACCCAAGGTTGATAAATCTACATTTAGTTGGTCCTAGTCTTCTTGACTACATTTGTTGAGAAATATTTGTCAATTTATAATAATTCATTTTATTATTAGATCGTTTAATAATAAATAAGATGTAATAAGTCAACACAATTTTTTGTAAAATATTTTAATTGAGCAATCAATTATTATATATAAACTATTAGAGATATAATCGTCATTCACGCATATTTTTATCCGTTTATTTTTTTTTAAAAAAAGAGTAAATGTCCTTTATGGTTCCTAATTATTTGTTCGATGGACTTTCCACTCCCTAAAAAATCTAAAAACCTAAATCGGTCCCTATCTACTTTAATATATATATGTACGTTCCAGTCCCTGGTTAGAGATCAGAAAGGGCATTTACTCAAAATAGACAAGGGATGGAACGTACATATATCAAAGTAAATAGGGATCGATTTGGGTTTTTAGATTTTTTAGGGTGTGGGAAGTCCATCGAGTAAATGGTTAGGGACTGAAAAGGGTATTAAAAAAATTATGAAAAATTCACACAAACAAAAAAAAACTCTTACATGCATGATGGG
Source organism: Arachis hypogaea (assembly GCF_003086295.3). Lineage (NCBI taxonomy): Eukaryota > Viridiplantae > Streptophyta > Magnoliopsida > Fabales > Fabaceae > Arachis > Arachis hypogaea. The sequence continues at coordinate 12,741,803 of NC_092048.1, read as the reverse complement.
ACGTATTAAAGATATGTGTTTAATTTTGATGTATTAATAGTGTAAAAAGTTTTACACGTCTAATCATATTTGTTTTTTTTAATAATTATTCACGTACTTAATATAAAAAGTAGTAATTTTGTTGCTATGGTATTACGTAATTAAATATATGCATAAAATTATTTTATACTGATATTGCATCAAATTAAATTATAAAAATATAATTATTTATGTGTCTTCTTCTCGAAAAAAGAAAAATGATTCCATGACACAAACATTTTTTATGAGGAGTTTATACAGTTAACCAATTCCTAACCTACTCTATTGCTTATACATTGTATGTTGAACAAATGCAGGGAGGTTCTGGTTATGCAAGGAACATAAAGTTTTTGAACATAGTGATGCAAAATGTGACAAATCCCATAATCATAGATCAAAACTACTGTGATCAAGAAAAGCCATGCCATGAGCAGAAGTCAGGAGTTCAACTAAGCAATGTGCTTTACCAAAACATCAGAGGAACAAGTGCTTCAGAAGTGGCTATAAAATTTGATTGCAGCAGAACAGTGCCATGCAGAGAAATCTACCTTGAGGATGTGATATTAGAAGCAGAAGATGGTGGCAATGGCGACACGGTTGCCACGTGTCAGAATGTAAGATATGTGAACCGAGGAAAGTTTTTCCCTCAATGCACTCCAATGAGAAATAATCAAAGGGGAGGAAGATTTTAAGTTAGGCAACTACTCCTATGAAGATGCCAAAAACATCTTTTTATGATGATCTTTGTTTAAAAAGTGTAACTTATTTGTTTAGCAACACTTTAAATAAAGATAACACTTTTACTTTAAATAAAATCAAACCCTACAATCTATCATCTAATGGTCAAAATGAAATATCTTCATATGATGACAATCATAAAATCTTCATTGGAGTAGCCACCTTTAAGTTATTCTGTAAATGTATTCAGAGTTATTAGCAATTTGTTTCATTAAGGCTTTTATGTTGTGGCTTGTGTTGTGCGCCCCTTAAAGCTTTGTTTCTCTTGTCTCATCTTTGAAAACAAAAATGAACAACATTGTTCAAATAATTTGTGATAAGTTATGCAACAACAGAGACTAACTTGAACATTAGTATGTAATTTGGAGTTAGCTTTTCTTAATTCTCTCTTAGTTTCAGTAAAATATTTTCAATATAGAATGTAAAATGGAGAAGTCTAGTTAAAATACAAAATCAGATGGTTAAAATAATACTCATATAAAAATAGTTCGTAATATTATTTATATTAAAATAACAACTAAAATATATTAAATAATTTAATATATAATAAGTGTTTAAATTTCAATTATGGTTTCAATCATGTTAGATAGCGTATCAGCCAATAACAATTATTAGTTGGAATACAAACAAGTCAATAAAAATGGTGTAAAATAATCCATTTCCCAACTCGTGAAGAGCGTGCTCCTATTATTTTATTCAAAATAATCCATTTCCCAAATCCAACCTTACATTAAAAATGGTGTAAAAGCTCATCATCACTACTTCACTTCAAAATTTAGCAATAGCTACCCAATAATGTCTCATTCTCATACTCTTAGATTCTTGTTCCTCTTCTTCTGTCTCATCCATGCACCACTCTTCTCATCATCATCACAACAACCTCACATAATGTTACCCTCCCAACCAACAGAGAAAAAACTCACGACACTGCACTTCTACTACCACGACATCCTCGAAGGAGAGAACCGCACCGTGGTCCAAATCATTGACCCTTCAAACACCCCCAACAGTCTCGGAACCACGTTCATGATGGACAATGTACTAACCGAAGGTCCAGAGCTGAGTTCAAAGCAAGTTGGAAGAGCTCAAGGGATGTTCGGTTTGGCTTCCATACACGACCGTGGAATGGTTATGCTCATCAACTTTGCTTTCTCCGAAGAAGGGGAATACAAAGGCAGCACTCTTAGCATGCTTGGTCGGAACCCTGTTATGGACACCGTTCGAGAAATGCCTATCGTTGGAGGCACTCGTCTCTTTCGCTTTGCTTCTGGTTTTGCTATTGCTAAGAGCCTCTGGAGTATTTCAACGGAACAACATTTTGTGGTTGAGTACAACATTACTGTTTCTCTTCCATAAATTATGTAATGTCACATCAGTAAATCTTTTACATTCATCACGAGAACAAAAGAACAGATATGATTGCTGTGTAAAATCGTGCATCAAGAACTTAGTATAGTATTTACATTAAGTTGAGATCATTCCAAAATCAATAATTAATAATAATAAACAAGTTTGATTAATAGGATGAGGAATTGAAGTTGGTATGACACTTCTAAACACACACAATAATGATAAAAACATTATATATTTACAAATTACAAGAACTTAATCACACAGTAAGTCCATCAGAAACTCCAGTTGTTGCGGTTACTGGGAACACTACATTGTCATAGAGAAGGCCAGCGACGGCAGCACCAAGCAAGGGACCAACCCAATACACTGCTTGGTTCCTGAAACTGCCACCAATGGCGGCAGAGCCGAAAGCACATGCTGGGTTCATTGAGCCTCCAGAGAAGGGACCTGCGGCTAACACATTTGCACCGGCTATAAATCCAATTACAAGTGGTCCTGTAGCACTCAATGGACCACGCCTTGGGTCCCTTGCTGCATAAACTGTGTACACCAATACAAATGTCAAGAAACCTTCTAGTACCGATGCTCCAAACCCTGTCATTTCTTCAGCAATTGTGTATGTCGGAACATGCTACAAAAAAAAAATTATCGTGTATATACCATGTTAAATATCAATTTAGTTAAATATATCTTATTATTAAAATTTGTTACGTTAAAGTATAGTAGATGTGAAAATGAAATGAAAGGAGAAACATATATACCATTCCAACAAGGATGACCCTAAGGACAAGGCAAGCCATAACAGAGGCTATAAGTTGGGCAACCCAATAAAAGAGAGCGGTTGGTACACTAACATGGCCTCCTATTGCCATTGCAAACGTAATCGCCGGGTTGGCGTGTCCACCGGAGATGTCCCATGCGGTGTACAACACTGACGACAAGGCGAAAGCGTTTGCAATGGCAACCACAACAAGGGTAGCCGGATTCAGTGTTGCATCAGGCATCAATTTCCCTGCCATTAATTCGTGAAACACCAATTAATTAAACCAAAACAAGAAGTTACATGTAAAATGAAAAACGAATGAGTATGTGTAACTATAATTGTGAAACAAATGGTGTTAAACATTTAAGAAAAAGAACAAGTAATTAATTACTCACGTGCGGACATTCCAGAACCAACAACGGCAAGAACAAAGAAGAAAGTGGACATGAACTCGGCGAGATAAGAGCGAAGAGCATTTCGAGTGAGAGATTGATGGAACCGGCTAGTGACATTGTTAGCCATTGCGCATAAGAATGCAGTGCAACGGAACAGGGAACTCACTAAGACAGACAAAGCAAAACGCATTGAAGAAAAACAAAGTTCCCTTTTTATAAATAGAAGTGGTTGGGACGTGGCTTTTGAAGAGAAGATACACAACGCTTCCACAGAGGTGAGAAGGGGGAAGGGGGGTTTCGAATGTGCATTTTGAAACAAAAACCAACTATAACCGCCAACCTTTGTGTCTGCTTTTACTTCCTACACTTTCTATCATATTTCTTAACTGCTCTTTTAATTAGTATTCTCTAATTTTATTTGAAGTTTTCTCTTGGGTTTGAGTGGTAAACTATGTTTTACTTCTTGGGCAAATTCGACTATTTTTTAGTATACGATTTTAAACCACTAGATAATTATTCAATCACATCTCCACTTATATGATACAATACACAATACATTAATGTAGAAATTTTAGGATATGTACCTTAAATCTAAAATTTTGGGTTAAATTTCACTTTGATTTTTACTATTTAAATAGTACTTATACAAATAATAGTCTGGTAAAAATAACTATTTTATTAAAATGATATCACAATTATATTCAAACTCTGATATAAATATATAATGAAAAACCAAACTCTTTTAAGTGAATATACAAGGGAATTGAGAAGAATTCAGTGCATAATTTATTTTAGGCTAGAATACAAGATTTATTATTAAAAATAAAGTATTTACCATCTTAAATTCTTAATTAACTAATCTCGTATTTATTTCTATTATTCACATTTATTTAATACAAAAATTAGATTAATAAACGAGTCAACACTTCTAATTTGTTAGTATATTGTAATTAATTTAATATGCATAAGTCTATTTTGATTTTGACTCTTATTGCAAATTGTATTATAAACAAAGATATTTTTTGGGTAAAAAACCTTAATAAGCCAAGTCAAGAATCATGTAACGTAAATACGCCAAAGCGAAAATCGTTTCAGCAATAAGCCAAATCATATTTCTATATAATTCGAACCATGCTGGTTCGAATTCCATTTTTACATAATTCGAACCAGCTTGGTTCGAATTATACACAAACACATGCATACACGTAATTCGAACCAGCTTGGTTCGAATTACACACAAACACATGCACACACATAATTCGAACCAGCTTGGTTCGAATTACACACAAACACACGCACACACTAATTCGAACCAGCTTGGTTCGAATTACACACAGTAATTCATGGTATAATTCGAATTATGCTGTTAAAAAATTAATAATTTATTTAAAAAAATTTATTAAAAAAATTAATAATTAAAAAATTAAAAAATATATATTTTTATTTCATACGTTAAAAAAAGCTAACAAAATATTTAATTACGAGACTTCTTTAAAATATTAATGAGCTATCAATTCGAATTCCATACAATACTTTTCTGTCCATTTTTAATAGTTCATGAATATTTTTTAATAAATTTTTTTAATAAATTTTTTTAAATATAGTACAAAAAATATTTTATCCTATGCAAAACAATTTAAAAAAAATGGCTTAAAAAATGTTAGGAGTACTATAAAAATTTGTAATGTTATAATAACTTAGGTAAATACATGCATGTCAAATTTTAAATAAAATACTCTACATAGTCAATAATAATTTAGAAATGAAAGAAAATATTTTATTCCATACAAAATAATTAAAAAATATATTTTATTCTATACAAAATAATTTTAAAAAATGGCTTAAAAGATGTTATGAGTACTATAAAAGTTTGTAATATTCCAGTGATTTAGGTAAATACATGATAAAAATATTTTTTCTTTAATTTCTAAATTAGTAGTGACTATGTGTAGTATTTCTTTAATGTCTTAAGTCATTAGGACATTACAAATTTTTATAGTACTTCTAACATCTTTTAAGCCATTTTTAAAATTATTTTGCATAGAATAAAATATTTTTTTATGGTATAATTTAAATAAATTTATTAAAAAATATTCATGATAATTTTTTAATAAAATTATTTAAATTATATGGTGAGACGCATAGTGAAGTTCGAATTACTCTGATTCAAATGATATGGTGAGCAATTCGAATTTTATACAATACTCTTCTGCCCATTCTTGATAGCTCATGAATATTTTTTAATAAATTTATTTAAATTATACCACAAAAAAATATTTTATTCTATGCAAAATAATTTTAAAAATGGCTTAAAAAATGTTAGAAGTACTATAAAAATTTGTAATATCCTAATGACTTAGGACATTAAAGAAATACTCCACATAGTCACTAATAATTTAGAAATTAAAGAAAAAATATTTTTATCATGTATTTACCTAAATCACTCGAATATTACAAACTTTTATAATACTCATAACATCTTTTAAGCAATTTTTTAAAATTATTTTGTATAGAATAAAATATATTTTTTAATTATTTTGTATGGAATAAAATATTTTCTTTCATTTCTAAATTATTATTGACTATGTAGAATATTTTATTTAAAATTTGAGTACATGCATGTATTTACCTAAGTTATTATAACATTACAAATTTTTATAGTACTCCTAACATTTTTTAAGCCATTTTTTTAAATTGTTTTGCATAGGATAAAATATTTTTTGTACTATAATTTAAAAAAATTTATTAAAAAAATTTATTAAAAAATATTCATGAACTATTAAAAATGGACAGAAAATTATTGTATGGAATTCGAATTGATAGCTCATTAATATTTTAAAGAAGTCTCGTAATTAAATATTTTGTTAGCTTTTTTTAACGTATGAAATAAAAATATATATTTTTTTAATTTTTAAATTATTAATTTTTTTAATAAATTTTTTTTAATAAATTATTAATTTTTTAACAACATAATTCGAATTATACCATGAATTACCGTATGTAATTCGAACCAAGTTGGTTCGAATTAGTGTGTGCGTGTGTTTGTGTGTAATTCGAACCAAGCTGGTTCGAATTATGTGTATGCATGTGTTTGTGTATAATTCGAACCAAGTTGGTTCGAATTATGTAAAAATAGAATTCGAACCAGCATGGTTCGAATTATATAAAAATATGATTTGGCTTATTGCTGAAACGATTTTCGCTTTGGCGTATTTACGTTACATGATTCTTGACTTGGCTTATTAAGGTTTTTCACCCATATTTTTTGTTAAAAATTAAATAATTTAGCAGAAATTGATCTAAATTTATGTGCCGAGCAAATAAAAAATTTCAAAGAATATATACTCAAAATTGCTAATGATATATAGTAGTAGTCCCACATGTCAATTATTAATTAACAACAAAACTTACTTCTAGTTAATGTAAATATATAAACTTAAGGTGGCTATTTCATTGATTAATTTTTAGGGATCAATTTGTGTAATGTAAAATTCTGAGATGAAATTATCACTCAAGTCTTTTATTTATTATTTATTTTCTTAAGTTCTTATTTTGGTGTCAAGTAGTCAATTATGTTTAGTCAAATTCGAGTACTTGTTGTCTCTTTTTAGTTGCAAAGGCACTAGATAAATTTCTTCTGGTTTAATCATCAAATCACATCTTTCATGAACACAGTACAACAGAAAAAATTTTAGTATCTATGCCTTAACTAAAATTTCGGATTAAATTATAGTAGTGTTTTAACTATTTAAATAATACTTCGATTATTGTAAGAAAGAATTTTAATACACTTTAAAAATCTAAATATATTTCTTTTGTTTATGAAATTATTGTATGATAAATTCTAATAGAATAATGTTAATATTAGAAAAATTAACAATAAATAATTTCAAAATATTATTTCATACATAAATACTAATTATACAATAATTAGAAAATAATCTTAACATTTCAGATTCTCCACATGAATGAGGAAAATGTTGCAATTTCGTCGCAGTCTTTAAATTTACCTCCTTTTGGAATGATTTGATTATTTGTAGTTTTGTACAACTTTGAATAATAATTTCATAATGATAGCAGTAACACATGAAACATGGGGGTGGGTATGCCGTATGCGGTATTCAAAAGTACCATTTTGGTCTAATTGCCTCTTCTTTTTCTGTTAAATCTCGATAATGGTACCACTCTGCTCCAGCCTTGCCTACCGGTAATGGTGACCTCACAAAAATTTCAACAGGCTTGGGGACGTGAACGGACAAAAGCAATTCCCCAGCAGTTTCTATTTGTTTCGGTTCTGAGATTTTAAATGACCTACTAATTGGATCAACACTAAACCATCCTAGACCTGATATAGCTACATCACAAGCTGGCCTGCTCCAAAAACAAAACAAGACAATTCATTTTATCAATTATCTTCATAATAAGTATTTGCATTTTATTCTTTGGCTTAAGTGACTCAACAGTAAACACTGGAATGAGCTTTGATCTAATGGCAAATTAAACCCTTTTTAAGTGAAAAGAGTTGCTAGTTTTGTTAAAGAAAAGTGAGTCAGAGTTATACCTTGCCACATCTTCAAATTTTATTTGCAATTTACGCTGGGAATCAAGTCCTCTCCAGTTCTCGACATTTTCTTTTCCACTTGGAGGGGTCAGCAGAACTCCAAGTTCTTTCTGAGAGATAAAACAAAGCCCTCATTCAGGTTTGAGGTGGAAAGATCCTTATCTCAAATTTTGTTGACATAAGCCAAATTTAAGCACCAGCAATAAATTACTCAATACCTGATAAAATTCATCTGCGTCTTCTGTGGGTACAACATGAATTGGTAGACGATTCGGACCATAAAATGTCAAACTTGTTTCTGGGAGAACCTGAAAATGGACTGATGACATTATTAGAACAGGCAAAAGGAGATAAATAAATGGGGCTATGATGCGATATAATAATATTAAAACCTTCAAGACGTCAATTCTGACAAGACCCCCCCAAAATATGGAAAATGCATTCAAGCCATTCACTTTGGAACTGCCTTCCTCCACACTGTCTGAGCGTACTCGAAAACTCTAGCAGTAACACGAGGATGATGTTAGTATTAGTTAAACTGTATAATGTCTTAAAACAATCTCTCAACTGGACATAACATACTGGGAAAGATTGGCCCCTAAGCCGGCTTTGAGGAGCAAGGGAGGGAAGATCTTCAGAATGAACAACTGCAGTTTGCCTATGGTGGAGATGAACTCCCGGAGTATCATACAGCTTCTGCATGAGTTAATTTAAAAATAAGAATAATTAATTAATTAACTAATAAAAAGACTAAGATTAAACCACTGATCCCCATAATATAAAAATCGGAATGGCATACCCCTCCTCCTAGGAAAGCATTAATTGGAATTGGCCCTAATGTAGTTCCAGGAACTGCAGATTGTATTGGTTTGTACTTTTGTGCAGATGCAGCCACTGGGTCATTTATTGCCATTGTTTCTGACATAATACACTAAAAATATCAACAAGGAATGGAATCCATGCACCTTAAAAAAGCTGGAATTGGAAAAAAGACGATAGGAAAAAATGGAGATAATTTAGAGCAATCATAACGACGACAACTATACCTTTTCCTACTGGGACTTGTTGCATCTGTTGCATCCCATCATAAACCATTTATATACATAGATAATACATTAAAATTAAGTCTTTAACAATGATTTTATCTATAGCCTTTCCTGGTCTTTGTCTACCGATACACATAAGGCTACACTCTGGTGTCTAATCTACTCCCCATATAAACAAACGAATTTTTCTTTCAGCTAATGAATAAGCTTAATCCTCATAAGTAGGGAGTATAGATATATAACGGACTTACTCAGTAAAGCATTGATGAAAGCAGATTTCCCAACATTTGCCGAACCCTGTAAAATAAAGTTCCAGTCAATATTGTTCTAGGTTCAACCACTAGGAGCTTAATGACCAAAGATAGAAGAATAAAAAAAATAAGGAATCATTACAATTTAATATATGAACCCTTCTACTGTTTGCCATAAATACAAAGGTATAACACTCAGAAAATCCATGGAAAACTCGGTAAATGCATCAATGCTGGATCATCAGCTCATAATTCAATAATAACTCAGTCAAGCATACGAAACTTCCATTGTGAAACTTACCAGAATGTATATATCTCTTCCCTGCACAAATGAAATTAAAATATAATTTTAGCAGAGGGTAAAACAAGAATTTGTAAATGATAACACGTAAAGTGAAGTTTACAGGAAACATTTCAAACAGTAATCAGTAATCACATTGTGATCGATGTGACTCAAAATTTGGCAATACAGATCAAAGTCCTTTATAAATATTAGGAGTACAAAATCAGGAGTCCATTATAAGAAGGACGAGCGCAAAAAATAGTTTGAGTTTCTTTGCGATTTTTTTTTCTTTTTTAACTTTTCTATTTGCTTGTTGTTGTTCTTGCTCCACTTATTGTGTTGAGCTCTCTTGTTCAAAAAAAAAATGGATAACAGAGTTGACAACATCTTAGATGTAAACGCAAATGGCAATGCATCATTAAGTTCCCCAAAAGAATCTCTTGGTCTTTCTTAAGAAATTAAATCAGGGTAAGCCATGACAGAGAATAGAACCTTCTTCTCTTTCTGGACTTCAGATATCACTCCAGTTATCCCAACCAATGATTTTGAACTGGTCAGATGGACACTGAGAACACTGCAAAGAATATTAGCATATGATAAGTTAATTCAGCACAGTTTATAAAACTATCCAGTGTTTCTGCAGGACAAAAAATATAAGAATTGGACGCATTACATCTCAATAACATTAACTTTATGCGAATTTTTTCTCACTCTTAACCTTTAAATAATTCGTGTATTATAACATTCAAATGAAAAAGTAATCAGTTTAATACAAAGACAAAGTGTTTGTATATGAAACTTACTTCAGTTTCTTTCTTGTAATGGCCTCTACAATCCAATCCCCAACACAGTTAAGATCAGTATCTCTTGGAAGGAGATCAATCTATAAAGTAAACATATTGTTAAATATGACAACCATATACATAAATAAACAACCCTATCATATATCCACTAGAGAAGGGGAAAAAAACCAAACACAATTATAAGCTACACATGTAGGATTACCTTAGTCACCACCAGTATTATAGGATTAGCACCAGCAAGATCACGCACACGGGATAAAAAGCTGCCATTGAAGTCAACAATATCAACCTAGAAGTTTCCAAGTATAACTTGTAATATGAGTACAACAGTTTAAATGCATACAAGTATAGCAAGAGCTTTTAAATGATCAGCTATCACAATTCAACAATTTATTATGTTCTCAAGTAATAATATTTCATTATATGCTAGGCCTATAAGTTGGTGCTCGCTATGAAACAGATATAAATATTACTTTGAAGAGTTATTGCATCAAAAGATCCACTAAGAACAGATTCATAAACTAATAGAAAATGCTTTCTACAACAAAAACTATTTATAAGAAAAAGGATTGCATTTCACCACAATGTAAAAGGTTCGGTTCTGACTCATGCTTCAATTATCTTATAATCATACATTTCAAGATCCTCTACTTAATAATAATTAGAAATAGTTTCTGAATTTGATTATAGAAACTGGAACCTACACATAATGCTGACTTAAAATTCCTAATTCTGAAATCTGCACATAATTAGCTTAACATCTCTCAATTTAACTTTTCTCTTTGCTCTTCTTAACATAACTTCTACCAATTTCGAAAAATTAAAGGCAAGAAAAAATGTTCAAAATGCATAGTTTTACCAATTTGACAACCAAAGCTTTCTCGTGACGCAAATGGGAGAGCTTCTCTCTGAGCTCTTCAGCCGTAACAAACAATTTCCCACCGTTATATCCTCCGTGTCCACCAACGGCAGTTATCATCTTCCCGTGCGACAGAAGCCGGCACCGTCCACAGAGAACCGTTCTTAACTGGCGGTGCTTATTCTTCAGTTCATAGGTTTCCAGATTCACATATCCAGGTGCTTCTTCGTCGGAAGTTTGCAAGGGCGCGCCGCAACCGTAGCAAGAGGCCACATTCCTCGAAGCTTTCAGAGGCTTCTCTTTGTTTTTCTTGTTCCTATTCTTCTTGTTCTCCTTGATGATGAGCTTCGCGGCCTCTGCCACATGGTGGTGTTCGAGGAACCTCTCTCCCGGAGAGGGAGCGGCGGCGCCGGTGCCATCGGGTTCCGCGGACAAACGCGCTTTCAGGGAACGCGATTTGGGGAACTGGAAGAGGATGAGGGTTCGGGACTTGGGGTTTTGGAGAGGGAGAGGTGTGAGAAAAGTGGATAGGGTTTTAAGTGCCATTGATACTCAAGTCCCTTCCCGGGAAATGCTTCAAGCTGTGAGTTGAAAACATGTATCCTTTTTTCATTTTAACTGGAAGTTAAAAAACGACTTGATCACATGAATTGAATGGATATTATGGTCTTTTTGGTGACGAATGGATATTATGGTCTAATATTATAAAATTAATTTAATATTTAATTTTTAATATAAAAATTTGATTAATATTATATAACTATCACTTTTATATACATATCTATCTTGTATATTTTTTTTTTCAAAATTAGAAACTACTGTAAACAAAAAAATTCATTGAAAAAAATATACATATATAAAAAAATATAATAATTAATTTATATAAAAAATATTTTATAGATAAATAATTAATTTAATAGTTAAATTTTTTTAATAAAATATTTTTTTGATCTTTAATATTTGTATCAAATTTTAATTTAATCTTTAAAATATTTTAAATATTTTGTTTTAATTTCAAAATTTTTTAAACAAATTTAACATTATTTTACTATTATATTTGACACAAATAATTAACATATATTTAAAAAATAATAGTGTTCGATTTTAATAGATAAATAAAATTGATCACATGCGATTACAAATATAAATATTTTTAGTCCTTTAATTTAAAATATTAATAATTAATTACCAGAATTTAGAATTTTATACTAAAAATCTTAAAACAAAATATTATAAAAAAATTAATTACTTTTTTAATATACCATAATAAAAAGATATAATTTAATTAATAATATTATTAAAGTTTACATCATCCGTTTCATTAACTTTTGGTATCAGATGTAACTTAAAAATAATATTCAACCTATTTAAAAATTTAGGGAATAGAAATAATAATTTTACCCTTCTTTACATGATTCTTTAAGTTTTAACAATTTTATCCTCGCGATATTTTCAATTTTACCCTGACTTTCTTATCTCTCGTTCTCATCCTTCTCGTCTCGTCTCTTCTCCCCTCCTTCTCCTCCCCTCTCTCAGCTTCTGTCTCTTTTTCCTCTAATGCCAACCAACCTCCTCTGCCGCCTCGTCTCCACCTTCCCATCCTCCTCTGCGTCGCCTTCTGTCTGCCTTTGCACCACCACCTTCTGGCTCTGACGCTGCGTCGCCATTTTCAGCGTGCTTCAACAGCTCAAAATTGCGCCGGCTTTCCCCTCGCCGCTTCCAACTCGTCGCAGACACCGCAGCCTTCACCGACTGCGTTGTCCACCTTCGTTTATTATTTATGTTGATTTGAGGAACACGTAACAAAACTGAGGTCAGGTGAGAGTTATTGTTGGACTTGAAATGAATGGGAATTATGCTGCTTCAGCTTCAGCTTTACATTATGCTGGAAATTCGTTCTCTTCCCCTTATGCTGTTCCTATTTCTTCTAGAACCTTCTTCTTTGGAAATGCATTAAACTCGAGTTTTTCGAGTAGGTTTCATGCCTTTCATGTCCGAAAGCTCAATTTTGAGCCAGTTAGTGCTTCACTCAACGGTGGTGGTGGAGGCGGCAGCGACGGCAGTATTTTTGGTTTGGTTAGTGACTTGGAATTTAAGCCGTCTTTCGATGAGTATTTGAAGGTTATGGAATCTGCTAGAGCTAGACCTTTTAGGGGTAAGGAGCATGGTGGTACTAGTGCAGCTGCTGCTACTACTCAAAAACATAAGGAGAGGGAAAAAGGTATGTCTAGGAAACCAAGGATGGAAGGAGGAAGAGGAAGAGATAAGATATTTCAAAGTGTTGAAGAGAGTGATGATGATGATGATGATGATGGGTTTGAAGGTTCTAGAGAAGGCTATACCAGAAGTAAGGTCCGAAGATCACCAATTAAAGGGTTTAGAAAGGATTATGATGGGAAAGGAAGCAATCTTGTTGAAAATGTTAGAGATGATAGGTGGTTGAAACATAATAGCCAGAGTTTTAGTTTAGGACAGGAATCTGATGAATACAATATGAGTAATAATCGAGGAAAAAGTAGAAGTGGAAGGATAAACAATAACATAGCTAAGTCTAATTTAAATAGTAGCCGTGGGAGTAGTATAGAGAAAGGAGTCACTCATGAGTTATATTCGTCAAAGATATCTGGAGAAAAGGTAGCTAGTACCAGACAAAGTGATTATAGAACACAGGGTAAAGCTCTTGGTGGAGACAAAATTGTTGCTGGTTATGAAGTTATGGACAGAGGGATTGAGAGAAGGCATAATGGAGTTGAGAGTTTCATAAACAGAAATGGGCGGGAAAATGCGAAAGTGAATCGAGGCAGTAAGCGTTATTTTGATAAAGATTATGATTCCGATGACTTGGAATTGGATCGAGCTGCATTTAGGAGCATTGAGGAATCCGACAAGATTACCGGCAAGCAGCAGTTTTCACACAAGGCAATGGAGGAGAGAATCCAAAACCTAGCCAAATTGTATGTAGCACATTCCTTCTTTTTTGCTTATGGATATCTAAACTGGACAAAATCATATGCTCATGATCTCAGTATTTGGTAATTTTTTCATAGAGAATTTTTTCGTAAGTTTTGAACAAGACGTTTTAGGTGAGTGTTGCCTTAGGAAAAGTTGAACCACTATGACAAAGGGTTTACAATTCCTAAGATTGCAGAACTTGATAATTGATATTCAAGCTCCGGATGAAAGTGCTATTCTCCATATTCATTTAATAATTTATATTTTTATTTTTAAGTGAGCTTTGACACATTGAACTTTTGGCGCTTTATTTTTAAGTTGGAGTTTAATCAGTGCACTGCAAGAAAGTGTAGGAAGAATAGGGTTAGTTCTTTGCCTCAGGTGTACGATTAATCTTGAAGTTAAGTTTGTATTGAATGCATTGATTAATTGTAATATAGGATTTATAATTCATAACTTTGTTTTGGAAAATTTTGCTAGTTTGCAGCTGGTTGTAAGGTAGAGTATGGTTATTACATATACTCTTTTTTCCTTTTCTTTTTCTTTTTTTTTTCCCTTCCGATAACTGACAAGCACGGAGAGCGACTCAAATCCCATGATATCTATAGCTGAATAGCCCTTTTGGGGAATGGCTGGTGGCTTTGGTCAAGTGCTTTCATTTTTTTCCCTTTTTGTGAGAGAAGTGTGATTTGTAAACCTTACATTTTTTTATATGCTAAAAAGAATGTGAAAGGAGTTGTATATTTCATGCAGCAATTTGAAGAGCTGCTCAGAATTTATGGAGCAATGAGCACTTGATATTAAATTAGTAATAGAGATGGCCTCTTAGTGCCCTTTATTGGTGTATAAAGATTGCTCTGTTCTTCTTAAGTTCCTTTAATATTTATATTGATTGGTGTGATTGAATTTAATAAATATAACATATTTTATGAGGAAGTGTTACCTTCTCTAGGAGATTGAACTTTTTCTTTCCTTCCTGGTCACTTAAATTTATGGTCCATAGACTATTATCTTTGTGTGATTTGAAGACTTCTTTATACAGTCTTGTGAATATGTTTCTTTCTTGCTTTCTCGACCATTTTCTTGAACAGGTTAAATGGTGCAGATATCAATTTGGCTGAATGGATGTTTTCTAAGATGATGAGAAGTGCAAAGATTAAGTTTAATGACTATTCTATAACAAGGGTTATCATAATCTTGGGAAAATTAGGAAACTGGCGGCGAGTGATACAGGTCATTGAATGGCTTCAAAAGCGTGAACGCTTCAAATCCCATAAACTAAGGTACTTAAATGATTTTGTTGAGTGGTCTATGGACTATGGTAAACAGGGTGACCATTGATTAATATGGAAAATTATGTGCATGCTTTGTCTATACATACTTTCAATCAAGTGGCAGAGTCCCAAAGTACATATCCTATAAATGTTATTAAGTGATGTTGGATCAATTACACTGGTACTTGTGTACACACACACACACGCACACAAGAAATTGTTAACATATAAAGTTCTGTCTCTGGCTAGCCAATAGCCTCTCCCGCCCCCCTCTTTTTCTCTTTCTCTTTCTCTCCTCCTCCTCCTCTTGTTTCTCCTACAAGTATCCTTTAATGTGTTGTTTTTTGACATTAGGCATATATACACTGCTGCTCTTGATGCACTAGGAAAGTCAAGGAGACCTGTAGAGGCATTAAATGTATTTCATGAAATGCAGGTAATGCATGTAATCCATGTAGCATGTTCCTTTGTGGTGCAATGTGTTCCTTAATACAATATGGGAGTATGGAAAAATTTACTAACACACTCTATTTCTTTCAGCAACAAATGTCCTCATATCCTGATTTAGTAGCTTATCATAGTATTGCTATTACCCTTGGACAAGCAGGACACATGAAAGAACTCTTTGACGTAATTGATATTATGCGAGCACCACCAAAGAAGAAGTTCAAAACTGGGCCGCTTGAGAAATGGGACCCAAGGCTGGAACCAGATCTTGTAGTCTATAATGCAGTGAGTGATTTTTAAAGAGGAACTTCATGTTATGAGGTTTAGATATAGTTGTTCTACTCCATATCTTTGATTCTTTGGACCTGAAACGGATGGCTGTTGGGTCTAATGGTTCATCTTCTGAATGTGATAATTAAAGTCCATCTCCATGAATATGCCTATGGTTAAATTTACTTCTTGTGATAAGATAACTTCTATAGGTGAAGAAAGAAAATTCATTTAATTTTGGGACCTATGTTTATGCAGGTAGTTCTTTATTGGTCTTGATGACAACTATTGTACAATATGTTATCTTTGTTCATCATTCTCCCCCTACAAATGTGGCCCTTTTTTCCCCTGCCTTCTTGGTTGCCACATTATGTTTTTGGTGATTCACTGTCTCCTTATGAATGTTTTCCTGAATGGATTTCACTATTCAAGGCTGAATAGGAGATCAGTTGCTTTCTTGAATGGGATGATTATGATAAATGGCATCATGATTGTAAATCCATTCACACTTTGTATAAAAATGGTTTTCTCATGAGTACATTTCTTGCACTGTACCGAGCACTTGTTTGATAATCATTTTACATTAATGTTCCATATGGCAAATTGCAAATGTAAAGTACTGTATGATAGTTTTTCTTTTTATTTTGTAACTTATGTTATTGTGGGCACTCAGATCCTTAATGCTTGCATTAAGAGGGAACAATGGGAAGGGGCTTTTTGGGTTTTGCAGCAGTTAAAGGACAAAGGTCTACAACCTACTGCTACAACTTATGGCCTAGTCATGGAGGTAATAGTTGTCACTTGTCAGTTTATTTAATCATTTGTAGTTACAGTTGCATAATCTCATGTGCATTGCTAAAACCCAGGGTCCTATGATTAGAGACAGAGTACAAAGAGAAAGATATAAATGATTCAATTTTTTGCTTCAAATAAAATGTAATAGCAGTCCATTATATTTGAATTCTTTAGAAGATTGATGTGAAGGTCCCCCAGTCCTGGTTGAGTTGGATTGTCTCGTGAAAAAACTAAAATTGCAGTTGCATGTATGAATCTTGGCTTGAAAGTAGATAATCATAATTAATGAATTTGTTATGCTTGAACAGGTGATGTTTGCTTGTGGAAAGTACAATTTGGTTCATGAGTTTTTTAGAAAACTTCAGAAGTCTTGTATTCCCAATTCATTGACATATAGAGGTATTCCTGTTTATTTGCATATCCATGTCAATCACTTAATTTAATTATGATCTTTGAGTCTTGACCTTCCTGTTAAATGCAGTTCTTGTGAATGCACTTTGGAAAGAGGGAAAAACTGATGAGACTGTGTTGGCTGTCCAAGAAATGGAAAAACGTGGAATTGTAGGTTCCGCTTCTCTTTATTATGATCTAGCTCGATGCCTCTGTGCAGCTGGAAGGAGTCGCGAGGCACTGATGCAGGTGGTGTCATTTTCTTTGAAACATTTAAGTGCTTTAATGTGCAGATGATGTTAAGATTGTTAATACAGTAGAGCAACATAAGTTCAAAAAATACAATATTTACCAAAAATCCTTGCTTATTAATTTCCAAAAGAACAAAGGTCCAACTGCAAGCAGGAATCGCATTGGCACCCAAAATTCTCTTAGAGCACATGGTTTCCTTATACATAGTGGCACAGCCAGTTGGTGCTTACAGTGGCAATGTTAAATACAATAGATGCAATTTAATAGCTATTCTTCAATTGGATCATTACCCTTGTAACCCCATAACACTAATTAACTACAATGATATTACATTTTAATTCAATTGTGAAAATGTTCCATGAAGGAGCTGTCATATCCCGAAAAGAAAACTACATAAGGACTTCCGGAAGGTTTGAATGCAATTTGTATAACAAACTTATCAGTTGACTCTAATAGGTTGAAATCCAAGGTTTATATTTTTTTACGTGCTCCAAGAACCAAGAATTCAGTGTTGGGCATACATGAACTTCTGCATCTATTCCTGTGTGTTTAATTTGTGTTGAAGAAATTCTTTTGGTTCAAATAGCAATGATCTTTTTCATGTTTTGACAGATAGACAAGATATGCAAGGTTGCAAATAAACCACTAGTAGTGACCTACACTGGCTTGATGCAAGCAAGTCTGGATTCCAGAAACATTCAAGACGGGGCCTATATTTTTGAGAAAATGAAGAAAATCTGTTCCCCGAATCTGGTTACTTGTAACATAATGCTGAAAGGTTACCTTGAAAATGGAATGTTTCGAGAAGCTAAAGAGATGTTCGAGCAGATGTTAGAAAACACAGATCGTCTGAGGAACAATACCGATTACAAAATGCTGGTGATACCAGATATCTACACATTCAACATCATGTTAGATGCATGTGCTGCAGAGAAGAGATGGGATGATTTTCAAGATATCTATCAAAGGATGCTATACCATGGTTTCTACTTCAATCCAAAACGTCATCTTCGAATGGTATTGGAGGCCTCCAGAGCTGGAAAGGTGACCTTCCTCTTTTCTTAATAGTTATTTATGGATGATCCTTTTATCATTATGCAGTAAGAGAATCATCCTTTTAGGAAATATGCTTGGTAGATAAAGTAGGAGTAAACATGAATATTATATCACTCTCATAGTCTCATATAATGTCAAGAAGTTATAAAACCTTGTTTTGTTTGCAGGAAAAGCCTTTGGAGATAACATGGAAGCACTTGGATGATACAGATCGCGTTCCGCCAGCTTCTATGGTCAAAGAAAGGTTCTGTGCCAAACTCGAAAAAGATGACTATCTTGGTGCTCTTTCATGTATCACCAATATAGCCCAGAAAGACTTGGAGCCATTTTACAAGTCTTGGTGGTTGAATCTATTCAAAGAAAATTCTAAAAGGTTTCAGAAGGGCACACTTGTTAGACTAATGGATGAGACTAACAACATAGTTTCCAATAATAGCATGCCTAATCCAGCACTTGTACATTTATTACAATCATGCAGAGAAATGTTTTTGGACACTGATCACAATTCAATGAAAACAGTAGTAGGAGAGGGTGAACTTGTCTCCCGTCCATTGTAATATATGCTGAGCCAAAATGTAACGCAAGCCTTATGTTCATTGTTAAATCGATGTTGTGCTAAGTAGATGGCATGTAGCACTGTAGCAGTGCTAGGTAATCAATAAATACGTGCCACAAATAAACCAAAATCAAATAGAAACTTACGTGTGTTTCATTAATAATTGAGCTATTTGAACATTTTAGTGACACTCTTTGAGCGCGCGAGTTGCATAAAAAATGATAAGCACCCGAATTCAGTCTAGAATGGTTCATAAGCCAATTGAAATAATGAATAGAAAATGGTACAAATAAATACAAAAATAAATTCGGACCGTCCAAAAATAAAAAATAGTTTATGTTGATTTGAACTTTGAAGAACACTTAACAAAAGTGAGATCAGATGAGAGTTATTGTTGGACTTGAAATGAATGGAAATTGAGCCGCTTCAGCTTCAGCTTTGCATTATTCTGGTCCTGGAAATTTGTTCTCTTGCCATTATGTTATTCCTATTTCTTCTAGAACCTTCTTCCCTTGTAAGCATTGGTTTAAGTCTACGGATTTTGATTCGGATAAAGAACAACCTTAATTCATTGAATTCAGAAAATCCAAGAAAGATGCATGGTACAAGAGATTCATTCATGACTAATGGTGGGTATTCAAGCATATATAAGTATATAACATTAGTGGTGCAAAAAAAAAACTATATATACATAAAAAAAATTAATCATTTTATATTTATGTATAAGTATATTTTACTTTATTTATTTTTAATGTATATTTTATATTTTAATTAATATGTGTTTTATATGCAAAAACTAATCTAATAGCTTTTTTTTTTTTTTTGTGTAGATGTAATATGATTGTTAGTGGTGGATTGGTTTCACTATATATATATGATGATGATGATGATGGCTATGAAATTGTTGTCTCAAAACCGTTCCACAAGTGGTGGTATAATATTCATTGAACAATGCTCATTCTTGAAAGATTAATGATGGCTTTTTCATTGTCTTGGATTCATTCGACAGACAAAACCCTAGAATTATTTTTTTATATACCTAATTTGTACGCATTGTTTGTTTGGCATAAAAGAAATTTATACAAGTATCTAATTATATATTATTATATTAATCAAAGTTTTAAATTCTTTACTTTTCTGTTAATTAAATATTAGTTTAGATAACACTTATTTGAAACACACTAGAGATAGCAGTGAGATAAATACAGGCAGATTATTCTATTTCACCCTACCAATCCAACCTAGATTTTGTCCCGCTGTGTATTTGTTTGGTTTAATTATTTTGTTAGTTCTTATAGTTTTGTGAAATTTTTAATTAGATTTTTATATTTTTTTTTACAGAAAAGCTCTGCATACAAGCGCTAACGACTTGTATGCTTTACAAGTTAGTTAACAAATAAAACCTAAAACCCGCTCCAATGATTACGTCGTATACACGCGTTATATATAACTACTAAATTTAAAAGATTTATTTCCTTTTTCGTTTTCCTTATTTGCAGATTTGCTCGTTCTTCTTCTCGCGAAGCTTCCCTTGGTTTCTTCGATCGTTCTTTTCCCCTCCTTTCTCACTCGTTTCTTCTTCGTCATTTATGTTAGTTCCTCTCTCTGTAACTCCAGCTTCGTTTTCTATTTGATTTTTATTTTCTGAAATCAAATTTTGAACTCGTTTTGAAGATAATGGATGATTCAACCTCAGATTGTCAGCTGAATCCAGGCGAAGTGGATTATGAATTTGAATCTAACGAAGTTCCTGAGGTTTGATTTACATAGGATTACTATGAATTTTGTTGCAGTAATTTGTATAGCATTGTGTAGGTGAATAATTCCTGAACATTGACTGTCAAACTAACGCATGAAGATAAATCTGTGGATTGAATGTAATGTATTAGTTTTGATTAATTATCTGGAATTTATAGCAGACGATCAGCTGTAGATCAGAACTTTTTTGGGTGTATTTTTGCGGGAAGTGTGGGTGTATTTACAGTTTACTGATTTTTCTGTTATTTTAACTGAGTTGTTGTTGTTCGGGTGTATTATATCAGACATGATTGGGTGTGTTTTTAGTTTTTGACATGGTGTATTCTGCAGCCTGTGTATTTACAGTTTATGGCTTTTATTGTCATTTTAGTTGAGTTATTGCGGTTCGGGTGTATTATATCAGACATGATTGGGTGTATTTTTAGTTTTTGACATGGTGTATTCTGCAGCCTCTCTCTGTTGTTGATGACCAGTTTGTTCCGAAGGTTGGAATGACCTTTACCACCCTTGAAGATGCTGAAAAATTTTATAGGAACTACGCCAAGGCTGCAGGTTTTTCTACAAGAGTTCGGAGCACAAATAGGAAGGAAAACGAGATTAAGAATCAATTGATTACATGTAGCAGAGAGAAAAAATGAAAATCTAAAATATCTCCGACCGAGAAGACTAATCCGACAGCCGGTTTAAACTGTCCTGCAAGAATTTATATACACACATTGAAGGATGTTGGTGCTTGGATCATTTCAAAAGTTGTGCTGGATCATTCACACCCCTGCTGTCCAAGTAAAGCAGAGATGCTCAAACAGCACAGGAAACTAAGCATGTCCATTCGTCGTACAATAGAGAATAACGAGGAGGCCGGTATCAGACCAAGCAAAACCTACCAATCATTTGTTGCGGCTGCCGGGGGTCACCGCGAGTTAAATTTTATCGAAAAGGATGTGAGGAATTATATTACCAGGGAAGTGTGGAATGTTTCCAAACAAGAAGATGTAAAGGAATTCGGAAAATATTTGTTAAGAATGAAAGAGAAGAATCAGAATTTCTTTTTTGAGCTTGAACTCGAGGAGGATCAATCGATTAAGCTGGCTTTTTGGGCCGATGCAAGAAGTAGAGCTGCCTTTGAGTATTTCGGAGACGTTATTTCATTTGACACCACCTACAATACAAACAGGTAACAAATTGCCCCTGTTTATGATGCTAAATTAATGTATTTTTATGAATCCGCAGCAGAGGTGTATATTGGCTGTTTTTTGGGTGTATACGAAGCATTTGTTGGGTGTACCTAATGATTTTGCATTCTGCACTATGGTAATTTATTTCAGGTATAATTTGGTTTGTAGTTCTTTTGTCGGGGTGAATCACCACGGTCAGTCAACACTTCTCGGATGCTCTTTGATGAAAAACGAAGAAATTGAATCATTCAAATGGTTATTTCAATGTTGGCTTCGTTGCATGGGAGGAAACGCTCCGAAAGGGTTTCTCATCGATCAATGCGCATCAATGAAAAGGGCTTTAGAGGTCTGTATGCCAACAACAATTCACCGTTGGTGTATTTGGCACATCATGAAGAAGATTCTAAGAAAATTAAATGGGTACAAGGGACATGCAGATATTGAACAAGAAATGAGCCAAGTTGTTTGGAACTCTCATAGCAAAGACTCATTCGATAGGAATTGGAATGATTTTCTACTGAATTTTGGTCTTGTGGACAACAAGTGGCTTTCAGGTAATGTTTGTGTAAAATCTGCAGCAGAGGTGTAAATTGCATGTTTTTCCGGGTGTATTTATAGTCTGTGTTTGGGTGTATTCTGCAGATCTGTATGAAGACCGTCATATATGGGTTCCTATCTATCTGGATCACCACTTTTAGGCAGGGATGAGAAGCATACAAAGGAGCGAGAGCATCCATTCCTTTTTTAACAAGTTTATCATCCGGAACAGCTCGCTTATTCAATTCGTTAAACAATACGATAATTGCCTCGGAAGCAGGGAGCAAGCAGAGAGAGAATCAGATGCTGCAGATTTTCATACGGTCATACCGTGTACAACCAAATCCTCCATTGAAGCTCAGTTTCAAGATGTGTACACTCATCAAAAGTTTAGGGAAGTCCAAGCACAATTCCGAGGAAAGGCGAATTGCATCACCAGATTAACGAATTCTGCTCTAGGCTATTCAGTATACGAAGTTGGAGAACAAGTTTCCAGCTCAATATTCAACAAGTTTGTGGTTACTTACGACTCAGTTGCAGCCGAGGAAAAATGTCAATGCTTATTATTCGAGTCGAGAGGGATACTGTGTCGTCATGCACTAAGCGTGTTAAGCTTTGAACAAGTAAGCCAAGTGTCACCTAGATATATACTGGAACGATGGAGCAAGAAGGTAAAGAGGCGACACACACACATCAAGAGCAGCCACGACGAGCCACTGTTGGAGCCAAGAAGCAAGAGGTTTGACCAATTGGTTTTTCGTTCGCAAAATATTTGTGAATTTGCATCCGAATCGGAGGAGCTGACTACAATTCTGCACCGTGCATACGATAACGTCATGGCTGAGATGGAATCATTAAAAGCCAAAAGGAAGGGGACATCTTCTTTATCCCACGAAGACGCCAAATTGGAATCCGTTAACGAGCTTCAAAGCCCGCCAAGAATTCGAACAAGAGGACGTCCAAAAAATAGGCTAGGTTCAAAGTTGGACAAACAGATTGCAAATGCCACAAAGAAGAAGAAAACAAAAGTTTTAAGTGAGGTAAAAGTAATGTTCTTTAAATTTGTGGTGAGTTTATTTTTCTCGTTAATAGTTTAGCTAATATATGAGTTTCTTATATTCAGATAAACTTGTTTGATGCTGCATCAGTGATGCATTCAAATTTCAGCCAATATCAAGGACATGTTATGAATTATCAGTTCAGGGTACCAGCAGCAGGGGATAACTCTTTGGGTGTATAATTACAGAATATGGGTGTAAAAGCACTGTTCTTTTGGGTGTATTTTTGTGAATTTTCTTGTGATTCACATTTTACATATAGATACATATATATAATATTAGGGTTTAGGGTTTTAGGGTTTACAGGTTAGGGGTAAGGGTTTAGGTTTTAAGTGTTTAGGGTTCAGGGTTTTAGGCTCAAAGCATCAGGGGGGATAGATTTCAGGGTGTATATTCAACTTTGTTTGGGTGTAAAAAATTGCAGGTTATGGGTGTATATTTGATTTGATGTTTTTCTTCATATTATAGTACCTGTAATTCATACATTTTGAATACAGCACAGACAGTTTAACAGCATAGACAGTTTGGGTGTATATTTAAGCAATCTTGGGTGTATATTAAACTTCCGTTGGGTGTAAAAGTTTATAATTTGTGTTTAGATCTGCCTTGATGTTTTTCTTCATATTTTACCACCTGTAATACAGAGCTTTTGAATACAGCACAGACAGTTTAACTATGGAAAAAAATTTTATTGAATAGAAGTTGTTTATAAATGGCAAATTTTTACAGCATTTGTTCAATTTACAAACTAGCTAGCAGTTAGATTACTCAGTTTCTATATTAGTAGAATTTATCTGACAAAATAGACTCAATAATACTGAGGATGGCTTGGACAGTCTTATTGCATTACTCGCTCTAATTGCTTGATCTATCTCTTTATTCATTTCACTGAATAGTATCTGC
Organism: Arachis hypogaea; assembly: GCF_003086295.3. Taxonomy (NCBI): domain Eukaryota; kingdom Viridiplantae; phylum Streptophyta; class Magnoliopsida; order Fabales; family Fabaceae; genus Arachis; species Arachis hypogaea. The sequence goes on along the minus strand of NC_092048.1, from coordinate 12,717,310 downwards.
GAAGCATATTCTACTCTGTAGTGGTCCACCTCGTCCTACAATTAAAAAGTATATTCTGTTTAAACAACAATATTAATTCAGTAAAGTAATACAGAGTTATATAGTTTTAAAGACAGTTACCTGTGGCCAATTATCCCATTCATACTTCGCCATTTTTATGTTTTCGGTCCCAATTAACTCAAGCCACTTCATAACGTAAATAGCACAGTCATAGCTGAAAACGAAGAAAATAAATTACAAATCTCATTTAGGAAGTTCAGAGTCACAAATTTATACCTTGATTTTTGGCCTGAGATATTAACGTATGTTGCTTTAATTTCCAACTCATTCTCCTTTTTCTTCAGAGGTGCCCCGCCGGCATATGCTCTCATTCTTGAAATTACATATCCCTTAAAAAACAAAACAAATCAGTAATACACCCGAATGAAATACACCCAAAGGAGAACATACTTACACCCAAAGCAAAACATACATATACCTTACATTGAATTGAAATACACCTATCTATTAAAATAAAGAACACAGAGCCAACTTACAATGAATTTATTAAGCTGCTTTCTCTCATTGCTTGGAGCTTTCTTGTGTAGCGGGTCAAGTATATAAAATCTCCGCTTTGTTGTATCAATCACCCATAACCACCAATGGCCTGAGTAGCAAACAGGCGCAAAAATCTGAAGGATTGCCACATTTCAACAGTGTTATTTTATTTGGCATATAAGTAAAGAACGGTACTAACAAATTTTACAAATGAAAACTAACATATCGATGCGAAGTTAATTTTTTTGCATCTATGAAGGGAATAAACATTGGGTAGTCTTCCACCCTGAATTCTTTATTGGTTTTAGGTGATATGAATTTCCCGTTTGGGTGCTTCGAAACAGCCATGTTCTGCAACAATTGTGAAGCAACAAATGAAATACTGAAAATATATCCAAGTGAATACTTTAAATAAACCCAAATGACTACACAACTTACACCAAATTGAACGTAAAAAATACACCCAATGAATACAAAAACAGACCCATTCATCAGAGAATATACACCCTAAGGAATACAGAAAATACACCCAAAATTCGTAGAAGTAACACTTACCACAATATCAGAGGGGAGACAGTATACTTGTTCTTGAAACCTTTTATCATTTTTCTGGTTGAGGATGAGGCACATGGCAGATACAATCTAGAAATATATGCCGAAATCAATTTACATTAATAAACAATGCAGTTAACTTTGGTGTAAAAACATTAATGTTATTCTAATATTACCTCAGCTTCTATATAACTTTCTGCCTGGAGCGATGCAAGGTGCATTCTAGACAAAATGTATTTATCTTGGGCAATCAGAGTGCACACATTGTCAAACTCGTTAGTACTGCCATCTGCGTATGTCTTCACTCGCGTCCCCCAGATGTAGCACTTCTCTTTCATATCACTGTATTCTGATTTATTCCCGCAGGAGTTTCAAACTTCCCAGAACTTTCTCCGTCAGTCTCCTTTTGAATTTGTGGACTTTAACTTTCTTCTTTCGCCGCACTGCTTGCTATTTTTTGTACCAAATTCTCTAATTGTTCTAGTAAATTTGCAGTTTTTGGAGTTTTTGCCCTGTCTGCCTCCTGCGTTGATGCTCCCTCCTGCGTTGCTGCTTCTTCTTGGCTTGAATCAGTGAAGCCAAGGCTGAATGATGGCATTGGATCTGTTTTAGGAACACATGATGCTGTCCGTGCCATCATCATCAGCGCAGCAGCGTCTTCTACGGCTGGATAACTGCGTGATCATGTATAACGTATTATAAGAGTAATAATATACGGATGATAAGCAAAGATTGATTTTACTCTAATGAACTTACATTTTAGATGGAGCTGGGGGAAGCGTGGGTGTGCTTTCTTCAAGTTGTTGGGGGGTTCAGGAGTGCTGCACAGTTACACAAAATTAATCATGGCGTAAAAAAAACTATTCAGGAACAATATACACCCAAACTGTAACCCAATATACACCCGAACTGTAACCCAATATAGACCCAAACTCTAAACAAATATACACCCAATACTATTTCTTACGTTTTTGTAGTTCCTTCAATTTGTAGCAGAGGGGTTGGTTCAAAATCTGTCTCAGGTGTTTCTTCAAATTCTGGCACAGTGGTTGTTTGGGACACTGGCACAAAAACTTGAATCGGAACTCTAAACAAGAAGAAAAATGAAAGGTTAACAACGCCTTTGAAAATAATAAGGTTATAAGGTTGAAATATTCTTGAAAAACTCACATTGCAAGCCCTTCCGACGGTGTCTCTTCCCTCACAACCATTATATTTGAATCAGCCGGCTCACTGGCTGACTCTTAAACCAGACTCAACCTAAAATACACCCAAAGAAAGTCAAAAAATACACCCAAACAATTCAAAAGAAAGACAGGCTTTGTTTTTTGAGAACTTACATACTTGCAGTTTTTGCTTTTTTTTCCTGCCTTTTTTTTTTCTCGAATAAAATAATAAAGGGCTTTTTTTCTAAAAAAAATATATACAGAATTAGAAGTAGAAGGTAATAAAAGAACAAAAGTAACGGTTATTTGAAAGAGAAATTACATGCTCTCTGCAGGCCTGTTTACACTATTTTGTTCTGTGTGTCCTTGAGAGGAAGGATCATCACTTCTCAAGTTCACGTCCGGTATTCTAAACAGATTTCATGTTATTCAGACAAAATATGATACAGGTAAATCATGATAACAAGATTATACACCCCAACAAGACATACCCCTCTACAGCAGATTTTTCATTGTTTTCCCTTAACAATTCATCTAGATCTTCACTTCCTATTTCATATCTCTCACTACATTCATAAAAGAAGATGTTAAAAAAAATAATTATGATGATAGACGGTAATATAGCTTACGAAGTACTGTACCCATCATAGGATTGATCTTCTTCAGGAGATGAATGTTCAACAACAACCTTTTTCTTTTTGGATTGTGTTCTGGGTGGAAAAAATAAGTATGAATCAGAAATAAAAAATTAATTTTATCACAGAATATTATCCAAATAAGTGCTTACTTTTTTGGTGTTCTTTGTGTCTTTTTCTTTTTTTTTTGCTTCTTCACCGGTGATGATTCTTCGCTTCTATAAGTTAATAAGAGACACTTCAGTTAATACACGAAATCTTGATAATTAAGCCAAAAGAAAGGAGTAATAATTTCATAACATTACTCATCAGTTGATTCAAATTCTGAATCAGAATCTGAATCAGAATCTGAATCCTCTTGACTCTTCTTCCTTTTTTTGGAGTCCATTCTGGAAGGCAAACAATCATTATTTAGAACATACTAAAGATATAAAATACACCCAAATGAATGCACAAGATACAACCAACTGAATGGACAATATACACTCAACACAACAAACAAAATACACCCAACTTAATAAACAACATACACCCAACTTGATAAAGAAAATACACCCAAATGGTTCCACAAAATACACCCAACTCGATAAAGAAAATACACCCAAGTATGGTACTTACTTTTTTCCTTTTTTGCTGGGTTGTTTTCTTGGTGAATCGTCTGAGTCTTCTTGAGTCTCAGACTCAGAGGTAGAACTGTCACTATCAGTTGTTTCTGTCTCCGAAGACGATGTTAAAGTTGCCTTCCTTTTTTTGTGTTTTTTATTTCTTATTTTTTTTTCTTTTTTCTCTATTTTTTTCATTTTTTCTCTTGTTTGCGCCATCTTTACAATCCCCTGAAACGTTAGAAATTTTAGTTAGCAGCGTTCAGGTAAATAAAATACACCCAACATATTATGTTCACTTACCATATTTTTCTCTATTTCCGCACTCATTCTTTCGACCAACTGCTCCTTACTCCAGTTGGCAATCCAGGGTTTTGGCGGTCTTTCAACCCTCTTCTTGCCTTTATTTTTAGAAAGATGAAAGTAAATTATCATTAGGGCAAAGAGGCAGCCATCAATTGCCTTTTTCTTTTTCTCCTTATAGTCGGTTATGCCCTTGACGATAAAACTCAAAACATGCCCTCCCCAGTTTCGCTCTGTTATGGTGTCCATCTCAAAAATTGGGGCCAGGTGCACAGGCAAGATTTTGTTTATTGTCGTTGGTAAAAGGAATGCCATCTGTATATAGAGGATGAAAATCCTCTTGAACATTAGGCGATCCTCTTCGTTACCAACGCCAATATCCATCATCTCATCTGTAAGACTTTTGAGGGTCTTACTCTGAAATCTTCTAAAAATTTCTTTGTCATCCTCAGAAAGTTCCTTATAATTGACTTTTTGAGGAAATAGATCTCCTACAAAAAGGAAAACAACAAAGTATGAATATCAGTTCAAATACACCCAAGCATCAACTAAAATACACCCAAGCGTCAGTTAATATACACCTATAATTTTTAGCGAGTTACCTGTTGCGTTGATGCCAAGCGCATCACCTATTTTTTTTTTGTGTTATTTTAAAAGAACCGTATCCGGTTTCCAGTATGTTCTTCCCTAATTTGAAGTTGTTAGCCAGCTCCCTTAACACTTTGTGATGCACCCTTAGTGGTGGATGTGCATCAAGCCACCGAATCCCAAATCCCTCACAATCGTTTTCTTCTCCTCACTCATGTTTCTGAATTTATCACTTAACAAATGTGTTGCACACTTAAGGTCTTTGGTTTACTGTAAACAAAAATAAAATTATAGTCAGATATGTTTCTATTATATAAAACTGATTTTATCTAAGATATATATTTGTTCTTACATTTTTTTCAGCTTGGTTTCTCGCTGCCATTTTTTCTAAAATGAAAAATACACCCACAGATATCAGTAAGATACACTCATAGATATGAGTCAGATACACCCATAGATATCAGTAAGATACACCCATAGATATGATTCAGATACACCCATATATCAATCAGATATCACTCAAACTTGCATCAATATACAAGGTCAAGCAACATTACAAGGTCAAGCAATATACACCCATGGACAAGCAAATATAAGAACAGTTGCAACTGCTGACTATTACAAAATATCAGTTCAGAAATATACACCCAACAATTTGTGCCATATACACCCAACAAATTACCTCATATACACCCACCAAACTACGGAATATACCCCAAAAATCAGTTACCAGAAGAACTAGAACAACAAGAACAGTAACACCTAGAAGAACTAAGAAGAACAGTGTAACATAGAACCAAGAATAACATTAAAACCTAGAACAAGTAGAACATGATAAACTGTAAAATGAGACGTAGAGCAAGAAGAATAGTAAAACGTACAACAACGTAGAAGAACAGTAAAACCTAGTTCTTCAATTTCGAAATGTGGAAAATATACAGGAATGGTAATGTAAAGTACCTTGAGTATTATAGCTTTGTTTTTTCTGGAGATTCTTGATCGAGAATTCTATGTTGTGTTGATGGAATTTTCGAATCTTAGCGATGAGTTGTATATCTTCAGTATCGAATGATGCTCGAAAATGAAACGTTTGCTTTTTCTCTGAATGGCTTTGAGAAGTGGAAGAAGTGGAAGAGTCTGCCATTAAGGGGCGGTTTACGCGAAGCGTAACCGTTTGAGTGGAGCGCGTGTAAATGACGCCCCATTCAATGCTGTTCACTGTGCGTCTGGAAGGATTGTGGGCTGGTAGCTTGGATAACTTGTAAGGCCTTTTTGCTTGTATGTGTAGCAGGCCCGTTTTTTTTAATTGGGTTTTTACACTAATTTTTTTTCAATTAGATCCCTTTTAACAATAATTGGTTTAATTATATAAAGACTCAATTAAAAAAAATTCGTACAATGACCCAAATAAAAGAAAAAAAAAGTATAGGGACCCAATTAAAAATAAAATGTGGTGCAATAACTCAATTAAAAGAAAAAAAAGTATAGGGATCTAACAAAACTATAGGGACCAACAGAATAATTAAACCTATTTGTTTCTCTCAAATATATTTGTCACTATTTCAGTTAAAATTAATAAAATTTAGTCTGTAACATTAAAATGCAAGAACGAATAACAAAATTTTTTAAATAAAATCGTAATTTAGAGTTAATACTCAATTTGATCTTTAAAATTTATAGTGGGATTTAATTTTATTCTTAAAATTTTAATAGATTCAAATTGGATCTCGAAATTGACAATCGCAACTCACATTAACTCTTGAGTTAATCTCTATTAACAATGTGTTGATTTAATACATTAACCTGTTGCGATTTGAATTCCTCACTTAGATTCTATGTGATCAAGATTTATTAGAATTCTAAAAGTTTAATTGTTGTTTTTAAAACCGCAAAATTTTCAAATTAAACTTATTATTGTCATCTTTGTGAGAATATTAAAAAAAAATCAAATTTTTAAAAAAATTTAGTAAGTTTTAGTCATATAAAATCTAGACAAAAAAATCTAAATTTTAATAAATTAATGTGCAAAATCAATACATTATTACAAAAATTAACTTAAAAACTAACAGGAGTTATTATTGTACATTTTAAAAACTGAATTAAGTCAATTTGAGTCAAATTTTAAATTTTAGAGACTAACTTAAGTATTAATTCTGTACTTTACAACCTTATATATTTTTATATTTTTATATTTACTTTTTTTTATTAAAATTTTATATATAATTATAATATTATATATTATATTTATTTATATTATATATATACCAAAGATGATAGAAGCAGATGCATACTGCCATACTCACCATCCGACTCCACTCCCATAATGATAGGAATACTATTTAAATCTAAACCAATTAAATTAAAATTATTCATCCAATCAAATTCAAAATTAAGAACCGATTAAAACAATACTAATTTATATTATATTAAATTTTATTTTTGACAAATTATATAAAATATATAAAATTTTAAATTTATTTTTTAAAATCGATCCAATTCAATTCCTACCACATAAATAATATAATATTATTATTAAATTTAAAATTTTACTTATAATATATTTAATTTATCTATTTTTATTTTATTTATATATTATTATTATTTAATAAATATTTTATGAATATAAATTAAAATTTATTTATTTATTTATTTTATCAACCTAAAATTATTTTTATTTTTTAATAATAAAATCTTGACTGAATATAATCTCTAATATTTACGATTTTTATTATTTTAGTCTTTTAAATTTAAAATTTATTATATTGGTATCTGAAATCTAGCTTTTAATTTATTATATTGACACACTAAACACATAACTAAATGACATCGTTTTATTTTAGAGAATAAAATAAAATAAAATTATTTATATATCATATAAATTATACATTATATAAATTCTTATTCGTCTGTTCGTTATTACTATTTAATCTTATGTATAATATGACTTAAAAAGAGTTTAGAGATCAATATAATGTCTAAAATTAAATTTCAAAAGTAAAATTTAAATTAACAAAATTAAAATAATAAAAATTATAAATCTGACCAACTATTTTGTGATTTAATCTAAAATCTTAATTTTTTAAAAAAAATGGAATAAATCCAAATTCTATTCAAATCTTAATAATTTTGATTGGACTAAACTAAATAAAAAAAAATAAAATCAAATTTAAATCACAACAAATAATATACTTTAAATTAAATTAATTTTTCTTTCAGAATTGATCTCAACCGCCAGGCGAACACCGTGCACAAAAATCCGACACAGACACAATCGACTCCAACGGTGTCAATCAATTATCCATCCTAATCACATTTGGCAGAGTGAATAGCCACAGGTTCTTCTTCTATTGCCATGCCCAAAGGACATTTATATATTATCAATTTTTTTTTTCGGAAAAAGTTCTACATCCATGTAAAAATTATATAGATGATATTCAAATAACTTTTACTCCACGTCATTTGCTTTACATGCGCCTCTTATAACGTATATAACGTATATAACGAATCCTTATTTTGCGTTATCAACGTTTTTCAACGTAAACCTCTCTCGCGTTCTTCTTCTTATTCTTATTCTTATTCTTCTTCAACCTAATTAAATTCGTTGTTCTCCTCTTTCGCGTTTTTCTTCTCTGCATTATGGATCTGGATTGATTCAACACAATTAGCTTCGTCGTTCATCTTCTTCGTTTTCTTCTTCGATCTGCACTTTTGAATTGAAACAATGAATGAATCAACTTCAAATCATTTGAATGAGTGCGATTTTGATGATTCTTCTGAAACGCATCAACTTGATGAGGTTTGGATTATTGAATTTTGAATCGAATTTAATGGAATGAAATTGCTAATTTTATTTGAAGTAAATTGAATAGAATAAGGTGATCTACATTTAAATTGAATTGAATTGAATTGAATTGATAATATGTAACTGTGAGTAACTCTGAGTAAATGTGAGTAATTTTTCGGTTCGGTAAGTACTAAAGAGGTGGTTCATCACGTGCATGTTTTCAGTTCGGTCCGCAAAAAGGAGTCTAAAAAAAATTAGACGAATATGTTCTGTTTTCTTCCCTAAACACTATATAATTATTTCACCGTAATTAAGATTTCGGTTCACCGTGCAGAACAGATGTGTTGTGGATGAAAAATTTGTCCCAAAGGTGGGAATGATTTTCAAGACACTAGAAGAAGCTAGAAAGTTCTACAAACATTATTCCAAACTTGTCGATTTTTCTACGAAAATAAGGAACACGACTCGAGACGGAGACAAGATTAAAAATCAACTAATTGTATGCACCAGAGAGGGGAGGTGAAAATCCAAGATATCTTCAACTTTGAAGACAAACCCTTCAGCTGGGTTAAATTGTCCGGATCATCGATTCAGTCAAGCTCCACTCTTTACAATACACCATATATGAATTATCCAAGAGAGGATTGTACAAGTTTTAGTTTTTATTAATGTAAATTTTTGTTCACCCATGAGCAAAATTCGGTTCACCATGGTTATAGCAGGTTTAATTTCTGAATGTTGATAGTCTTTAATGAATAGTCACTTTTTTTTTTGAGAAATTCTATATTGATATATGCAGTTTTTCGATTCGTCTAGTGTATTAATTTCTAAGTTGAATAATTAAAATTTGTTTTTTGGTTCATGGTTCAGAGTTCAGAGTTCAGGGTTTAGGGTTTAAGGTTTAAGGTTTAGGGTTTAGCGTTTAGGATTTAGGGTTTATGGGTTTAGGGTTCAGTTTATAGGGTTCAGTGTGTTTCAAACTTTCGACTCGCCCCGTGTATTAATTTCAGTTCACCGTGTTCATGTTTGAGGGTTTAAGGTTTAGGGATCTAGGGTTTAGGGTTCAGGGTTCAGGATTTAGGGTTTAGGGTTTAGCATTCAGGGTTCAGAGTTCAGTGTTTAGGGTTCAGAGTTCAGGGTTCGGGTTCAGGGTTTAGGGTTTAAGATTGAATCGAATTAAGTGGAATGCAATTGCTAATTTGAATTGAATTAAATGGACGGATGTGTACTGAATTGAATTGAATTGATAATATGTAAATTGTAGGCAGAGTTATTTGAATTTGATTTTATATAATGGATTATGTTTCATTCACTCAGTACTATACAATTGTTTCACCATGAGTACTGTGTTCGGTTCATTCTGCAGAAAGTTGTTTGAATTTGATTTTATACAATGGATTATGTTTCGTTTACTCAGTACTATACAATTATATTGTGTTCGGTTCACCATGAGTACTATGTTCGGTTCACCATGAGTACTGTGTTCGGCTTATTCTGCACTATTCAAAACTATTCTTCCTCACCTTCTACTGCTTCTTCACTAGAGATAAGGAGGAAAAGACAAAAAAATACAGCAGCAACAACAAAAGAACGACGATAAGGAGAAAACACGTGAAGAAGAAGGAACGCGAAAGCTATTTGAATTTGATTTTATATAATGGATTATGTTTCGTTCACTCAGTACTATACAATTGTATTGTATTCGGTTCACTATGAGTACTGTGTTCGGTTCACCATGAATACTGTGTTCGGTTCATTTTGCACTATTTAAAACTCTTCTTCCTCACCTTTTACTGCTTCTTCCTTCCTCACCTTCTACTACTTCTTCACCAGAGAGAAGGAGGAAATGACAAAAAAATACAGCAGCAATAACAACAAAAGAATGGCGACAAGGAGAAAACACATGAAGAAGAAGGAACGCGAAAAAGGAGGAGAAGGAGGAACACGAAAAAGAAGCGTGGAGAGAAAAAGCGTTGAGTAAGAGCGATTTTCGTGTATGTTAAACGCGTGTATTTCACGTTTCATTTAATGGTATTGAGTTTTTTTAGTGTTGAGCCAACTTAATTACATGGTTACGTGAATGTGTAGCGTCACCGTTTTTTCCTAAGAGAGGAGCTTATAACAAATGGCTTTAAAATTAAAATTAAGCGTGAAAAAAAAAAAAATAGTTCGATAATACATATGCAAACATATAAATGTGTCCACAAATTCTATTAAACAAGAGTAATCACACACCATCCGAATAAATAATACAGTAAGTTATAGAAATAAACGTCCCACTGTTTTGCAGCCATTAAATTTAATTTAAAAAATGAGCCACCCCTTAGTGTTTTTTTTTTTTTTTAATTATTTTTTTGCTAGCTAGAACCTACCAGTCATCATCGAATCATTGTCTACGTCAAAATAATCCACCTGGCACTTATCAAAACCGCAACCAGAATTTTCAATGGAACGCCAATCATATCATATAAAAATAAATTATCACGTTTCTAATGAAAAAAAAGCTCTAAACCATGAATTGACTCTGACAACAACCACAATAATATTCACATGTTATGTTACTATCACACACGTATCAATTAGCAAATCAGTAACTAGCAATTAAACAAGCAAATAATTATTAGCAAACTTTAGGCACCGACTATGATATATCTAATCTAATCTAATCTAATTTAATTTTCCCTATGCATCAATCTCTGTGATCTGTAACAATGAGTTAATTACTTAAGAAGCATGTGTGTTCAATTTAGCTAAATTAAATGCAATATGATGCTTGAAAAAAAAAATTGTATATACAATTCGATTGAATTATAATAATAATCCCTAATTAAATTCACTAATTAAAAAACTAATCACATTAGAAAACATGCTGATGAACTAACTAACCCAGAATCCTCAAGAACTCAAAGCAAGACTGAAAAAAGCTCCAAAACATGTTCTGCTTCTTCTTCATCTTCCTTTTCAACTCTTTGGATTCTCTTTCACTTCTCATGGACTCAACCACATCCCCCTTGTACACGTAACTATTGTTGAATTCTTGATGGTCTTCTTTGCCATAAAGCACGTCTTCCATGGATCCTTTCTTATTATCATTGGAGAACCTTATTAGCTCTGACATGGAGATGCTACGATTCATGCCGCCGCCGCCGCCACCGTCGACGCCAGAATAAAATCTTCTATCCATGGAATCCTTTAAAGGAAAAAAAAATGGAATGAAACTGAAACTATATAAGCTATTATTGTGCTTCGTTCAGTTTTTACTTTTTATCGCTCCTATTTATATGCTTGCGAGAAAGTTAGGTCTTTGAGGGACCCGATTTTTGTTGTTGTTTGAGTGAAAGAATCAAATGGCTTGGTTCTTTAAAATAATGAAAATTTAAAAATTCGTTAAATTAAATATGTATATATGACAAATCTTTAAATAAGCATTATCTTTTGGATAAGAACAACCATATAAAAAGATAGAGACAATATTCTATGGCTACATAGCTGGTGATAATCAACTTTTATATTTCAGTGGCACCGAGCTATGCAACAGTTCCATCTAATTTTCCAGATTGATTAGGTTTTTATTTTTATTCGTATAGTATATGAGTTTAATTTGAAATTAGATTGAATACAAAATTTAAAATAATTGGTCAATTTTTTTATTAAAGAATAAGTAAAAGTAATTTTATTTATATTTTAAAAATTCAATTTTGATATGATATCAATTATTAAATAAGTCATATACAATTAATTATAATTTATTTGTTAACCAAAAAAAGGTTGCAATTTGATTTCATGAATTGAATCCATGAAACTTTAAATAGAACATTCATAGTGTATATATTAATTTTGAATTTGAGTACACGCCACCATAAATAATACTTGCTTTTTCATAATTAACCATCAAACCCTGCATTATCATTTATGTCATTGATAGATCAGTTTCTTTAGCAAGTTAATTTAATTTCTAAATATGCAAGTAGGTGTTTCATTGCTCTTTGTACGTTCTGAAATAGCTGATAAAGACAGCATAATTTCCTTCATAACAATAGGCAAGTATGAAAGTGAACACTTCCAATCTTTCAATCTAAGAAATAATTAGGGAAGTAGATGGTTCAGTTTGGATAAACAGTTTAATTAAGTTACTTTTAAAAAAATAATTTAAATAATAAATGATTATATTAAAAGTAGCTAATAAATAAATTATTTTGTGTTTGAATTTTTAATTCTAAAAGTGCTTATTTTATAAAAATGTAATAAAAATAATAGTATTATGAGAGAAATCATTTTTTTAACTTCTTTATGAGCTCCTAAATAACTTTTTAGAAAGCTGTGTTTTTATTTTGAAAATTGCATTAGATATTAATACTACTACTTTTCATAAATTAAAAGTTCAAAAAAATTACTTTTTTGAAACTTCTCAAATAGACCCTAAATGAGATAGGATAAATTCTGAATTTGATAATATTGAATGCCGATGTAGTATACAAATATTTTTAAAAAATATATATAAATTTATGTAGCCAATGAGTTATAGCTCAAATGGCATAGATTCTCCATACTCAATTAAGAGGTCGCGAGTTCGAGTCACATATCTTTCCAAATTTTGTCAATGAGTAATAGCTCAAATGGCATAGTCTCTCTATACTCAATTAAGAGGTTGCGCAGTCTCCTATCTTTGGAACTATATTTCTTAACTAATAAAGTATGTTTTTTTATTAAATTTAATTATTTTTAGAATAAAATATAAATATTTAAGTAATTTAAATAGATAATCTGATATCTTAAACTAGACATTTAAATAAAAAATAAAATTTATTTAAAATGACCTAATTTTACCAAAAAAAAAAATACTCAATGTATACTCAACTATATTTTGATGTAAAACAATTTTTTTTTTTTAAATACGAATACTATGGACAATATTCATCAATACAATAAGATGAGATTGTCAAATATTATTACGTATTTTTTATTTAAAAATATATTTTTAATTAAAAATTATTATTTTAAAATTTTAATAATTTAATATTTGACATTTTTTAAATAATAAATAAAATTACTTAAAAAATAATAATTTTGTATAAAACTAACGATGTAGCCATTTAAAAAAGTTTTATTATTTTTTCAATGTCTATTTAAATTTATTGGACACATTAAATTAACAAATATCATTTTAAAAATTCATTATCTAATCCCATTTTTTTATAGGATTTTATTGAATATTAACCAATAAATACGAAAATCGGGTTGAATAATTCAGGTCAAGTAGATACATGCTTGTATATACCTAAACATTACATAATTAGGTAACTAATAAAATTAAGTCTTTATTTAATCAAGGGTGAATACCTATTTTAATTTCTGATAATTTTTTTTTAAGGACTACGAGCTTTTAATAAAAAATAATCCATTTTAAGTATTTCTAAGTCATATTTATGTAACACGTTAATCACTAATATATCTTTTATTTAATTTTTATAAGTAAAAATAATTTAAAAATTATTAATATTTTTAAATTTTTTATACAATAAATTTAGTTCATATATTTAAAAAAATAACAAAAAAACTAAATGTTTTGACAATTATTTAAAAAAAATAACAAGACTCCTAATAAAAAAGAAATTGTCAATTTTACTCAACTCGTAAGAAATAAATCAATAGTTTAATTTATCATATAGACTTATTCTATTGATATAAAAAAATATTAATAAAAAAATTAATCAGTCTCATAAAAATAAAATTTAAAAACTAAAAAAATATTTTTATTAAAAACCTCATTCCTTTCGAAGTAATTATAAAAAACAATATATAATTTTTCTCTGAAGCTAATGACAATTAAAATAATCTTTTTAAATGAATGTCCAAAACACACGTTTAGATTTAATATATCATACCTTTTTTTTTTTACTCTTTCCCATGGTTGAAATACAAAATCAATCCCCCACCGATCAATACATTTTAATTTAAAACAAATAATCTAAACAAAAATAATAAATCCGATCTTAAATCCCAAATTCAAAATTTCAAATTTTAAAGGCTTAAACTTAAATCTTAATTATAAATATTAAATTTTAAATCTCAAATTTTAAATTTTAAATCTTAAACATTAAACAGTTTGCCCTTAAACTCGAATTCTAAACTCTATATTTTTTATTTTAATATTTTAGTTTTAATAACATGTTTAATAATAATAATAACATTATTATTATTATTATTATTATTATTATTATTATTATTATTATTATTATTATTATTATTATTATTATTATTATTATATCTTGATATCAAACATGCTGATATAACATATTTTAGCAATAGTTTGTTTATATTTCTCCTTTACAATTATTTTTTAATATAAATATTATGTAATTAATCATACCTAAATTAATATTTAATAATTATTTATATTTAAATTTTTCAATAATTTTAATATTTGATTATATATCTTTTTAATAATTATTATGATTCTTTCTTATATTTTAATGAGTCAATCATCAATAATCAATAATCAATAATTTAATTATTTTAATTTTATAACAGGTTATATTTTGATACCAAACATATTGACCTGGTATATCCTGGTGTTAGTTTAGAAGTATTATGTAATCACTCATATTAACATTTACGCTGTGAATATTTGGAAGGAAAGAAATAGAAAAAAAAAAAGGAAAGAAAAAAAAAAAGAAGTTGAGTGAATTTTTATTATTTTTAGATATATTTAGATAGAAGAAAAATAAGAAGAAAAGAAATGTTATAAAAAAATAATTTTATTCTTATATTAAAAAATATTAAAAAAATAAAGAGATAAAATTGAAAGTAGAGAGAAAAATTAGTTTTTTCTCTATTTTCTTTTCAATGTTAAAGAAAAAAAAAATTAGTGGGTCATCCAATTTTTTCTATCTTTTTTTTCTCTCTCTAATTTCTTTTATTAACCAAAGAATGAAAAATATTTTTTTTTTCTTTTTTTTTTTATTTTCCTTTCAAACAAACATAACCTTAATAATGGATTATGTTGAGATTTGTTAATAATTCTAATATTTTATTTCATATTTTTTAGTAATTATCATCATTCTTTTCTATATTTACGTGAATCAATAATTTTAATATTTTTTTATATCTTTTTAAAAATTATTACGATTCTTTCTTTTATTTATGTGAATTTTAAATACAGTGTAAGTTTTAGAGTAAAGTATATTGATATGGTGCACTCTGATGCTCGTCTATATGTTAATGCTA
This sequence comes from Arachis hypogaea, assembly GCF_003086295.3. Taxonomy (NCBI): domain Eukaryota; kingdom Viridiplantae; phylum Streptophyta; class Magnoliopsida; order Fabales; family Fabaceae; genus Arachis; species Arachis hypogaea. Next base: position 12,701,916 of record NC_092048.1, on the reverse strand, counting down.
TTTTTGAAAAATATTATGTACTAAATAATTAGATTTGTTAATATTTAATAATTAATTATGATAAAATTTGTCAATCATCATTATATTATTCTAAAACAGATGTCACCAAAAAAAAATCACCAAAAAAAAAACAGATTGTATTATAGCACCAAATATGCTGATACGACGCATTTCATATTTTGGTGAGCGTTTGCATAAATTTTTTTTCTCAACTTTTTTTAAGAAAGTATTATAAAATCAATCATATACAAAGTAACATTTAATGATTATTTATGTTGAAATTTTTCAATAATTTTAATATTTTATTTCATATCTTTTTAATAATTATTATTACGATTCTTTCTTATATTTTAGTGAGTGAATCATCATATTAATCATTAATAATTCTAATTCTATAATAGGTTATATTTTGACACCAAACATACTAATGTAATGCATTTTGTTGCCAGTTTGAATACCTACCTCTTCTCATTTATTTTTAGAAAAATATTTGATAAATTAACATTTAATGATTAATTTTAAATTTGTTAATAATTATAATATTTTATTTTATGTCTTTTTAATAATGATTGTTATTTTTTTTATATTTTCATGAATTAATAATTTTACTATTTTATTTTATATTCTTTTAAAAATTATCACGCTTCTTTCTTATATTTTTGTAAATATTATATATAGTATTTCATTTTATTATTCATGAACATAAGTTTTAGATTCAAATTTAGTGACATGACGTATTTTGGTATCAGTTTACTAATAGCATTTTTAAAAAATATTATGTATTAAAAATTAATTTTTATTAATATTTAATGATTAGTTATGATAAATTTATAACTAATTATATTATTTTATATATTTTTTAATAATTATCTTGAGTTTTTTTTATATCTTTATAAATAATATATATCTTTTAAATAATTTTTTATTTTTTTTATAGAATATTTTAAATATAGTATATTATTATTTTTGTCTATTAAATATATCTAAATAGTTAGAGATTTGTTAATGCCTTTTAATAATATATTATTATTTTTTACTACTCAAATTATTATTATTATTATTATTATTTTGACAACATTTAGTGAATACATATAAATTCATTTTAAAATATTTTAGTTCATTTTTTTTATAAATATCAATTTATTTATTTACTGGATACAACAACTTTTCTTTATTAAATACAGGTACTTTGTGAATTTCTTTATTTTATAGATTGTTTGGTATTAATATAAATAATAAAAAAAATTATAAAATTATTTTATATAAGATAAATATATTTATGATAATTTATTTTAAAAATATATTTCAAATATAATTGTAAAAAAAGTAAATATATCTTATACGTAGTACGGTACATACACTAGTAATAGAATTTCGATGATATGAAACGTTAGAGGGATTTGGTGAGTAAGAGAGCTTTAGAAAATGATCAAATTTAACTTGTGTTCCCTAAAACGTTGGAAAACAAATATATAAAAAATTAGCATTTTTATTTCTAAAAATCATTGGTGAAAACTGAAAACTAAAGGAAGAGACTTGAAGATTGCTCGAAGCCCCAAAACAGATTCCGAAAACAAGGATTTTGATATAATCTGGCTTTTTAAACCATGAATGAGTTGTGTATATATGATAAAGAGAAAGCTCCTCCAAAGGGAACTTGTATGTATACTGAAAAAATGAAGCCATATCCACTTTAAGCTCCCTCACATGTTTTCTTCCAACCCAAGGGACAAACCTACTTCAGAGAATTCTCACAAAATGTGGTGAAAAACTCAAGGCAAATGTTCCAAAAGCCATGCTATCAACAATACTATATCCTATATAGCCTGCATTTCTAAATGAGTATGCTCGTGCTCGCCATTGTTAGCCGAAGATGCTTCGGGATTTTCCTTGTGATCATCATCGGTATGAGTAGAAGTGGTCATCTCTTGCGCTGGAGGAGGGTTTACGATGGTCATCTCCGAGAAAAGATCATCCGAGAGCCGGCCTTTCATCTCCCTGTGCTCCTGACACAAGGCGCACCAGTGCAAGCAGCAGTGCACGCAACATGCATTGCAAGGCGAGTCCTGCACTCACAGAAAATGTAAAAAACGGAGTAAAGACTCAAAGATATCAACATGTAGAAGTACCCTCTGCTTGGAACCACAAGGGGATTTGTCAACATGCCAGATTCAAACATTATCAAGTTTTTTGTGATGGGCAGTGCCTATCCTCCAAGTTTGTGAATCAACCATGGTATGTGTACACAGAATATTGGCTACCAAATCAGCCATCCATATAGAATACATATTGAAATACAAAATATACATTGAAAATGAGTTAAACAACACATGTATTTATATACAAATACATGGTAGCTGATTTTTGGTGTATACAACATTTTTTATTCTCCATTATTAATCGTAATTCTAAAGCAAGCAGAATACAGCAGCCATATTTCTCAGTAAATGGATATTTGTTATATGCCAGTTCAGCTTGGATTTCGACTAGTTTTACATAGTGACAAAGAATTACCTTCAAGTGATATTTCTTCTGCAAGGTTTGCCGAACTTGACCAGTGTAAATGCCACACATCCACCATGTAAAGAATAAACCCTCGCAAACAAGGAATACTGTCCCTGGATCAATACCAGGAACGAGGGAATTTGCAGCTAAAGTTGCTATGGCCAACGAAATGCCACCTTCAACAAAAATGGCATGACACAAGCATGGCCCAGTCCAAGGCGTGTCTTCCCTCAAGCTTTCTACATTGCGCCCAAATAACACACAAGGACAAAACAGCCCTGTCAAGCCTGCAATGAAGGTCGAAAGAATATAAACAGGAAGCAACTCTCCACTACAGTATGTCTAACCACGTCACTGCAAAGTACAAACTTCTACCATAACCATACATATCAATCCTTTGTGTTGAAAGAAGCATGGGCTGATCATAATTGATGAAACAAAGTATGACTGCGTTTTGCAAGAAGGACAACAAAGTGATCAAAGAAAGTGTTCGGTTAATTTTTATGTTACAATGATGCTGTCAAATGTCTATGCAACTCAGTTTCTGCCAACTAGTCAGTACTCAATGAATTCATGGTCATGGATCCACTCTAGCCTATATAGACTTAGTTTAGATTATATCAAACTGAAGGCAATTACAGCATAAAAAAAAATATTAACAGACTATTAACATTGACCATTAATGCATTACTTACAACTTTCCTTATCTTCAGTGCATCCAAAGATCCCAGTCGTCCAAGGTTCATCTGCCGGAGGCGAATAGCTTTCGGGTAGTGGCTGTCTACATTCAGGGCACTTGCGAACAGCCAACTGCACAATACCGAAAATCCATGACCAAAATATATATCTACATATTAGCAAACACACTAGTCGCCAAAAAAAAAATATATATATATATTAGCAAACACACTCAAAGCGCCCAAAGCAACGCCAACACAAGTTCTCAAACAGTTTCTTGCTGCTTCCACTTGGAAATCCCTAAAAATAGAGTGACATTTTCTTTAAAAAAAATAATACAGAAACATGATAACTAATCCTTCTGAGTCAAATCTAAAGCATTATCGTAAATCAGCCAGAAAATTCACCGTCCACAACAAGATAAACCCCACCCACATTCACATTTTGATAATCAACCTAATCACTGTAGAATTAGGTTTAGATTGCGAATAAGAAGTTGATACACCTCCAAATGTTTTCAAATCACGCTCCGCAACCGCAATTCAGCATCAATTGCAGCTGCACCAGATGCATTTATGATTTACCCATGATTTTCCAAAACTATAACTAGAACTGCAAAATTCAAAACCTTGATTTACACGATTTACCCCCTCTGGGAAGAAAATAACATAACAGAAACCCAATAATCAAGAAGGAAAATGCAACAATAGCAAATGTGAAAGAAATAACTGATTCAAAAGTAACATATAATGGAAAGGGGAAAGAAAAATTAAAATCTGAAATCTGACCTGAGGAACCTCAATTGGCTGATTGAGCTCGCCAGGAGTGATATCAACGAGAGGCCCATGATCTTTTCCCAGCTTCACATAACTCGATTGCTTCCTTTCCGCCATCAACTTATCTAACCTCACCCAAAAGAAAAAAGAAAATTGAGTGCGTTTGATGGCGAGAAAATGCAAGAAAATTGGAAAATGAAAAAAGAAAATGAGATAGATCTGAGGGATTGGGGAAACAAGGGAACCTTGTTAATCGAGAGCGAAGGAAGGGAATGAAGCAGCTTTTCTCTTGTTTTGTTTCAAGGCACTGCCTTTGACTTAACCGCCCTTATTGTTACGCCTCCTTCGTCCTTAGCTAAGAAGACTTTGCAGACTAGAAGACTTTGCAGTTTGGAGTATTATAGATTTTGTTTTCACTTTTTTTTTATCATAAAAAAAGAAGAAAATTTTTTTAAAAATTGCGCTTGTATTTTTTTTTATTTTGTAAAATAAAAAAAATTGTTTTTATTTTATATTTTTTTATTTTTCACAATTTAAAAGATAAATAATACTAAAAATAAAAAATAAAAGCACAAAAACACAAATTTTTAAAAAAGGAAATTGAGAATTTAATCAATTCGGCCAAGGCAATGTATAATTTATATGGATTTAATTTTAATACAGTGATAATATAAATGTCTAATAATGTATTGTTTCTTTTATTAAAGATAGGAGATTCGAACCCGCAACTTCTTAATTGAGTATGGAAACATTATGCCATTTGAGGTATAATTCATTGGCTAACAATATATTGTTGTGCTAATTAAAAATAAAAAATTTATTTTTATATTATTTAAATGTTTTATTTAACAACATTTTGATGAAAGAATTGTGTATGATATTTTACACGAATATATAAGTGTACCAAAAGTTCAAAATTAAAGTAAAGGTTTTTCTTTTTTAAAGTTAGAGTGAGGCTGGAATTCAAGATGTTTAGTTTATGATATTGTATATAAATATATATTATATTATATTTTATTTAGTATTAGTAATATATTTATAGTATATTTTAGTGTAAAGATATTAAATAGAATTATTAATTTAGTTTAAAAAGATAAAAAAATTAAATTTGTTATTACTCAAAAAAATTTTACTATATATCAAATAATGTGTTCATTTATTTTTATTTTATTGTAAAAATTATCTAGATCATAATACTAATAGTATATCATAGGGTTATTATTATTAATGTGTTAACTGAATTTTAATATTTATTATTTATATATTTAAAATAATGAGAATTGTTTATTTAATTTCATAATAAATGATATTTTTAAATTTAAATAATTTATTAATTAGTTTGTACTTATTATACCATATATTTAATAATTTATTGAAAAAATATTAATATAATAAATAAAAAATAAAAAAATATATTATTTAAAAAAAGACACAAATAAATTCCTAACCAATTTTAATTTAGAAATAATTAGGTCCCTGTCTATTTCTGAACCTGAGTATTTTTCGTTTAAAGTTGACGGAGAAATATCTGCAAAAACTATATTGTGTCACGAAAATAGTAGATAAAAATTAAAATGAATCGTTTTTATTTTGAGTGGTGGCATTATCATTATGATCAAGAGCCGGATTAATAGTTCACTCTTTTTATTTTTTTTATATAATGATGATACTATAGTCAATTCAATAGAAAATAGAAACCTTGACCAATGGCTAGCAAAACCCATTTTTAATTTATGTGGAAAGCGCCAGGATTTTGTTTCTGTCTAATGCAAAAGAATCGTGCATCTGTAGTTGACAATATTCCATGTAGGGATTCGTACAGAATATTTTTTTTTTTTTTTTATGGGTTGGTAGAATATCTTTTACTTAAAAAATACGATTATTGTGTTTAATTGCCAAACAAATTTATTGTTTAAACTAGTACTTTGTTCAGACTTTAGAGTGTCCGTTTTAAAAGATTTTATCTTATGATTATTATCAGGCGATTAAAAAATTTTCGGCAAAGTTCTAAGTAAAATAAAGAATGCAGTATCTTCTTTAGAAAATTATCTACCATAAAAGGTATTATGAACTTTATTTTTTAAAAAATAAATATAAATCCAAAAAAATTGGTTAACTTGATTAATAAGTTATGGAAAAGTCTACGTTACCAACAGCATATCTGCCAACTTCTTATAATTGTGTTTTATAGAAGTGTGTTTGTGGATGTGTCTAATAATTAATATATTTTAAATACATATATAAAGAGACACATCCAGAAAATATATCTATAAAAACACTTCTATTAAACACAGCTATAAAAAAGACATTTTTATTAGACACATCCACGAACACACTTCCATAAAACATAATTATAATTAAGAGTTGGCAGAAGTTGGCAGATATGCTGTTGGTAACGTAGCGGAACCGATAAGTTATCTTCTTAAATTTTAATTATTATATACAACATAATAAAATAAAAAAATTTTAAAAATTTTTAAAACATTAATTCTAATAATTTTAACTGTCAATCTCAATTAAAATATATATATAATATATATTAATTAAAATAAATAATTTAAAATATCAAAATACTGTAAATTATCTTCTTAAATTTTAATTATTATATACAACATAATAAAATAAAAAATTTTTAAATATTTCTAGAACATTGATGTTTTAATAATTTTAACTGTCAATCTTAATTATAAAAAAAAATATATAATATATATTAGTTAAAATAAATAATTAAAATTATTAAAATATTGGTGTTTTAAGAACATTTGAAAATTTTCTAATAAAATAAAGAATTAAAATTTATTTATTTAGTAAAAAGTTCTTAATTAATAAAGAGTGTATTATTCATTATTTAATAGTGTGTGTTTAATGATGAGTCAAAGATTTTGTCTCATTTTCTATTAAGTATTTTGTAAGGGAAAAAAAAAGAGTATTTTTGAAAGAAATAAGTAATTAAAAAGCATACTTTTCATTGGTGCAAACAACGAAAACTGAACCATACATAACCTATCCCCCACCCCAACATCACTACCAAAAAAAAAAAAAAATTCATACAAAAACATAACATTATGCTTGGTGATTTTAGTAGTCACTAGTCAGGGGAACTTTTGCAGAGAATTGCATTGAAAACCAGTATAATAAAAGAGTAGAACAAAATTATGAACAAATTAAGATAAATAAACATCCATATTATTATTAAAACTTTGAAAAATTACAGTAAAACTGGGAAATATTCGTGTTTATGAAGGCCAATTTCTATACCAACCAGCCCAAGCAGAAACCAAACCACTAATACCAAGTGTGATTGTGTGATTACAAAATGGATTTGGTTCAATTTCAGCAACTGCTATGAACAAATCTGCAACATTTGCTGCCACTGCCATTAGCCTCATTACTCTGTCACCTTTTATCTTCTGAACCCTTTTCTTCAATTCTTCTACTTCTTCTTTTGATTCTTTATCATCATTCTTACTATTATCATTGCTGTTTCTTATTCTCCTCTTCAGCTTCATCTCTTCCTTCAAACCTTGTCTCATCAAAATGAAGTCACCAATGATGAAGAATATGTACCCTACTGATTCACCAAATGCTGAAATGAAACTCATCTTCTTTGCCAACTTTGCATCAATGGTTCCAATCCTTGAAAGCCAAAGAAAATGGTCAAAGAAGAAGTAAACCATCTCACCAGCATTTCCAAGAACTGCTAGTAGCCTTAGAGTGTTTGATGAACCTGGATTTCGCCGTAGAGCGTTGAAGCCGGTTAAGAACCTTCCGGTTCGAAAGGCTTTTCGGCTTAGTCCTGATGCAACTTCCCAGTTCTTGAACCTCTTAGCCATGTCAGAGTCTGTGGATTCAACATGGTAGTTTACAAGCTTTGAGACATATTGGAATGTCTTCACAAGCTTGTCTATGCCATCTCTCTTTGCTAGGAAGATCACAAGTTTGTCTACTGTGTCATTCATGGTTGGAGGACCAAAATGGTAATAGAAATGGTTTTAATCATAGATAACTGAATTGGTTTCTTCAAAGAGGGATAATAATATTTAGAGAAGTTTAATTTAACTAGAGTCACAGAAGCTGGTTTTGTTTTTGGATAAGAGATGCTTGTAGTTAGACCATTCATTTTTTTTGTGTCACTAGAATTTTGTTGCATATTTGAGGACTTGATTTTGTTGTTATCTGCTGCTTAATGGTGCGTGTAAAGCTGGGATTCAATTTTTTTGTATTTGTCATTATTCAAAGAAAAAGATAGTAAATTCGAGCACCAATTCTAGATATAAAAGATAAAACTAACTTTTTAGTATTGAAGATTCAGTTTGTTCAACAAAACTATCTGAAATGAATAATTTATTGGGTAGTTTTACTAAACATTTTAAGTAATTAATTTTGTCAAACTAAGTCAATCTTTGCTGTATATCAAATTCAAATTAATTTTTATGTTTTTTTCCAAACTTTGGAATGAGGCTCAAATTCGCAACTTCTAGGTGAATATGAAGAGATTATGCCATTTGAGTTATAACTCATTGACAAATTAATTTATATTTTTAATGGTTAGAAATGCATAATTAAAAATAATACTTTAGTCACACCTAAATGATAGTTTATATTTTTTTCACCCAAAAAAAAAACGGTTACACCTAAAAAGATAAAGCTTTTATTTGGTTTAGAATAATAGAGTACAAGCTTCTAATTTTGTAAGGAATTCAGGAAAATATTTGCTTGTCCCTTAATCCGTAATTAATGTAAATTTTAACCCTCTTTAGTGAGGTTGTACTTTTTCCAGGCTTGCCTTAGCAAAAACTTAAATTTAATAACACACAAGTCAAGAAACAATGATTTTACTTTCATTGCTGCTCATAGTCATAGAGTAGTTTAAATTTCATTTTTATTTTTTACCCAACTAATTAAAATTTAGGAAACTATGAAATCATTAGACATTCAAGTGTGACGGAAGGTAACAGAATATAATCTAAGTTGTGAGATTCTAAGAAAAGGGAAGAAAAGCTTGCATCGCTTCCAAAATGCCAGTTTTATTAGCTTGAATATTACAATTATTCAAGACTGAAGAATGTACCAAAGTAACAACAAATTTGGACATTATATTCAGATTATTCTCCAGATAAGCCTTATTTTCGACTTGCTCCCGTTCTTCCAACAAGAGGCATCATACATCCCAATCCCATCTCATTGATAGTTTTCCATGCAAATGGCTACATAGAAAATCCAAAAATTAAAACAAAAAAAATCATGTGTTTCCGGTTCTACGAATCTTCAACTGAAGCGGCTCCCCGGCAAATCTTCAACAGAAGCATTATTTCTAACAAGGTTGTAGTCTAACAACCTAATTGATTCTATGCCAGATCCAACAACCTAATGGATTCCATACCAGATCCAAATTCGTCAAAATAGCTTCTTAATTGTACAACTACAACAACATAGATTTTCCTATTAAGTCAAATTGGATACAGGATAAGTCATTGCATCTTATGGTAAATCATTAGGATCAACTACTTATGGTGTACCAAAAACTTATATTTTCTCCATAGGCCAAGCTTGGACCATTATAGGCTCAGCATAGTGAAGGTTATCAATTTGCACTATGGCATATTTTCTTTTTATATATATATATATATAATAATTCAACTTTAAAAATATTTTTTTTCCCCAATAATTTACTTAATTAACATGTACTAAAAGTAAAATTACATTGTGAAATAAGATTTGAAATTAGAGTGCTTTAAAATGAGTTAACACCCAAAAGAAAAATCTTTAACTTTCACAATTAGTTTTGATATTGTTTTTCCTCTTAAAGGCCAATTTGGCTAAATCAAACCAAGTTTAGCAAAAAATCAGCTTTTGCTTCAACTCTATCAACATAGCCTACCTATTCAGCACCTCCAGCAATAGGAAACTCATCTACAATGATACCAGGGGTTTAGGGAATATAGAGTTAATTTATGTTATCATGACAGATATATTATAAATAGGACACCATGGATTTGGGAGATTACTAACAACAGATTCGGTATGTTACCCATATCTTCTAAACTGGTGCCTTTGGTATGTAGCTCAATGTCAAATGCATGTCAACAAGCAGCATTTTTAAACCCTGTGCTGGTTTATATCAACTTAAGAAGCAAAGTAATGAAACAAAAGGATTACGGGAAACCAAACATGATTTCTACTATGAACAAATATCATATTTTTCTCAGGATATAAGATTCACAGGTTACCTCAAAACATGAGAAAACCATCCCCCTCAGCAGCAATGACAACCATGCATGTAATTTTGTGTCTGACATCTTAAACCGATCAAATGACTTCTAGAAAATGCGAGTAAAGAAAGACTGGACTACACTTTCAGAGATCAGTCATGCAAGAGGAAAAAATTACAACAGTAAAATACCTACCTCAACCCTTTTTTCTCCATAAATAATATTGATGGAAGGGAGATTGTATAGTCTCAACAAAGCTCTGACATAAGAAACAAAATAAATTCACCCTTGATGATGAGAAAACTCAGGACTCCAAAACACATATTTATCTAAGTCTTGGGATATTAAGATCTACCTCTTTTTAATTCAAATTCCGACATCTATCAAGAAATTCCCCAAATTTGAGAAACCAGATTTCAGGAGTGCCGCCTGTAGTTGTGCCTAACGGGGGAGCGTGACCTGCTTTTGTTGTGGTACCTGTCTCTGCCTCCATTTCTTCCATTCCTCAACCTAGAATCCATGCCCCTTCCCCCATCTCGATTACCTCTACCATCCAGCTCCCGAGACCTTTCACGATCTAGGTCTCTATCTCTGTACCTATCCCTGTCCCTATCTCGATCTTTATCCCGATGCCTGTCCCTATCACTTGAATCACTTCGTCGTCTTCTCTCATGATCCTTCTCCCTCTGTTTCCTTCGCTCTTCTGCCTCTTTTTCCCGGGCTAATCTTTCTTCTTCAACAGCCTTCTCTTTGGCAGCCTGAATTATGATATCAATATATAAACATAAAAAACATTTCATGTATTTTAATTAGAATATGAGTTTAGACAACAAAATTGACCTTGTATTCGGATATGAAATCGCGAACCATGCCATAACCAACATGTTGCTTCCCAGTAATATGGGACTGAGTCCTTTCTGCAGCATCATTTGCCACAAGAAAAGAACCACATATCTCACATAGTGCCATCTTCTTCTCCTGACCAAGCATCAACACCTTATCATTTTGAGGCTGTGTTAATGCCGTTTTCTCAACATTGAGTGCATCCACCTATAACAGACAATTAAAAGCAATGTGAAGCTCAAAGTGAAAGTTGTTGAGATCCTCCCAAGATAAATATTTATAAGTGCTCTTATGCAATAGAGACCATCGAAACTTAAAAAAAAAAGATCAATAGTAAATGCATGCAAAGAAAGGTGTTGAATCATATTCAGTACCTTCCTCATAAGAGCTTCAGCTTCATCAACCTTCCCAGCTTCACCTAAAGATTCAACTTGTTCCAGAAGATTCTTTATCTTCTCCTCCAGCACGGATAGCTGTTCAGACTTTTCAGTTGTCAATGGAGGCGCTGGTGCTGGCTCCACCTCTTGAGCAAGACGTTCTCGCCCACGTCTTACTCTTCTATCCAAGTCCATTACCTGTAATTATAAAAATTGAAATTATTCATTAACATATAGAAGAGAATAAACTTAATTGACTGTCAGCAAACATGTAGGTAGCTTACCAATTTCTCACAGAACTGAGCAAGGTCAGCTTCAAATTTGGGTACGAATGCATCATGTCTTGGGGAATTCTCAAAGCTGATGAGAATCAAGTCAACAATGTTTAACATCAGAGACACAATGATTTTCTTACATATTCATTTAGGAAATAATGACAGCAAGAGGATTCATAGTATGCAGTCCACTATTAGAAATTTGACACGGTTCCTTAACAAAACACAAAACCTTATATGAATAGAATAGATCTACTTGTTCACCTTTCTTTCAACTTCGGATCATGTATTCTTGGGCAAGGTCCTGCAGCAATTTTATGCAAATATAAATAAAAATCAAATAAGTAATAAATAAAATATTACGAGCAAATAAAATCCATAAAGAAAGGGCACAACAGCGCACAAGGATCCTGCTTGATGGGCTCAAGGGAGAATGTACACAGCTTTATATTTAAAATCAAACTATTTGCACTAAGGCTCACCCACCCTCTTGTAAAATTGAGAACGTTCCTATAAATAAACTTCTAAAGAATTAATTAACTAACCTCATATAAAGCTAATTATGATGCAAAGCATAACATTACAAAATCAAGTCATTACTTCTTTACCTTTATTAACTAGGATTTCATTCAAGTGTGCCCTTAGGATGACAGATATGAAGATATAAGAATATAAACAAAGTTTCTAAAATTTCTTCACAAGAGAGCAACAATCTAGATTACAACAAATAACTCAAATTTCATCATCTGTCATAGAATCCATTAGTTATGGTCAACTCTCATCAATTCTCAATTCTCAGCAAGAAGCAACATAATCAACAAATAAAACTCACCAAGATCGCTGCGAGTGTTGACAAAGAGATCGTGAGGGCAAAACCGCACCATGTAGAATCCACACACTTCCTTATCGTCCCACGTCACTTCTTTGTATCCTTTCCTCTCTTCCTCCGTCAAGTTGCGAGCTTTTTCCACACAGGAACAAGAAACACACACCAAATTCATCAACTTGGAAGCATCAAATATCGAATTTTTATTTTCCTCAGTTTAGAAACAACGAGGAAGTAAATGTTTTGGGGAATGAGAGAATGGAAGAAGTACCTGAACCCATGAGTTCGTCAAGAAGAGCTCTCTGAGCATCCATGGCTGCAAGATGAGTGAGAAAGTGGCGATTGGGAAACCCTAATCCGAATCCCAAACGAAGGATGACTCTCTGTAGATGAGCAGAGAAAGATTGGCCGATTGGGGAAATTGTTAGGGTTGGCAAAAGACTGATTACGTAAAGACAAGTTAAAGAACCAAGACTCATGGGTACGTTATTCTAGTATTTTACTGGGCACGTAAATAATATATATATATTTTTTAGCAAAAACTAAAAAAAAATTATGAGAGGAGGATAAAAATTGAAAACAGAATTTTGATTTAAATGAAATATACAAAATACTAATTAGTAAACTGTATATTTTATGGGCCAATAAATTATAATTTAAATAATATAGTCGCGAGTTCGAACCTTCTTATTTTTAGAAAAAAAAAGGTAAATTTTATGGTAAAAATAATACTTTTTACTGTAAAATTTTAAATTTTTTTTAACAAAATTTATCATTTTAATAACTTGAAGATATCACTATAAATACTTTGACCTGAATAGACAAAATAAAATAAATGATAACAAATGCTTATTTAAAATCTTTTTTTGGTATCAACCCGAAAAAAAAAAGTTTTTTTAGTAAAAATGAGAAACAAACCTAAATTCTTTATTTACTTTCAAAATCTTATAAAAACACTAAAGATTAGAATCAGAATATTGTTTAAACACACCATTAAAGAATTATCTTGTATTATCATGTTTTTTTTTTTTTTTTTTTTTTTTGCAAATATCATAGTATATATTATTTTCAATGTCCACCTATGCATCCAAGTTTTGTTTACAATCAAATTTAATTGAGTTAGTCTAAATCTAACAAAAACTATTTTAATTACATGCAGCGTGTGTGCGCTTCACTAACGTAAATTAAACATCCGCTTCATAGACATTTTGCGTGCTGTGCTCAAAGAATATGAAAAACGGCTCCAACCTTCGTGCCTTTTCCTCAATCTTCTATTGGTGCTATTATTACGTTGCTGCATTTTGTTTTTGTTTTTTCTTTTCCTCCTCTTTTTTCATGTTATTGCAGTTACTTATTTTTTTTTCTTTTTTATTTTTTCTTCTCTTTTTTTTGGTTTTATTTTTCTTAAAAGAGTAAAACAAAAAGAATTATAATAAAATAAAATAAGAAGAAGATGAAAAAGAATAGAAAAATGAAGTAGAAGATGAGGAGAAAGAGGAAGAAAAATTTTGAATCGTGCCGAATTTATTAGAAAGATAACATTAAATTTCTTAACAATAGCATATATTTTGCTACAAAAGTCTAAAATTGTCTTCTTTAATGTCACATTTTTTTCTTCTTTTTATTCTTCCTTTTTTTTTCTTTTTTTTTTTCTGTTGCTCTTACTTCATCTTTTAGTAGCATTGCTTTTTATATTAAACTTATGAACATATTTGTACTGTATTACAATCTTATTTAGTTGAATAAATATAGGTTTACACTTATTGGATTGAATTTTTAGCGAAAATGAATCGAAATTTATTTTTTTTTCTTTTCTTTTTCTTGGTTTTATTCCTCTCAAGAAAGTAAAACAAGAATAATTATGAAAAAATAAAATGAAAAGCAGAAAATGAAGGAAAAAAAAAAAGATGAAAAAGAAGAAGATGACAAAATAGAAGATAAGAGAAGGAAGAGGATAAGAGAAGGAAGAGGAAGAAGAATTTTGAATTGTGTGCATCTTATTTAAATCCAAAATGTATCGAAATTTCTTAATGATGACGACACACAAACAAACTCATACCAAAATGCACCGAAATTATTACGATACACAAACAAACTCTGTTCAAAATAAATACAGACCAAGTGCACGTTATTTAAATTCAAAATGCACCAAAATTACTTAATGATGATGACACACAAACAAATTCGGTTCAAAACAAACCTTATTTCAATCCAAAATGTACTGAAATTATTTAATAATGACGACGCACAAGCAAATTCCTCCTCCTCCTCCGTCTTCTTCTCCATCATTATCATCTTTTTCTTTTCTTGTTCATTTTCTCCTTATTTTACTTTCTCATGATTCTTCTTCTTGTTTTATTTTCTTAACAACAATAAAAATAAGAAAAAATCAAATAAAGAAGAAGAAGAAGAAACACATAATACTGCAAAATCACTCGAAAGAGGAAGAGAAAAAGAAAAAAAATACAATAATGAATAGCAACAATAAAAGAACGACGATGAGAAAAAAACACGAGATAACGATAACAATAACAATAATAACGATGATGATGATGATAATGGTGGTGGTGGAGGTGGAGGAGGAAGTAGTGATGACCACAATAACAAAAGAAAAAGATGCCGAAGGAGGAGGAAGAGAATGTGCGTGACAAGGGTGAAGAAGAAGAAGAAGAGCGACAACCGACAGGAGGTGAAGAACGTGCGCGCGTGAATTTTGAAACACTTGGTTGGACTTGGTTAAGTATTTTGTTTGGTTGTAGAACTTTCTTGTTATCTTTTAGTATCTATTTAGCAGTAATTCATTCGTAACGTTTTAAAAAAAATTTTCCTCGCTATTTTATTACAGAAATTTTGAATAATTTGGAATCATGCTCCTTAGTCTTATGCTTTTAAGACATTAACGTTCATTCCAAACATATGTAAATGGTAAATACTATTACAATCTACCCCAACGTTGTATAAATATCATACACCACGGCTCCATCCTAAGCAGATAGCTTTTAACATGTTACCCAAAGTTTAGATCCATGATAAACCTAATGAATGTTAGTTCTTATATTTTATTTATAAATATTGCATTTCAAACTTTTGCATATAAATTATTCTGGTTCCACAATATCAGGATTGAAAGAAAGGGATTGCATATCCAGATATTGAGTTGGTTTATAAAATGAGGGGATTGAAAGAAGGGATTTGATGAAGCCATATAAAGCTTTAGTTGAGGTGGTGAAGTTGATTGCCTCGCAATGTGTATTTTGTGTAAATGAACAAAAACAGTAACGGAATCGGTTACATCCTCAGATTAGCATCGAGCACAAACGCGTTACTAAAAAAGCAATGATATACATTATTTGCTGAAAGACTAATCTTTTTTTCCAATATACACTATAACCATTATGCAGATTGTAAGCTTTATCTGACTAGTTACTAATTCAATATGCAAGTAGAGTCACATGCTCACCCTAAAACTAAAAAAGAATGCTAATAGTAGGTATTGCCGAAGTAAAAGAATGTTCTCTGCAAATCAAGAATACATTTCAAAAAGAAGAGGAGGGGGTGCAACTCAACTACATAAGGTTTGCAAGCAAACACTCATGAATCTAAATTCACTCGCCGCATCTTGCACACAAGGTTTGCTGTTGGCATATCTACTGAATCTGACTTGAGAAGATCTTTTAACTGGTCCCTTGACGCAGAGAGACAACTTTGGAATGTGGCCAAAACAGCGGGGATTGGCATCGACAAAGCGGATAGCACATTACTAAGATACTCAATATCAACTGACAGCTGTTGCGCTCCACGATCCGAAATGTGCTGAATCCCACGCAATTGCTCTATGTACAGTGCTGTTGCCCCTTCTGCGACCTAATAATATTTTAGTCCAAAAAAAAAAGTAGGTCATTATCTGTTTTTCATATGAAAAGAGGACGAATAGCCTGAGAAAGACATGATAATTGCAATAATTTCAAATAATCTGTATATTTGTGTTGTTTGCAACGGCAAAGAGGTAAACTTTAAAACCTAGTCATATCTTTCTAACTTTAGGGAATAAATTCAACTGCATTGCCAGAAAGGGAAGTTTTTACTCAAAAGAGGTGTTCTAAGCTAGTTGAGAGGCCAATTGAGTCAAGACTTGTATATCTAGGCAGAAGCTGAATTAAATGTGTTAATCAAGAATATTAACCTCAAACTGAAGCATCCACAAAACTGTAGGAAGAAATGCCACTCCTTATCCTATATTAAACAAAAGGGAAAATTGATTCTTCCTAACTTTTAAGCATCCATCAAAGTATGAGTTATACCTTGAACATCCATTCAGTTGCAAAGAACTGAGCTTCATCATTGTTTTCACTGCTAGAGATTCCCTCAGCAAGTGGCTCCAATTGTTGGGGTAGAGTAAGAAGGTATTCACCAACACTGGTCACATAGGACTGTGGATATGCACTGAAGGTAGGAAGATGAAAAGCACTTTGCTCCTCTACTGATGACCAAATTGGCAATCGGGACACATCACTGAGGCGTTGCCGTACTTTAGATATGAGGACGTCGTATACAAGTTCATTCACTGTATCAGCAAATGCTGCAACTCTTTGAGATGCATGAGGAAGTGCATGAAATCGGGGATCTTTAGACTGCAAAAACCAGAGATATTTTTACATAATGACAGAGACCAACAGAAGAAGTATATAAACTGAGAAGACAAAGTACGTAGGCGCATAGCAAAAGAATACCAACACAACTAAAAACAGATGAACTTAGAAACAAATTCACATTCATTGATTTTAACCTTTTTTGGATAAAATGGGGGTGAATTTGAAATTTTCAAGAATAACATTTTTAGTAATTGTTGTAGAACGCTCAAGTCAAATGAAAGAAAATCATTTTCTTTTTCCTTTTAGGTTCTCTTCTTCAGACAAATCAATTCATAGGCATAGAGGGGTGGAAACTCTGCACATAACAGAGGAAATAGAGATTAATGAGCCTGGGCAAAGGCACCAATTCCACATGAACATTGCCTAAACCTTGAGTCTCCTGTTGATATGTTTTCGTCAAATTATATATTTACCAATGTCAATAATTAGCATTTTTGTTGGAGGTAAACTATATTGGGGAAATTGAATCACTGCTACATTAAAGCACGCTGCTAGGGGATTTTAATGTGGACTGGAGAAGAATGTGTTAGAAGGGCAAGTGTGGAATTAGGCAGTATATTTCGAGGCTCCTCCAGATCTAGATATTGAAATTGAATCCCATATCCTTTTGTATCTATTTCTAAACCAAAACATATACTTAAGAAAATGAGATTGCAATAAAGTTAGTCTTATTTATACCTGATTCAAAAGGTTAAGGAGTTTCCTAGCCTTTTCCGGCACATCAACAAGCCGCAGAGCTGCCATATCCAAGGCAGCCCTTCCACCAAAATATGGCTCCCCATCTTCATTACTACTTCTTATTGTCTGGTTTTGGTCTAAACTTGAACCAAATACTGAAAAGGATAGACTCGTGCTCAATCTAGCAAGTGTAGCTCTCAAAGATGCTTCAAATACAGAAGACCTGCTTGTCAAACTATCTGCAACTGTCAGGATTTGCAATGCCCCTTGAACTATGGACCACTCCTCTTCATTTGAGATCAAATCAACTCTTCGAGCATTTGGGTTTCCATCCTTCTTCTCCGTTTCCTTCTTTATTGTACCATCACTACCATAATCGACACCACATACAGTTCTTAGTGACTTGAGAGTGTCTTGCAGAGTAGCAATGTACTGTAACATTATGTCATCAAGAGCAAGAATTAGCTCATCTGCCTCAGAACCTCCAGTGAAGTTGATGCATCTCTCCACAGCTGCTTCAAGAAGTATAATAACTTGCGGAATAGACTCCTCCATCCTGCGAACTGTTTCGCTGAGTTCTACTCCTTGGGCTCCCACACCTCGAATAACAGCTCCTCTTAAATCTACTCCTCCAATCTCTGAGGAAAGGATGGCACGCTCCATTTGTCCATACCTGTAAGATATGCCCATAAATAATGATAAAGTAATTAAAGGAATAATTCAAAGAATTGGAGAAAAAATTTATGTGTACAATGAGCCAAAAGATCAGTAAGGACGCCCCACTATTCATTTAGATTTACTTTTCTATGCCTCTTTTGTTTTTCTATGTTTTGAGGAACAAATCTGAGAAATATGTTAATACTCTTTCTCAGGCCCCTCTAATTTGTCAATAATAATGAGGCCACTACCAAAGCACTAGCAAACAAACTTCATTTATCAAAATTTCAATTATGCCTTTCTTATTATACATTAAAGAAAAAAAAAATACCTCTGTTTAAATGATTCATATGGCAAGTACACAGCTTTCAGGACATCTATTAAAACTCGGACATCAGAATCCGAAAATAAGTGTTGAATATTCCTTGCAAATGTACCCGTCATGTTGTGTAATTCAATCAATGCCTCTAGATGCTTAGTCTGAATCTTAATGCCCTTTTGCATATCTCCAGATAATATATCCAATAAGCCTGCAAGGATTAAAGAGTTGAAATGTCAGTTTGTATAAATTATACCAGTTTTCTCAGACAGCAAATTGTGTAAAACATCTAAGAACAACCTTTAGCAAGTGCTTTCGTTTCAGGAACAGCATCTCCAATGGCAACATTGATATGAGATACGAAACTGGAACCTATAGACATCATAGTCTCACTTAGTAGCCTTGGGACTAGAGTTTTATAATCTTCTGGAAAAGCAATCATACACCTGCAAGCAATAGTTAGTACTTAGTACCATTTTATTCTTGCTATTTTTTAAATAGAAAGATATGGTGAAAGAAAATCCAATAGCATCAAGGTTTGAGTATGATTTTATTCTTAATCTAATCCAGTTTGCTTTAAGAACTTAAAAAGTAAATGGCCAAAATTAACATATGACTGAGATGTTAACCCAAAAAGTACTTAATATTATTAGTAGCATTCCAACTATTTGCTTTATGGGTAAAAATTATCTCTAAAAACAATACCATTTCCATTCTTGTTCAAGATAAAGTAATAGTTCATCATAAAAGTTTGGCAACCAACTGGAGAACGATATTGTTGGCAAAGCTGACTGAAAATCACCACTACTTGATATCCTCTCCATTTCGTTCTTCTCATTTGCAGACTTATTGGCTCGGTCTTTTGAGTCAAAATCTTCCCAGAGCTTCTTTATTGGTTTTAAGTGAACCTTTGTGTATTGCGATTCTAAAGACTTAAATCTCCCAATTCTGATTAGAATTTCCCGCAAATCTTGGGCAGCATCAACCTGATTGACAATGATACAATCTAAAGTTACTACAGATTATATTTATAAGGCATAAGTGCATGGTTTCACAAAAATAAAATTAATAATAACCTTGCGATTCGATAATGCATCAGTAAGGCGGGGCTGCACCATCATGTCTAGCCTATCTTCCAAGACTTCAAGTTGCTTTCTTATGTTGGCAAATTCAGCAACCTACATACAAGAAGTGATGGTAAGTCAAAAACAACCCCCACAACATCTTCTGATAAAAATCAAATCACATGCACATAAAACATAACCAATGTGGAAATCAGTACCTCCCCAACAGCAGACAAGCAATGTCTCATATTAGCCAGAGTTTCTGCAGCATGAGGGAGATCACCACTAGCAAATACATCCTCCACAGTCGAACTTAATTGAGTTAATCCAGCAGCATCCTGTCATTACAATGCAATTAAAGATAGTTTGCTTTGTTATCTCATTGAGCTACATCAATGTGAACTTTTGACTCAAAATATGAAAATTAACAATCTTTACCTGCAATGTCTCATAAGCAGCTTCCATCCTCTGCTTGACATTGTCAACTTTAGCAAGGGCTGCTATAGATTCAGCGGACAATCCCTCTGCCTATAAGAAATAAAAAAGTTGAGCATGAGGAAAAGGTCAGGGTGGGTCTTCAGACGTATATAAATCGAACATTTCAACCATGAGTCAGCAGGAAGATTAAAAAGAACTCTTAGAATTAGAATGAAAAAGAAAGCACAGAACTAAAATAAAAGTGACATCAATGCAACAAAACTAACAATCCCATTGAGCTGATATAGAACCCGAATTTGAAACATGTGTTGCCTAAGCACCACGAAACCAAAGTAACAACTCTATTCCACGGAAAAGGAAAAAAAGAGAGGGAGGGGGGGGGTGCGATGAAAACTACAAGAAGTGTTATCTTAAACAAATATAAAGCAGCATAGAGTAAGCTTATAGCAACTATATTCAGAAAAAGGAATACACGGTTTCCCCTTAATGCATTCACATAACCAATCCAACACAAGCTTGCTCCGAGTTAGCCAGTTAGATCTCAGTGCAAATATTATGGTGCATAGTTCGTTACAAGTAACCACGTTTAAAGATCTATAACTTAGCACAACAAAATTCAAAATTAGATTAACAAATAACACTATGCATTGACTATAATCAACAATTCATTCTTCAGCACGAGAGATTGGAAAAGCTCAAAGCAAGACAAATATGAAATTCCCGATTTGATCTCAAATCTAGGCATAGCGAATCGCACATTATAGCAGACACACGTACCTTCTTGAGCTTCTGGAGGATGGCGGAGACGGCGGAGCGGAGAGAAACGGCATCGTCACGGAGTCGGATGACGTCACGGGTGGCGCGGGGGACTCGGAGGAGAGCGCCGGCGCTCTGTTCCTCGAGGGAGGCGGCGATCTCCTCGGAGACCATCTGGATTTTCATCTCCATGTCGACAAAGTGCTTGTCGACTGGCTCCTGCTGGTGACGGCTCTGGCAAGCGGCGTTGATCCATTTCTTAGAGTCGAAGTTCTCGCTTGAGAACGGACCCAAATCCAGCATCATCCTTTTCTCCTGGAAACACGAACGAGTTCACTCACTGAGCTGAAGATTGCGTTGGTAGATCCATGAACTATGTGTGGTTATGGAGGTTATGTTGTGTGCAGGAGTGGAAATGGGTAAAGTCGAGCCGTTTTTAACTGTTTTTAACGAGGCTGGCTTATATCCAGGATGTTTGGATACGGTTAGGATTATTTCTATGAAAATTTAATTTAATTTTAGGGTTGAAAATAATTAAATTACTTTAAATAGAATTTAATTTAATTTTATTATTTTTTTAAGTAATGTTGTGTCAATTATAACTGTTTAATTTATGGTTTGCATTGACTTGTGCCTTATCTCAGCTTTGTATCTGTCCTCTTCTATTGTATCCAGTTCTGCTTGTCTGATGGTATCATTGTTGGTTGTTGATATGTGTGCTGCTCTTCCTGATGCGAGAGCAATCTCGACTGGGATCATTGCATCGGCGCCATAGATAAGTCGGTAAGGGGTCTCTTTAGTGGTTGTTTGTTTTGTTGTATTGTAACTCCACATTATTTTTGGTATTAGTTCTGCCCATTCTCCCTTAGCGTCGCCGAACTTTTTTTTAAGTGCAATAAGAATTACTTTGTTGGCTGCCTCGGCGAGTCCGTTTGTTTGCGGGTGTTCTACTGATGAAAAATGATGTTTAATTTTGAAACCCTGCAAGAATTCTGCCAGGCTTTGATCGGTAAACTGTCGACTATTGTCAGTTATGATAGCATGTGGTATACCAAAACGGCAAATAATGTTCTTCCAAATAAAAGCTCGGACCTTTTCAACCCTTATTTTTGCTAAAGGTATGCCTTCTATCCATTTTGAAAAATAGTCAATTGCTACAAGTAAATATTTTACCTGCCCAAGGGCTTTAGGAAAAGGGCCGAGAATATCTAGCCCCCATTTGTGAAATGGTCAGCTTACCTCCGAGGTGTGTAGGTTCTCGGCCGGGTTGTGTATTAGTGGTGCGTGCTTTTGGCAGCTGTCGCATCTTCTTACCTTCTCGATGCAATCATTCTTCATTGTTGGCCAATAGTAACCTGCTCGGGCTACTTTTGATGCCAGGCTTATTCCTCCAATATGGTTGCCGCATACCCCTTCATGGGCCTCATTCATGGCGATCTTAGCTTCGTTCGTGCTTAGACATCGCAGTAGTGGTTGAGAGAAACCTCATTTGTATAGTTCTGTTCCTATGAGTGTAAAAGATGCTGCTCTTCTTTTGAATGCTCTGTCGTCCTTGATAATTGTTGGTATAGTCCCAGCTTGTAGGTATTGTTTGTATGTTGCTCTCCAGTCTTGTTCCTGTGATATAGAGAATATTCTTTTGTTGCTAAAGCTTGGTTCAGCTAGGGTTAGCTGAGATATAACGGAATCATGCATATATTTTCTAGTTGTTGCTAGCTTTGATAAAGCATTAGCTCGGGTGTTTTGTTCCTGAGCTATGTGTGTGATTTGTATTGAGGTAAATTGAGGGATGAGTTCTCTTACCAGTGTGTGATATTTTTCTAACAATTGGTCCTTTACCTGAAAATTTTCGGTTACCTGTTGTAGGACCAGTTGTGAGTCACAATATACTTGCAGGTGTGTTACATTTAGTGACTGTGCAAGTCGAAGGCCGGCGAGTAAAGCTTCATACTCGGCTTGGTTGTTGCTTGTTTGGAAGGAGAATCTGATTGATTGTTCCGCTTGGAGGTCGGATTTGTTCGTTAGGTATACACCTGCTCCAGATCCTTCTGAGTTTGAAGCCCCATCTACATATAGCTCCCAAGTATGTTCCTGATTTGTTTGGTCTGTTAACTCGGCTAGAAAATCTACTAGGAATTGCGCCTTTATTGTTGTCCGCGGCTCGTATGTTATATCAAATTTGGATAATTCTATCGACCATTTGGTGAGTCTTCCTAATACCTCGGGTCTGGTGAGGATCTTCCGCAGGGGCTGGTTTGTTTTAACGATGATTTTGTTGCTTTGGAAGTAGTGCCTTAATCTCCTTGCTGTGAGTATTAGTGCATACGCCAGCTTCTCCATGGGTGGGTATATGAGCTCGGCATTCTGCAATGTTTTGCTGACGAAGTAGACTGGCTCTTGCTTATCTTTTATCTCTGTGACAAGTACGAAACTAATAGCCTTTGGGGATACCGATAAGTATAGGAACAGTGGTTTTTCTAAGTTCGGTTTCTGTAAGATCGGTGGAGACGATATCATTGACTTCAACTTTTGAAAGGTTGTTTCACACTCCGTGCTCCAGTTGAACTTCGTTTGCCTTCTGAGTATGTTGAAGAAATGCTGAGAATGTGTTGATACAGTTGGTAGGAATCGAGAAAGTGTGGCTAGTCTTCCATTCAATTGCTGGACCTCCTTTACTGTTCAGGGACTCCTCATGTTTACGATCGCTTCACATTTTTCGGGATTGGCCTCAATGCCTCTTAATGTCAGCATGAATCCCATAAATTTTCCTCCTTTAACCTCGAAGGCGCACTTTTCTGGGTTGATTCGCATGTTATGTTTTCTTAACTGACCGAACACTTCTTCTAGGTCGGCATCATGGGTGTGTTCTTGTTGGGTTTTGACGACCATATCGTCAACGTATACTTCCAGATTCCTTCTTATTTGCTTATTAAAAACCTTGTCCATGAGTCGTTGTTAGGTAGCCCCTGCATTCTTAAGTCCAAAAGGCATAACAGTATAACAATAATTTCCTAATTCAGTTATGAAAGCTGTCTTGTCCTTATCTTTTGGATGCATTAATATCTGGTTATATCCAGAATATGCGTCTAGAAAGCTTAAAACGTTGTATCCTGATGCATTATCTATGAGTTTATCTATGCATGGGAGTGGATAAGCGTATTTAGGGCATGCTTTATTCAAGTTAGTAAAATCGACGCACATTCGCCACTTACCTGAGGCTTTTCTTACCATAACCACGTTTGATAGCCATGTTGTGAATCGAAGCTCTTCTATGAATTCTACTCGGAGGAGCTTATGGGTTTCTTCGAGGCATGCTGCGCGTTTCTCGTCTCCCATGTTGCGCTTCTTTTGGGACACTCTTGGGTCGATTTGTAATTTGTGGCATATAAGGCTCGGGTCGATACCGGGCATATCTGCTGGTGTCCAGGCAAAAAGGTTGGCATTCTGCCGGAGTAGGTTCGTTATCTTCTGTTTTGTTCTTGAAAGAAGAGAAGAGCTGATGTGAGTGTAATGGTTAATGTTGTCATCTAATTGTACCTTTTCAAGGTTGTCTGTTGGTGTTGGTTTGTCATGGAAGTCTCCTCTTGGGTCAAGTTCGGCGGTACCCGAGATGTTAGCGATGTTATATGTTCCTTGAGTCAGCTCGGCTCTTTGTCGGATGTCTGTTCTTATTTTTAAGTTCTCATTGTAACACTTGCGAGCTTCAATGTGGTCGGAATGTATGGTGGTTATCTGGTCCTCTTGTACCTGAAATTTGACACACAAGTGGAGCGTGGAAACAATGGCACCAAAAGAATTTAGGAAGGGTCTGCCCAGAATGATATTATAAGGGCTAGTGCAATCGACTACTAGGAACTGCACATCCTTTGTTTTGCTCATGGGATGTTCTCCTAAGGTCGTTTTCAGCCAGATGCTGCCGAGGATGGATACGCGTTCTCCCGAGAATCCTATTAGTTCTCCTGAGGATGGTAGCAGAGTTCGTTCGTGGAGCTTCATCCTTTTGAAAGTTGAATAGAAGAGGACGTCGGCACTACTGCCGAGGTCGAGGAGAGCTTTCTTTACTAGGAGGTCCCCTGCTTGAATAGAGATTACTACTGGGTCATCCAGATTATCAGAGTTTGTTTGATAGTCTGACTGTTTGAAAGATATGTTGGGTATTCTTGGTTTGATGGTCAACACGTCGGCTGTCCGCTGGAGTGTTAGCATGTCCCTATATCGGCGCTTTCGTGCCGAACTTGTTTGACCGCCGCTTACGAATCCTCCTGAGATGCAATTGATAATTCCCCTGGTTGGTGGGGGTTGGGGTCTGGCTTTTTCTGAGGTGTGTGGAGCTCGCTCTTGGCGTCAGTCGTTAGAGTTGTCTGAAGTCGTCCTCGCTTTGCTACTGATGTATTTGTCCAGGTGCCCTTGTCTTGCTAGTCTCTCCAATAGGTCTTTGGCGACCACACATTCATCAGTTGTGTGGCCGAACTTTTGGTAAAAGGCGCAGTGTTTAGATTTGTCCACAAATCACTGGTCTTGATATGAGCCGGCTCTGCTCGGTGGCTTTATTAGTTTGTTGTGTAGTATCTCCTTGATGATGTCTTCTCTCCTGGTGTTGAATCTCGTGTACGAATCATACTTCGGCGTTAGCTTGAAAGGTTTTTTAGTGTCTCTGGCAATTGGTTTATCCTCATCCTTTCTGTTCGACTGCCTTTCATTCCGCCGAGTTTCTCGCAACTCTTCTATTTCAATCTGTCCGGTTGCCTTTTCTCGGAACTCCTCCAGTGCCTTTGGCTTCGCCACTGCTATGGCTTCCTGGAATTTTCCCGGTCGTAAGCCACTTTTTATGGCGTGCAGTTGTACTTTGAGATTGAGGTCGGGAATCTCCATAGCTGCCATTGTAAAGCGGGTCATATAGTCTTTTAGGCTCTCATGTGGTCCTTGTTTAATAGTGCTGAGGTAGTCTGAGTCTCGTACATAAATTTTGGAGGCCGCGAACTGATTAATGAACAACTTGGAGAAATCATCAAAGCTCGTTATCGAACCTGTAGGAAAATTGGAAAACCACAACAGCGCAGCACCATCTAAAAAAGTAGGAAAAGAATGACATAATATGGGATCGGAATCACTATTGAAGAACATCATAGATTCAAATTTGGTAACATGAATCTTAGGATCTCCGATCGCTTTATAAGGTACCAGAGTCATAGGGAGTGTGAAGTTTTTGAGGCATTTTAAAACTCATAATTTCTTCAGAAAAGGGGTTAGCTCGCCGCCTCCCTGTTTTCGGAGTTTTCTCCTCTGTCTTGGCATTGGATTCTGATTGGTGTTCTTCTTGTTGGTCGGCGTTCACTTCCTTGTTGACATTTTTCCTTTTGCCTTTATTTTGCAGAGTGGCTAATAGCTCGGCCATCCGCTGATTTTCTGCAAGCAGTGCGGCGTTTGCTGCCATGAGGTCGAGACCAGCATGGGGATGCTGTTGAGTGCCCGATTGATCCGTCATGCTTCAGTTCCTAAAAGGCAAAAAAGAGTACAAGGCATATGGGAGTAAACTTGTGAATGAGAAAATCGAGGCCCATGGTGGGCGCCAAATGCTCCTGTCTAGTAATCTGAACCGAGGTACAACTTCTTCTTCAGTGTGTATGGAGCTTTCTGTCATACTTCAGCCGTCAAGGAACACCGGAGGAGGTTGGGACCTGCAAAGAGACTCCAACGCTCAAGTTAGTAAGAGTAGAAGATGAATATTAAATTACTCAGAATGAATAGTGTACCTCTTTCATGTCATGTCAGGAGTGGATGTATTTATAGGATTGTTGTGGTTACTTAGTGGGTCTAATATTGTGGTAACTGCTCTTTAGTGAGATTGTTTAGAGAGATTTACGGATAGATTCTTATGCCAATTTGGGTTGGCACGTAGTTGTTTGATTTGATAGGATAAGTCTGTTAAAAGACTAAAATACGTACTCTCCACATACTCTTGATATATCACGTGTTTATTTAGTTTTAATCATATTCCGATTTATAGTTTTACCTGAGCCGAATTATAGCCAATGAACGGATCAATAACATTAATTAAAAGTGATATAATTTTATTCTATTTTAATTATATTAATTAGTTGCTATAATTTGCTATTAATAATTTTTTTTTTTACTTGTTATGTTATTTGACCTCACACTAAATTAGTTCTTAATAGTTAATGTTTGTTTTTTGTTGTTGGTTTATCATCTATTCTATCTATTCAATCTATTCTATCTTATAAAAATCAAATTTTTGCACTTAATAATGGAGCTGACATGGCATGCTTTTGAGAGTGTTTCGGTGTTTTCCGATTCATTTGTTTTAACTCATTAAATACATGTTATTACGATAAACTAATTATATCAACTAATTAATTTAATTAGATATTTAAATATCATATAATTTATTATAATTTATATTAATTTGATTTGGTAATATTTTTAAATTTATTTCTTTTAATATTATGTTAATATTTTTAATTTATTAAACCAAATTTATTGTGTGTACTAATTAATTAATTAGTCATTAAATAATAAACCTTTGAATAAAATAAGCAATTGAGATCTTTTTAAGGCATAAGTATTGTTTTGGTCCCTAACGTTGATGGTCAAAATCGAAATCGTCCCCAACGTAATTTCCGATTTAAAATCATCCTTAACTTTTTTTTCATATTAAAATCATCATTTTTAATAAAATTTTTAATTTTATTCCTAAACTACCCCTACTTTAATAAAAAATTATAAAATAAAAAAAAATAAAACAACGCATGTGGGAGGGGAGGACGCGGGGGTGGGGTCGGGGGAAGGGGAAAGGGGGGAGGGAGATGGCGGCGGCGAAGCTTGGAGCTGCCGTCGTCGTGGCCGTCGGCGTTGGGGAACGCGAGGGAGAGAGGAGACGCGAGCCACTACCGCCGCCTCGCCGCCTCGCAACCTCGCCGCCTCTCCGCCTCTGGTTCTCTTCCTAGCAGCTTGACTAAAATTTTGGTCCTGAAACACATTAAAGAATGCAGTTGATGAATAAATGATAATGTAACCCTAACATACATGAAATACACACACTTACATCCAGGGATGGCTTCTTGCATCCTCCCCCCTTGTGTCCAGATTCACCACAGTTTGAGCATCTCTGGATTTGTCCCCTCCTAGACAAGTGGGACTGGCTGCTGTCCGGAGCTTCATCTGGTCCTTTCTTCCTCTTCTTGACTGGTCTGTGGCTAGGATTTCGATAGGGAGGGGCATGACATCATCAAAGTTGGTTATCTCCCATAAATCTGAGTCATTTAGATGATTGATGACTGAATCATAGCACTTGACATATGCAGCCTTCTTGTAGCAGTCATCAACAAATGCATCTATGTCAAGGCTCTTAAAATTGATGCAGCTTATAGCATGTGTGCAGGGTATACCACTAAGCTGCCACTTCCTACAAGAGCACTCATGAGCAGAAAGATCAACAGCAAATTTATTCAGTCCATTAACAACCTCATACGTTTGTGCAGCAGACCAGTAAGGCCTCCACTCACCAGCAGATCTGCCTCTCCTCTCTAGTTTCATCCTAATGCGAGGTAGAAGGGTACCATTAAAGTTTTTAATTCTTTCTCTATTAACATCCCATCTAGTCATCAAATAAACCCTGATATCCTCCAACATTGTCACTATAGGTTTCTCCCTAAACTCTACTATTCCACCATTAAAGCTTTCACACATGTTGTTTACAAGAGTGTCATATTTAGAATGAAAATTAAACCTGGACCTGCTCCAAAATCTTGGAGGAATAGCATTCAGATGTTTGTGTGCATCCACATTGATCTGCCTGATGATTTGCATCTCTTTCTCCCATTCCTTCCAATGTGTAGCCTTTGCACACTTCCACATCAGCTGTTTCAACTGTAGTCCAGAAAATTTCTTCCTGAAGTTGCTGTAAAGATGGTAGACATAGAACCTATGGTCTACTCCAGGGATGACTTCATCGAATGCAGGCAAGAGTCCCTAAGAGAGCAGGTAAATCCCATTTATCAAACAATGTAATCATACGTCAATGCATTTAGTAACCAATATTTTTATCAACCAATCTACTCAATCAATCAATTTACATATCAAACAATTTATTTATCAATCAATATATTTATCAAACAACATATTTATCAAGCAACATATTTATCAATCAATCAATATATTTATCAAGCAATTTACCTTCTGATGATCAGACATGAAGGTTATTTTCCTAATGATCTCAACTCCAAAATCATCAATTAGCAACCGGAGAAACCATGTCCAGGTGTTTTTGGTCTCTGCCTCCACAACAGCGTACGCGATTGGAAGCATTTGATCATTGGGATCCCACCCAACGGCTGTCAACAACTACCCTCCTTGAAGTGTCTTTAGAAAACACCCATCCAATCCCATAAACTTTCTACACTGCATGAAGCTCTTCTTACAAGTAGCTAGACACACATATACCCTTTGAAAGATGTAATAATTGTTTAACCCCTGGTGCTGGTCCTCAACCTCGAAATCAGGGGATCGCTGGACCTTGAGTGTGACTGATGACCCTGGATTAGCCCGTAGCAGCTCCGAGCAGTAGTCAGCAATCCTTTTATACTACTTTCGGTAAGCTTCCTGCATCTCCTCCAATGCAGCTTGTCTAGACCTAGCTGCCATCGAAGTTGTCACTGTCAAATTCCATTTCCTTTGTGCCTTGTTGACCAGGTCCTTTATCTTTACCTTTGGGTTACCTTCCACTTTCTTCCTAAAAACCCTACTCAACCAACCAGTATAGAGTATCCCTACCCTGTGTGACTGGCCACAGGTATGCTTAAGGTTCATTGACCTGAGCTGCCAAGTCTCTTCCTCACTCATTTTTGCTGCGTACAACCAAAACGGACACCCCTCTTGACAAACAGCCCTCACTCTCACCAAGTCAAGCTTTGCATACCTAAGTCCCCTTCTTGTTTGCACTGCATAAGCTGTAACAGTGTCCTTGAATTCCTCCCTTGAAGCATATACAGTTCCAACTTCCCATTTGTAAGTTGTCATGTCTTTCACATCTCTATGTATTGGATACCGACTAGCTTCATGGTTATCATCATCCTCACTATCCTCTTTCTTTGAACCACCACCAACTTCATATTCCAAATCAACTTCATCACTATTGAACCCTTCCTCATCACTGAAATCACCTCCTGCTACCCCTTTTCCTTTATCAACCCGATTACCATCAGTCCCACCTCGTACTTCATCAAATCCACTCTCATCATCGTACTCCTATTCACTGTCAGTAAACACAACATCATCTGCACTGTCAACCTCATCACCAGATGGAATGAAATCCTCATCATCGCTATCCTTGTCACTGTTTGATTTGCCCTGCTCCTCAACATACTTATCTCCCTCATCAACCTTCTCCACATTGTCCATTTTCCCCTTCTGACCCAGTTCACCCTGAAATATCACCAACTGCTTCTCATTATGTACCTCTTCATCATTGCCCCTCTCCACCTCCTGATTATGTTCACTCTGGCCTCCAACATCAAGAAACCCTACTTCGAAAAAATCTTCAGCATCCTCAACCTTATGGACCACATAGAGCTCAATGTGACCACTATTCCCCGCTATTTTACACATCTCAATGGCATCTCTGTCTCCCTCAAATAACTTCAGATCCTTCTCTAACCATTTAGAACTTGGGTCCTTATACCAAAAACCTGCAATGTTTTCCTTTGTGTACCCAAACTGTCCTACCTCAACATATGCCTCAAAAACAGACCAGCAACCCATATCGATATCTTCGATCACTGTCCTTTCTCCACCTATATACTCCAATGTACCATTGTCATATCCAAATCTACCACCATGGTAGACACTCAGGTTAAAGGTTTCCATCACCTAAACCCTGCAAACAAAAGTCACACCCAAATCCCATTTGTAAACTAACGAATACCCATGAGTGATTATGTAGTCCAAGCTCAAAAAAACCGAACCAAATGCAGCACACATACCTGATTCGAGATGACTAACACGAGAATGAGCTCCTCTCCCAGTCTTTCCCACGCAATGCAAATGCAGTGACGCTACTACTTCAGGCGAGCTATCACTCTGTTAGGGTATCATTGAAGGTGAAGGATCAGTTTTCCTTGGGGTAACGTTACTCAGAGAAGGAACCTCTTTCGCGGGAATATAACCCCAACCGTCAATTGGGTCAGGGGCAAAATTGGAATTAAATTTTTTTAATGTACTTGAGGATGATTTTAAAGTGTTTCTGAACGTTCGAGATGATTTTAATAGCAAAAAAACGTCAGGGACGAATTTGATTTTATCCCCTTACCTTAGGGACGATTTTAGTACTTAACCCTTCAAATTATTATTTAATCATAATATTACCATTAAAAATGCTTACTTAATTAGAGGAGAATACAAATGGACTAATAAATAGTAAGAAAATATTTAAAAAAATAAATCATTAAAATCACTTCCTTTTATGATATGTTATATGTATATATAATCACATTTAACTGTCTGTAACACACATTTACCGTACAAATAGTTATCAAGTTAATCATCTTCAGCGTTACTATCAAGTAATATCAACTATCACACCTAAGTTCTCCTTTCAGTCAATTTGATTAGCTCCAAATCTTAATCTAATCAGAACTCTCTTGAATTGTATCATTTACATGGCATAACTTGTTCTTAAAGATTATCATATTCCTTGCTAACTAAATCGGATAAATAATAAACATGAAACTGATACATAATACTCTTTTGTCTTTGTATCTCCTTGATCTTATCCAGCTTATTAAGTAGTCTTCTTTTAAGGTCAACAGCCATATTCACATTGTTCGTAGCTGTTGTTACCAAGAAGTCCACACACCTCACACGTTCTCAGGCTCGATAAACGGGTGTGAGAACTTTGTTGTTTTTCATCAAAAGCAATTAGAAGGCACCACCAAAAGATGTTAAATGCTATCCTTCTAGATCTTTTGCTTCGCTACAGTGAAATCTCCTTCTCTCTTGTCGTAGCAGTAGCAGATAATCATCTGAGCATTAGCATTCAAGTGTCCTTTCTGGTTTTGTAGTTCTTGTGATTTTGGATTAAGCTAATGTCTCCTTTAGATTAAAGTATGTCTAGATCTAATTTAAAGCATTAAAATTGAAACTTATATGTTTTCGGAAGAATTATTCTTCCCTCTTTTGTTTTGGTATTAATCTTGCAAGATGCGATGCTTTTGGATATTTTGGATATAATTCTTCAACTGAGGAAAGAAGGCCCGTCATACCAAAAAGCCCCTTTTTCTTTATCCATACCAAAAAGGGCCCAATTACATTTGGCATCCGGCTAGTGTGACCACGTGCTTTGGTACAGAATCACGACCTATTAACAGATTTGCTTGTTCCCCAAGTCTGCCACCTTCGCGAAAACGTTGCAAGCTCTGGAACCTTCTAGACTCGTTTCTGGCACCTTCTAATCACTCCTACTCCTCCCCCTCAAATACCCCCGACTCTCCTATTCCACTCTCGCAGTTACACACTGGTTGTTCCTGACCTCAATTCCAAGCCATATTCTTCAATTCTCTCCAAATTACAGTTTCAGCTCTCACTTCGTTTCCAACTCCAATGGCGTCCTCTCTTGCAGTGAAGCGTTTCCTCTCCTCTCCCCTCATTTCCAAGTCTTTGCTTCGTCCAGCTGCTGCTTCCGCTTCCCGCTCCTTCAACACCAATGCCATGCGCAACTACGACGACTCCGCAGATGACCGCAACCTCGACGTCGACCGTCGCTCCGATCGCACTCTCCCTCGCACTCCTCGCCGCGACGATTTCCTCTCAGGTAGTTGTCTTCGCTCTTAAAATCCACACCAATTCATACCAGCATAACTCTGATTTTACAAAACTCGAACTCAATTAGATGAATTAGTCAAGAATTTTTAGTGAAGAGGTTCGATTTCTAAATCGTTTTTCTTTTTTTTTTTTTTTCAGATGTGTTCGATCCATTTTCTCCGACTAGGAGCTTGAGCCAGGTTCTGAATATGATGGATCAGTTCATGGAGAATCCGTTCCTCTCTGCTTCTCGTGGAGCGGGAGCTGGACTTCGTCGTGGTTGGGACGCGCGTGAGACGGAAGATGCACTGCTTCTGCGCGTGGACATGCCTGGTCTCGGAAAGGAGGATGTCAAAGTTTCCGTGGAGCAGAACACCCTGACCATAAGAGGTGAAGGTGGTAAAGAAGGCGAAGACGAAGAAAGCGCGCGTAGGTACACCGGGAGGATCGACTTACCTGATAGGCTTTTCAAGATTGACCAGATCAAAGCTGAGATGAAGAACGGCGTGCTTAAGGTCGTTGTGCCTAAGATGAAGGAGGAAGAGAGGAGTGACGTGTTCAGTGTCAAGGTTGATTAGGAAAACAGAGTTAAAAAAATGTAGCCGAATAAGTTTGTTAGTTGTTTTGGTTACTTGCAAATATGCACCTTCTCTTTTGGAGTTCCCTTTTTCTAACTGTTTCCCATGGTGTGCATGGGTTGTTATGGAGTTGTCTCTTTTTTGTAAAAATTTCAGTGTAACGGAGGAAGCCTTTATAAGGCTATGTTTTTGTTATGAATATCTTCTGATATAAATCTACGTATTTTGTATTCAAGCCATCATTTGATTTTAGGGTGATATAGTTTGTTGATGGTATTGTGATGCTTGGAGATTAATGTAACAATTATTAAGATTCATGAGTCTATAGCTGATGGCTTGTTTAGAGTAACAAAAATTGGGAGGAAATGATAAAAACCTGAATAGAAACACGGCCTGATTCGTGGAAATCTGGTGGAGGTGTGTGCTTTGTTTTTTTTTATTTATTTACTAATATGTGTGGGGTTTTCTGGTTTTTGTTTCAGCCCGCAGAGCAATAGGAAAAAGCAAAATGATGTGGTTGCTCTGAAATGTTGTGCTAGTCTTTCGTCTCGTTTAGGATTTAAGGTTTACAAAAATATAAATTAAGATTATAAATTGAAAAAGTTTTTATTAAAAATATAAAAAGATAAATTTTTAATATATTTATTTTATATTTATTCAATAATAAAATTTAAATTTTTTTATTAATAATAAATTTATCACATATTAACTAAATTCCTTCTAGAATATAAAATATACTCAATAACATGAAAAGATTTTCCCTTTTAAATATTAGTTTATATATGCTTACGTATATTACAATATGTTTTGCAACTTTGCACGTATAGATCATTCAAACTCACGAGCTTAGACTTCTCTCTGTATTATCCTACATTTAAAAAGATGTGTCAAACGATCATCCGGTAGATTTTTTGTTTTTAACTAGAGCAGCATTACACAAACAAGAAAGAAAAGAAAAGCAGAACTCTTTGTCTCAACATTTTGAAAAATTGCCTCTTCAAGCTCTCTACCTGGCTCTAACCACTCTGAGTAATTTACTTTACTAGTAATCCGTTTATCAACAATGGTATTAGCTTCTCTTAGTATTAAAAGCTAAAATTGACAACTCAATTTCTGCTCACCATGTCTTTAATTCTCAAAATTAGATACTCATCCTTCAGAGTCCAGCCAGTCATTCCTAACTCTTTGGGCAGCAAGAACGGCATTTTTCGAATTAGTCTCGCAAGTAATCAATTTGTCTCTTCAAATGACAACACTTGCCAACTGACCAAAGAAGCGGCAATCCTGAGCAATTCTTGATTCATCTCCTTTTATCATCCCCCACCACACACCCAAATCTAGCTATAACTCTCTTTCTGCATAAATACTAGTATCACAATTTGTCTTGGCCTTACCAAAAAGAATATTTTTTTCTAAATTATTCTAAAAATTTGAGCTTGTAGGAACCAGTACTTATGATCATCATGTATGCAATAATAGCAATAATAATATAACATGCTTGCCGAATAATACAAATAATTAGGCATGTTTCTTTTAAATACTTTTTATTGAATTTTTAACCAATAAATGATATTTTTTTATGTTTATTGTATTACACAAAAATAAGAGTGCATTATATCTTTTGTTCTTACTATTTGCTAAAATTTTAAAATTATTTTTAATGTTTAATTTGCATGCATTTTATATTTAATACTTTAAAAATGATTAATTTTTTTCTTTTATTTAAGTTATTAAATTTTATTTTCAAGCTCTCTTTTCATTATTCTCGATATTAGAATAGTAGTTGATATAAAATAAAGAGAAAATTAGGTCTTTGACGATACGAAAATCGAACTAATTAGTCTTTAAAGAAAAGAAAATTACTAATTAAGCCATCTACGACACCAAACAATAGACATATTATATCTTTTTATAATTTATCATGTAAAATTTAACAGCGATATTCATATGCATTATTAACTACAGTTACGTATTGTTGAGTTTGGTAACGTAAATCATCACATAAACAACAAATTTGATAGCAAAATTAGTTTCGATAGAGTTTGCAAAAAATAGAAAATAAGAGTTATATAAAAACTTAGAAGATAACAAATGCTTGTTTGTCTAAAATGGTATTGTTTTTATGTTCATACAGTAATAACACATTGGTAAACTACATTTCGTTTTGCATTATTTGTTGACAAAGGAAATTCATTAGTATTTATTTTTGCCCACTAATTAATCCGAGACCCAAATCCTCAGAAATTTAATTATTACTCTACTCTGTTTATATTTTATAATTATTAATAGTTAATCTCACTTTAATAATATGAATTTTTCTCCATCTCCAAAAAACCGTTCATCCTTCGGAAAAAAAAATAGTAAATCACCCAAAAAATATCTTTAAATTTTGCAATTATTAACAAAAGTATTTTTAATTTATTACCACGATAAGAAACCTTTAAAATATTTAAAAAAGTGCTAAAATTATCTTATGAAAAAAATTATCTCTATTAGTGCTAAATATTAAGAATGAATGCTAATACGAACAGAACACGATACGACATAAAATACGTGAATACACGAATTTAGAATACATATTTATAAAATATAAAGTATTTTTTTGATAAATTGTAATAATATTTTGGTATTTTATTGATATTAAATATTAATTAATTATTTAATTCTTTGTAATGTTTTTTAATTATATAAAATATTTAAAATATTTTTTGTTTTAATAATTAATAATATATATTATTTCTAGACTTATTTCAGTAATACCTGTTAAGAATAAGGCTGAACACGCTGACATATGATGGTATTTAGGTGTGTCCAAATATGTTTAAATTTTTTTTATTTTTTATTAAGACACGGTTGGACATAAAAAATATGTGTGTCAGATGAATTTCGTGTCTAAAATATGTTCGATATACAGATAACACAAATTAAAAAGTGTCTGTGATTCATAGGTGCTAAGAATTAATACATTTTGAATTTAAAGACTATTTAAAAGTTTGTTGTTAAGTAGCCAATAAGTAATAACTCAAATGACATAGTCTTCTCATACTCAATTAAGAGGTTGCGAATTCGAGTCTTTTATTTTTGGTAAAAAAAAAAGTTTGTTGTTAAGTAATAAATTGATGTACATATAAAATAAAATTTGAATTTTCGTAAGTAAATTAGGGATTTAACGAATCTGCCACCTTAAATTGGAGGTTTTTTTTTTTTTTGGGTTCGAGCCAACTCAAGTTAGTTAATTAGAGAGATAATTTAAAAGTATATTTTGTGGTGTATTCTTAAAAAAAAAAAAAAAACGTTGACCTAAACGGCGCTGAAACAATATGGATATGGGCTTTGATTACTTCTAGTCCACAATGACGGCGACAATACAAAATTTCAAATCACAGAAAACAATAAAAGATTTGGACCTTATACAACACCTTAACCAAAAAGAGTAACTAGGATTGAACTTAAAAAAAAAAAAAGATTGAGTGGAATGATACGTGGAATCCTAGTGTTCTAGGTGGTGTCAATAGCCACTAGTTTAGCCACGTCATCTCGCAAAAAAGACTCCACGTTGGAAGGTGGGGCCCATATTTTCCCTGAGCGGATATCCGCTTCACGTAAGGAATTATACCTAACGGATATTCGCATATACTTTCCTTTTTCTTTTTTTTTTTCTAAATTTTAGTCGGTCAGGGCTGCCATCACATGACCATTATACCCCTATTAGCTTTTGTTGATTTTGCAATGCATGCCGTACTTGGTTGATGTCTATTTACCAAAATATCCTCCATATATTGATGGCACCCCGCAGTATATGGGAAATTTTTTTTCCGCTTTTTATTTTCCCTTGAACCCCCAACTTTTATGCATCAAGTAGAGTTGTTCGGCAACTTGCACTATCTATAAAAAGTGGTAGTATGTGTTTAAACTTTAAAGTTGATTATATATCACTAATTAAATGAGAGTAGCTACTGAATTGGGGAAAAAATATTGGCATATTATGGGTGGAATCATCCCTTACACGTTTACTATGTTAATATACGTAAGGATAAGCATTGGAATTTTTGTCACGATAATATACTGGACACACTCACATACATATAAATGTACATAAAAACAGAAAAAAAGATATTTTATATATAAAAAATTTAGAAAATTAAGATAATGAGAATTTTTTTTTGTAACAAATTTATTTTTTAATTAATTAATTCTATTTAACTACAGTCTTATAAGTTTATAATAAAAAAAAAATATTTTATACACTATACGTAAAAATATAAATTCAGTATAAGAGTTAAATAAGAGAAAATAATAATATAAGAGTTATAAGAGAAAATAATAATATATTTTTGATAAGAGTAGAGTCAAAATAGTATACCGGTGCAAAAATAGTAAAAAATAGTATAGTTTTTTATAAGAAAAAATATATTTTTAAGTTTATGTATAAGAGAATATTTTTGGAAAGTAGATATTTTTATAAAAATATCTTTATATAAAAACAATATTATAAATTGTTAAATAATTTGATATATTTAATTAAATTATTTAAAAAATATTTTTTTATATGAATATATTTTATGGAAGTATCTACTATTTTTAGAATTATTTGATTATAATAATGCAAAACTTGTTTAATTAGTCGTAATCACCTTATCGAGTTAGTTGAGTTCAAGATCAATATATAGGCCCGTACTCCATTGTTTTTCTTGGACGTGTTTTTATCTAATTTATTCTATATCTTTTCATCATGTGAAGTATATATATATATATATATATATATATATATATATATATATATATATATATATATATATATATATAATTACGGGGTTACTAATTTAGGCCACATTTTTCTTTTTTGCCTACATTTTCATCTTGATTGGACCATCGTCGAACATGATGAAGCAAAGTGCTAACATTATATAGGTAAGGTGAGCTATATTCTTGTCGTTCTGTGCATGTCAGAATGTGTGATTTTATAATAACTATGGAAACAGCACAATTTAATTATGAGTTTGCTTAGAATGTTAGATGTGTGATCAATTTGACAATTTGATGAGAAAAAAGAAAAACATATTCAAATGATACGTATTATAAGTTTATCAAAACTAAAGAAAATACGAATAAAAATAATGCGTATTACTATATAATATTTAATTTAGATGGATCTAAATATTATGTATCAATGACATTAATTAAGAGGTATCTTATTGGTTTCCAGTATATGTGTGTAGATTTAGAAATAAAAGAGATTCTATTTGGTTTCTGTTTCTACTTTTTAAGATTTTAGTATTCAACTATTAAGTTTGCTATCATATTATAGTTTAATACATAGAATATTTATTTTCTTGTTATCTATGTAAAATTGATAGTTCTTTGATACTTGTAAATGTCGTTTGGCTTTCCTATAATTGAACAATGTTTTTTTCTGTAAAAAAAAATACATTAATTAAGAATACTATTATAAAAAATATTTGACTAAAAATTGTTTAAAAGATAAAATTTTATATTTAATATATTAAATATAAAATATATAATAAAAATATGAGAAAGATTATTAGTATATAATTTTTAAAATATTTTTATTATATATAATTTATAAATAAATATTTTTGATTTATTATTTTTAAGACATAACTTTAAAATTTTTAATTAAATTATAAATATCTTGTAATTTCAGTTAATCCTATTTTTATTTTATATATACTCTTAATAAATAAAAATAAATCAACAGATAAATTAGTATCCATTGATATACACTAACAATATTTTTAAAAGAATGCGTTTAAATTGACAAATGCAGTTGCAAATTTAAATTATAATAAAAATTCAGGTGTATAAATTAATTAATCATTAACTGCATTTGTCTAAATTTTCACCTTAAATTATTTGCAATGTGGAGCCACTTCGCTGAAAATAATTAATAACGTGAACAAGTTGCTTACACAAAGCCTAGAAGTTGCTTCGACAGTTCGACCTTAGCTTACAAATTTAGTATTAGGTTCCAATAATTCGTGTCAATTCAATTCCCAACGTTGCTGGCAAAACAAGAGTAAAGAACTACGTTAATTATTGGATTACAAAGACTATATAATATATTTGAATTGAATTCTGTGACCTCTTGAATTAAGGCCCGTCCCATTCTATATCTGTTTCGGATATAATATTATCTGTCTTATTTCAATATCATGAAAGCGTCATAGTGATTTGAAAGATCATGCCGATGCAAATTGTATCAAAAAAAGGGGACCATAAATTGCAGCGCAATTTCATCAATTTTAATGTATATTGATGTTTCATTTTCAGCCAACTATATAAAATATCGAAAATGGAGGATAAAAATATCGTTAAATATATACGATATCCATACATAATATATATATTGAATATTTAGAATTTTAGATGCTAAATAATGTCAAATCAGAATAAATAAATTAATATATTTCTTTTAAAAAATAGTCAAAATAATTTGTGGCTGCTATTATAATTAGAAAAAGTATATTATCTCTTAAATTATCATTATAATTATATATATAAGAATTTTTATTTTTACAAATATCACTGTACGTTAGTTAGTCATCCATCTAAAATTTGTGAATCTAAAATAATATATAACACACCTGATTAACTACAACAAAATTTTATCTCACTAAGTGAGATTGACTACATGATATATATGTTTTAACAAATTGATGGTGGTTTATCTAGTGGTCTGGGAGCGAAACCTACTCCTCTTTGCAGGTACCAGTTTTCTAAAAATGCATCAAAGTGTCTTCGATTAAACGGGTATTGAGATTAAAATAAAAAATGAAATTTGTAAATCAATAAAAGGAATAAAAAGATAAAATTTTCAAAGAGAAAACGTGCTGAAAATAAAAGAATTTGCATTGAAATTGAAAAAAAGCAGTAAAATGCCTTTGATTGGATCAAACGATTTTGACATAAAAATTTAAAGATGCAGAGAAGAATAAATTAAACAAAGAAGATAAAGAACACTCAGAAGATAAATTAACTTGAAATGTAAAGTTTACAAATGGATAAATTAAAAGAGTGAAAACATGGAAGGAATCTTACAGAAAAGTTAACTCGATTGCAGACTCAGAAATTTCCTAGGATATGAGTGTGCTTGAATGTTTTTATGAGTTCAAAATTTCAACCCTTATTCCCTAAGACTTCCTAGTATTTATAATCTACTTTAGGTAACTGACAATTAATTACAATTAATTACAAGATCACAGTCTTGAATGTAGTTTTCTTGGTAACCGTTCCCGCCGTTTGATTATGAACGTTTCCCATGATTTTCTCGCGTGATGGGGCCTTTAACTTCTCCACTACCATAACTGTTTGATCCACTTATTCGAATGTTTTGTTCGATTACCTATCTTGAATATCCTATTCGATTAGGCCTATTCGATTTAATAAATCAATCGTAATCGAATCCACATCGATTACCTCCAACCCCGCGCATGCACCTTTTCGAAAACTATCTCTACCTTTTTCCGAAACAATTTATCTTTATCGGAAATATTTTTCGATCAACAAATTGCCCCTTGGATTAATGTGTTTGCATTCGATAACACTATCAGAAGATGAAACACTTAATCCAAATTTAAAACTTGTAAATCAGTAATAATTACCATTTTTAACTCCCCATTAATACTAACCCACTCGACACGTCTCCTGAGACTTGCGCTTTCTCTCCCTACCACTTCATCTTCCTTGCGAAGTTACCTCTATTCGTATTCCTTCTACAGTAACGTCTACAGTAACACTTTAAATTCATCAAT
Source organism: Arachis hypogaea (assembly GCF_003086295.3). NCBI lineage: Eukaryota > Viridiplantae > Streptophyta > Magnoliopsida > Fabales > Fabaceae > Arachis > Arachis hypogaea. The sequence goes on along the minus strand of NC_092048.1, from coordinate 12,660,696 downwards.
CTCACCCTTGTTCAAATCTTTCCGAACTCATTGCTCTCTGAATCCCTCTTGCATCAAACTTCCTTACAAAATCTCTAACTTTTCGTTTCCTTTCTCTTCATTCTACCATGGTCGCTTCTTCTTCTCATGCCGCTACCCAAGACAAAGGTAAAGGGCATGCAGAAGCACAGCCAGTTTCACCAGCCCTCTGTATACTAAATCAAGTCAATGATGAAGTCATTGACGATCCTCAACTGCAAATTAATGATACCAAAATCTTAATCCCCTTCACAGTAGGTGCAGACACTCATTGTTTCCTCGAATCGATTGAATCTCTAGAGAGGGCAAACAAAAAACCTCCTTTCTTCTCTAGTGCTAAAGGGGAAGATATGTTGATTAACCAAGCTTTTAACATCTCCCAGTTCATCAATAAAAAACCCTTCAGGAATAATCCAAAGATTAATCCTCGAGGATTCAATTTTACAGCCTGGTACCAACACCTTGAACCCACAAAGAATGCTGACTGGAGGGCTTTAGGAATACAGAAATTGCTAAGGCTCTCCCATTTCTCACTTACAACACTCCCTTGGATGATTGGAGCTGTGACTTGCTTTCGGAACAGAACAACCAACAACTTCCACCTCCTTGTGGAATGATCAGAATGTCCCTTTTGGACGTAACCGCTATTACAGGACTCCCAATAAATTTTACAGACTATATTCCTAACATGTAACCTGAGCGCCAATACAATGTTGCCTTAACCAATTCTTACAGTGATTTCATTGCTAATAACATGGGTGAAGAAGGAACTGACATTACAGATGATGAACATATAGTCTTTTTGTTCTATTGGCTGAACGCAATCCTTTTCTGCTCCTGAAGCGTCCAGATGTCGAAGCTTTTTCTTCCCTTGGCTGCTCTGCTTCATGAAGGAAAAGTTCTTAACTTGGCCAAACTTCTTCTAGGTCATGTTTTCGAAGAGCTTGGTCACTTCGTTCATTGTCTCTGAGACAACAGTATAATCAGTACAGGTGGCCCTCTTTGGCTTCTCCAACTATGGCTCAATGCCATTTTCAAAAAATTTATAACGAAGCCTCAAAGTGGTGGTACTGATAAATAACACATCGAAGGTTTTCGATTAGTTGATTACAAACCCAACTTCCCAAATACACAATCAGATGAGGACCGATTCTGGGCTATTTTTTCTCTCTTCCATTCCTGCAAAGATTTTGACAATGAGGATCTAGATTTCACCCCTTTTTTGCGTCGAAACCGTGGTCCTGCATGGCTCGATCGCTTGCTCTTCCCACATGATACAGAGGAAAGTGAACTAGCTAATCGAAGCTGGACAAATCTGCTAGCTGTTCAAGTAATTCCTATAGGGTTACCCCAGCACAAAAAAGAAAAGCTCAAGGTGATCCTATATGCTCCTCATTTTACAGCCAGACAATTGGGATTTTCACAGGCCATTCCAATCCCTTTTTCTCGAAACAACAAGCCATTTTGCCATGTTACTCTACCTTCTCAACATGACCTCGATTTCCTCCTCGCAACAAATCAACAACACAAGGACCATTTTAATTTCCTTGTTTACGACCGCAGTTCATATGTTACTAAGTCTTGTCTTGAATGGTGGACTGCCTATTATTCCAGATACAATCGTACTTTAAAGGCAATCCAGCAATCTGCCATTTGAACAAACCCTATTGCTGAGGGTTCTCCCAAGAAATCACAAAAAAGAAAAGCTGATACCACAACCTCTTCTCGACAGCCACAACACAAAAGTCGAAGGACTCCTACCAGAACTTCCAGAAAGGTAACCATTATCCACTTATTATTTTGCACATAACCATATACTCCGAACTAACACATTTTGAAAATCACATCTATATATTAACTCCTAATTCCTTACCAGTTACGATTGCAACCATCAAATGAGAGTTCTGATGGGAGTGAATAGAACATTCGGAACATCCTTGCTGCTTTTCCCCAATCAGAAGACACAGCTGACTCAGATCCTGGCTCTCAATTAGTTCAAAGATCAAGACTTATTCTGGTAACACAATCGTCTCTATATGTGTTTTATTTAAGTTGAAATAAATTTTAACTTATAATTGTGTACCTTTCATATTCAGCCTACCACTGCTGCACATTCAATTACATCTCCTGTGGCACCTGATCAGCCACCTCAACAACAACATCTTGATCCAGGACATTCCACGTCTCATGACAACAGATCTGTCGCAGCACTCTCCAATAGACACTCAGATACTTGAGTCGAACTCACCAAACAATTAGGCTGCAATTTCTGCTGAGAACCGAGTAGCTTCAAACTCCGATTATGTCTCTCGAGTTGTTGAAACAACAAATTCAGACTCATCTCGATCCAAAGTCATAGAAACTCCTCAAGGGTTCTCCAGCTCTCCTCAACAAGCTGGATTTCAAACTCCCTCTGGATCAGGATCTGGAAATTCAGGAGCTTCTACCACACCCACTAGTGCTACATTGGCTAACATGATTTCCATTTTAAATTGAGTTATTCAAGAAGACGAAGTGCTTGTTCCTGCTCCAACACTTCCTAGACCTACTTCATCCAGTCCTTTATTCGAGTTAGATGTTGACACTCGAGAGCAACTCCGGTTACTTGTCAAACTCTTGGATCATCCGCCTGCTACATGGATCAAGGATACCCTCCTCAACCAACTTTTATCTGATTTCTTGAATTCTACTTTTGAATTTCCAACTTCTACCCCGTATTCTGCCATAGTCCAATAAATCAAAGAGCTTGCCAAGAATAGTATAGCCTCTCAATATCAACTTCAAGAAATTGAAAATTAAGAGGCTAAAATCAAAACTGAAATAAACAGTTGTGCTTCTGCTCTTCAACCGAAAAAAGCTTCTCGTAAAGAATTTGACCTGAGGATCACCCATGTCATTTCTATTAAAGCTTTTTATGACAAGGAAGAAATGAGGCTTGAAGCAGAACTGGCCCAAATTAATGAAAAACTTGCCAAAGCATGTGAAAGGCGGGCTGAAATAGGCGTTCATCTGACTACTGCCCAGCAAGAACAACATCAGATCATTCAAGAAATTATTTCTAATGAGACCAAGCAAGAAAAATACGAGAAACAGTTTGAACAAGTCCAATTCGACAAGTTCAAGCAAATTGAAGCACTCTCCACTTTGGACAATAAAAGGGCAAAGCTGCGTTCAGACTTGGCAAAACTCCTGACACCTTGAATTTCTTTCTTTTAGACTTTATTTCTGTAATGGTTTTTATTTCTCTAGACTTATGCATGTTTTAATTTTAATTTTATCCAACAGTAATATCGCTTCAAGTATTTTTCTTTGATTGAGTTAATTATTTTTTCTGACTCGATATCCTTAATTTGATAAGCTTTTTCAGAATATGTCCCTATCACTTGAAAAGGGTCTTCCCAAGCGTGGGACCATTTGCCAAGAAATTTCGATTTCTTTTCCATTGGCAAAATAACTTTCAAAACCAACTCGCCTATACCAAAATATTTTTCCTTGATTTGACGATTATAACTTCGAGCAATACTTTCTTTTTGTCGAATTATATTTTCAAGTGCCAATATTCGCTCTGAATCTAATTCATTCAATTCATCAAACATCGCATTCCAATAATCATCAATTGGCAAACTACTTTTCTTTGACACCCTCAAAGTATTTAAATTTATTTCTAATGGCAACAACACATATGGCCATAAACTAATTTATAGGGTGAAGTACCTGTCGAACCTCTTGGTGAATTTCGATAAGCCCATAATACCTAGCTTAAAGTCTCATGCCATGTTCGAAGCTTATTTCCGATATGATTTTTTATCAAACTTATCAGTATCTTATTTGCTACCTCTACTTGCCCATTAGCCTGCGCATAATAAGGAGTTGAAGTAACCATATTGATACTCCTCGAGGCTGCAAAATTTTTAATTCACTGACCAGTAAACATAGTTCCTTGATCAATACTTAATGTTTGAGGAATCCCAAATCGATGGATAATATGTTCCTCGATAAAGTCTATTATTTCACCTTGACCAACTTCTATTAGGGGAACTACTTCAACCCATTTTGTGAAATAATCAATTGCTACTAAGATAAACTTGTGTTGTTTTGATGAAGGAGGATGAATCAATCCAATCAAATCTAAAGCCCAACCTCTAAACGGCCATGGTTTTATTATCGAATGCAACTCAGACGCTGGAATCTGCTGTATCGAACCATGTTTCTGACATTCTTGACATGCCTTTGCATAATCGATACAATCTTTTATCATAGATGGCCAATACACATGATTGCGATATAACACCCATTTCATCTTCTTTCCTGCCTGATGAGCACCACATATCCCATTGTGGACTTCACCCAAAGCAATACTCTGATCATCTAAGCTTAAACATCTCGATAAACTCCCATCGATCCCTTTCTTATACAACTCATCAGCCATCAAGACAAAATTTATTACTTTCAACTTTATCTTTCTATCGACTGGAATACTGGGATCTTTTAAGTATTGAGCAATAGGCTTTCTCCAATCAGTACTTTCCCATTCATCTACACACAAAACTTCTCTTTCATTTGCAGGCACTAAAATTTGATGAGCACCAGCCAATTTCTTGAGAGTTTCTAGACCAATCCTAGATCTCGAAGCGATTTGGGCTAATTCATTAGCAATTTCATTATGAACTCTGGGAATGTGAACCAAAGAAACTTTTCGAAAAGAAGTTAACAACTCCCAAGCAGTTATTAAGTATTTCTGTAACGTCTCATTATTACACTTAAACTCCTTTGATAACTGCTTTAATACCAATTGAGAATCCCCTAATATTTGAACCTCCAAAGCTCCATTACCAATTAATATTTCGAGACCCAAAATCAAAGCTTCATACTCTGCCATATTATTCGAACAGGGATATTTTAATTCGAACAAGAATTCTGATGGAATACCCTCTGGTGAGATAATAAGAATTCCATCCCCTGCGCCGTCTTTATGCTTTGATCCATCAAAATATAACTTCCAATAATCAACTTCTACATCGATTATATTTACTCCCTGGTCATTCAGATCTTTCAAATTATCCACAAGAAAATCTGCAATGACCTGTCCTTTTACAGCCTTGGCTAGGACATATTACAAATCAAACTCTGTTAATGCTAACATCCATTTCCCTAAATGCCCTCGTAGCATTGGAAAACTTAACATATATTTAACGAGATCAGTTTGCGCTACAATTTTTACCGATTTAGCCACCATATAACACTTTAAATTCATACAGGTATAATATAGAGACAAACACAATTTCTCTATCGGGGAATACCTTGTTTCGATATCAGTTAAAACTCGACTAAGATAATAAACGGCCCGCTCATGCTCGTTTTCATCGTCCTGGGCTAACATACACCCAATTGTGTGTTCCAATGCTGTGATGTATAATTTTAAGGGCTCATGTGGACGAACATTCGCCATAATCGGAGCTTTAGACAAATAAGCCTTAATCGAATCGAACACTGACTGATGTTCAGTCGTCCATTCGAACTGGAAATCATTCTTTAGTTTTACCAAAAGCGCAAACACTTGAGTTCGATCGGAAATATTCGAAATGAACCTCCGAATGTAATTTACCTTGCCTAAAAAAGACTGCACTTTTTTCTTCGATTTGGGTGCGGATAGTGCTAAAATTGCGTCCACTTTATTTTTATCAATCGCAATCCCCTTTTTATGAACAACAAAACCCAAAAGATTTCCGGCTGACATACCAAAAGCACATTTTAAAGGATTCATTTTTAATCCCTTCTTCCTCATGGTAACGAACGCCTTTCTTAAATGGTCAATGTGCTGATTTACTGAAATCGATTTAACCATAACGTTATCGATATACACCTCCATAAAATTTCCAATAAACTCATGGAAAATAGCATTCATCGCCCGTTGATAAGTTGCCCCATCATTCTTCAAACCAAAAGGCATAACTACCCATTCATACGTGCCCAATGCCCCAGGACAACGAAAAACAGTTTTGAACACGTCATCTTCTGCAATGAAGATTTGGTTATATCCTGAATAACCGTCCATAAAACTAAGAAGTTCGTTTCCCGCTGCAGAATTGATTAACATATTTGCAATAGGCATAAAATATTCATCTTTTGGAGTAGCATTATTTAAATCTCAAAAATCAATGCATATTCTTAACTTCCTATTTTTCTTCATTACAGGAACAATATTTGAAATGCACTCAACATAACGTCCAGTTCGAATAAATTTTCACTTTAATCAAGCGTTCTATTTCTTCTTTAATTTTCTCATTGATTTCTGGAGCGAAACGTCTTGGAGTTTGGTTTACAAGTCGATCATTTGGTTTTAATGCTAATCAATATTCCACAAGTGAACGATCGAGACCAGGCATCTCATGATAATCCCAAGCAAAACAATCCTTAAACTCATGTAAAAGATTAAAGAGTTCAGTTCGAAAAGGATCAACAAGACTTTTACAAATATATGTAATTCGAACATCATCAATAGTCCCCAGATTAATTTTCTCTAAGAAATCTTAAGATTCAAACCCTTTGTAATAATCATCATCTTTTATTGAGTATTTCTCAAAACCCAATGGTTCTAAATCATAGATACAATCAAAAGTGAAATCAATAGAGTCATCAGAAATAGAAGAAACTTGATCATTTAATAAATTAACATTACTTTGATTTTCTACACAATGAGCCTCTACTATTAAATCGTAAGTCCGGCTTGCATCATTACTTTCATTACAAGAAGTAGAAAAATTATAACTAAATTCGACTGAAGACATCGAATCAACATTATCATAACTAGCAAGACTACTAACCCTATGTGATACAACTTCATCAGAAGAATCATCTTTATTTTCTACAGAATGAAAATTACTTAAATAATTACGTAATGTTACCAGGTAATTAGAAACTTCCTCAACCTGGTCCATAGAACAGTCTTCCCAAGATCTTCAAGAGAGACAATCCCAACCAGTTGGCTCAAAACCCAACTCTGGGTAACGTAACTTCACTGAGAGGCCTTCCGATGACAAGTAGCACCCTTCACAATTATAAGGATTCAGTGCTCGATCAACATTCAAAGGCTTTAACTTACGATTATACATCCTAAAATCGGCATGCAGCTGTTCGACATATAAATTCGAATCTGCCTTGACGATTTTAGGTTTACCATCCTTAGTCCACAGAAGGACACTCTGATGTATAGTAGAAGGTATAGCCCCTACACCATGAATCCAGTCTCGCCCCCAACAAAGAATTATAACTTGCCTTTGATGGAACCACTACAAACACGGTATGTCTCTCCGATGATTCGACCTTCACAGTCAGAGTAACCAGTCCTTTTGCTGGTGTAGAAGTCCCACTAAAGTCCGTCACAGCAATATTTGTGGGAACTAAATCATCAGGATGTTTTTCCACTTTCCTTAACATCCTCTCAGGCAGAAGACTTATTGCTGCCCCACTATCAATCAGGACTTTGTTTATCTTGAACCCATTCAAAATGGTAGTAATATGAAGTGGACGGAGATGAGACATTTGTTTTTCAGTGGGCCGAAGGAAATACCCCGGTTCATCCTCAATTCGAATGAAGGAAAAAGCTTCCTCATCCCTCATGTCATAATCTTCCTCTGGGCCGCCTTCATACTCACCCGGATACTCTGTTGAAATGATCGAAATTGTTCCAATCATGTCATCATCCCCTTCGTGAAAATACTCTTCATCAACATCAACCTCTTTGTTTTTATCGACTCATGAGGATTGGGTTACTGCCTTGCCTTTTTCCATCTTTGCAGGTGATAGAATCCCTTTTGGATAAGTCTCTCCATCAGAGGGAAAGACGATCCGAGAATGCACAGAAGGCGTTGCCCACTTGCTTACTTCTTTGCTCACTTCCGACTGAGGTCTTTTACTTTGATTGAAATTTCTCCTTCCCCCTCTGCCTCTGGGATACCCTCTAGCCCGACCACGATAATAAGGGTATTGATTTCGAGGAGGTCCCCGATGTCCCCATTGTGGATTGCGTCGATACAGATTAGGGATGGCAATTTCCCCCGGCGGGGCGGGTATCCGCGGGGAATTACCCGCTGGGGGACAAATTTGGGGATCATTTTTTCCCCGCGGGGACGGGAGACGGGTATCCGTTTAATAAACGGGGTGGGGCGGGGAGAGAGGTACCCGCCCCGTGATACCCGTATAATATCTGTAAAGATAAAATTATATAAATATCCTTATATATATATATGATGGAAACCTAAAAACCTAATTCACGCCTCTCTATCTCACTCCCTCACTCCCTCATCAGATCGCTCTCACTCTCTCAGATCTCACCCTCTTCCTCTTCCCTCCTCCCTTGCCGGTGTCGCTCTGTGCTTGGTTCTCACAGCGTTGGCGCTGCCTACACCCGTGTCGCCTCTACTCCGCAAAGACAAAACTGCTCCAGCCATGCCTCTGCCATCATCATCTTCTTCAGATCTGTCATCACCAGCCATGCCTCTGCGTCTAGAGGAGAGGAGAGTCGTCTTCACGCTGCGCGCCTGAGGAGAACCGTCGCAATTTTCATCACCGTCCAGAGGAGAGTTGTCTTCATTGTTGCCGTCATAGGAGCGAGATCTGCCTTCGTCCTCGTCCAGAGAAGATCGTCCTTCATCGTCGTCAGAGGAGAGCCGCTGCTGCTCACCTTCCTCCTCTCACTGCGCCGCTCACTGCTTCCTGGTCGAAGCTTCGCCTCTGGTCCGCCTCTGCTTTGCCGTTTTAATGTATATTTTGATTTTAATTGATGGAATTCCTTTGGTTTGAATTCTGTTAGTGTGAAATTGGATTTAGGATTAGGGTTTGAATTTTGTTAATTGGTAAATTTGGATTTAGAGATTGATTTTGCTGCTATGAAATTGAATTTAGGGTTTGGAGTTTGAACTCTTACTGGAAAATTGGGAAATTGGATTACAGTACTGCGTTTGGGTTTAAACTATGTATCTTTTATTTTTCTTTTGCTGTTTTTTATATGTTTTTGATTTTTTTTTAAAAATCTGTGGATATCCGTGGAGACCCCGATCCCCGGCGGATACGGAGTCCCCGTTACCCGTCGCAGGGACGGGGCGGGGACGGGAACGGATTATGGGTGGCGGGGGCGGGGGACGGGGGGCATGTCCCCGCCCCCATGGGGACCCGTTGCCATCCCTAATACAGATGGTCCTGTCTCTGGAACTCCTGACAGTTTCGAATCCGTTGAACACCTATTTCCTGGGATCGGTTTAATGGTGTAGTCATACTTGGCTGAGGGGTTTTAGAACTCTGACCCTTTATGCGCCGTATCGGTTGTCTTTGGCGCGCCTGCTCCTCTTTATGAGCCAATTCTTTCTTCATTCCCTCCTTCTCATAGGTTGTTGCTACTTCAGCGTCAAAAACAGCATTACACTGCGGACACAGAGATATGTCCCGGTCTTTAATCTTTTGTTGAACCAGAAAATCCAACAAACCATCCCCTGCTCTGGGATACACGAATCTCACTTGCGACTCAAAATCATCCAGAGCCACATCAAAATCATAGGACATGCCAACCATGTTCACTCCAAAGCATGGCTCGACAAAGCTGGCATCAGCATCGAAGGGATCAACATCAACCTTCATTTCTTTCTTGCCATCATCGGATTAAAATTGTCCTTCCATTATTGCCTCCTGAATTAAGTCCTTTAAATGAACACAATTGTTAGTCGAATGACTTGTTGCTTGGTGAAACTTACAATAAGATTTCCCTTTTAAATCTTTCACCGAAAGTAAGGTTCTACCCTCAGGCAGAATTAATTGTTTATCTTTAAGCAACACATCAAAAATCTGATCAGATTTCGAAATATCAAAACTATATTTCTTTCCACTTTTTAGTTTTGAATCATTTGACTTTTCATTATTCGAAAGCTTTTCAAGTAAAGAACAAACATATGGAGGGCCTTTCTTAAGTTCGACCAAATCTACTTCTGTTTCGAAATCTAATTCTTCTTCTAAAGACTCCATGGTCACATAGGCAACTTTTTCTTTTCGAGTAAAATGTTTACTCTTTGACCTTTGTTCACTCCTATACTTCTCTTTCTCTTTTTATTCAATTTTTGGTACTTCATAGTCAATTTAAGATTTTCATATTAGATGTCATTAGAATTATCAATTTTCAATTTAAATGAAATTTGTATTTTTTTCTTAGAAATCGACTCGAAAGAATATTATTTATTTTTTATATTAGTTTTATTTTTTTTATAACAACTGCATTAATTGAAAGAACTTTTACTATGAATCTCAATAAAAATTAGTTTCTAATTGTATGAGAAATAAATTTCTAAATAAGTATTTACTTGTATATATATAAGAATAATACTACACATCCAAGTCTTTTTATAAACTAAGTCTAACCAAGTTAAACAACAAGACTTAAAATAATACTAATCATAACTGATTTTTGTTATCTTAGACTAACTTAGTTGGACTTGGTTAACAAAAAAATATAAATGTATTACATCATTCTATATAAAAAGAGATATTTCAATTGTTATTATTAAGAAAAAGATTACTTAATTTGTTTAAAATATAAAACTTAAATTAAAAAAATTAAATAATAAAATTTTAAATTACATGTTATTATTTAAATTACTATTTTAGTGTTTTAATTTATAAATTATATATTTTAAAAACTAATTATGTTATATATATATAGAAAATAACCACATGTATATATATTGAAATAAAAATATATATTAAAAATAAATTAAATAATATATATTTATACACAAATATATAATAATTAATAAATAATTTAATAACTAATTTTTATATACACATAATATTTTTATTACAAAAATTATTATTATATTATATATATATATATATTTTACTTCTACTATTAAAATTTTTTAAATTCGTCCCTGGACATACTAAATATTTGGGATTAATATCTTGCTCATACTGATTTTTTTCAATAAATCAATTAATTCAATTTAACAGTAACAAAATAAAATAATATTCACTGTCATTTTTTTAACATTATTCCCAGTTATATATTTTTTCTATTCAATGACCTGATAATATTCGAGAAGATAATTTCATGTGAAAGAGAAAATAGAGTCCCACACTCACCGGCCAAGGCACACGTAATAAACCTACCAATTACCAAATATAAAAAGAAAAAAAAGAGAGAGATTGAAGGAATCATGGCACGTTCACAATTAAAAAGGGGAGGCAGTTCAATACCAAAATAACAGCCGAGGGCAGTTTAGTCAATTAACAGAAACAGATGGCAGCCTCGTAATTAAACCGAAGACGTTATCACTACGGCAAGTGGTGTTAACCGAAGAGGGCAAAAGGGTCATTATAGTGAATAAAAAAACCATTAACGTCAATCATAAGTAAGGAGCATTCCTTCACACGTTTTTGCCTCCGAATTTCTCAAAACCCGCTAAACAAAACAAAACAAACGCAATAGTAACTTCCACGAACACAAGTGGTGTAATGGTGTTCGGAGTTTGAAACTTGTTCAAACGTCAACAACCCCAGAATTTCCACCCAAGTCACCTTCCACTTTGCTTAACTCATAAGGTATCATACATGTTCTCATGTTCTATTTTATTTTATTTATTTTTTAATTTTTTTTTACCATTTCTGACTTGGTTTTCATTTTCATCTGTTTGATTTTTTTTTTTTTTGGAGTTGAAAGATTCATTCTATCATTGGGTTCCTCAATGTTCTGGGTTTTTCTTTCTTCTTTCTTTCTTTTTTTTGTGTCCTAAAATTTTGTTTCCTTTTTCAGAGTATTTTGTGTCTCTCAGTTTGTTAATTACTTAATTTATTCTCTTTTGAGTCAAATGCAACTCTGGCTCCTCTGAAACTGGATCTTCTGCTCTCTTGATTTGCCTATATTTCATCTTATACTGAATTTCCCAATGATGTCTTCTATATAACCCAGGGGTTGGAATTATATCTTAATGTTTTACCTTTTGATTTATTTTATTTTTATATTGGCTTTTAATGTTTGAAGTTGTAATTTGATTATCATGGATCAACTGAATCTAGTTCCTTTAAAAGCAAAGATTTAGAATACTCTTGAACATCTATTCATCTTATTTTTCTTCATTTTTTTTTTCAGTTCAATTCTGTGAGGGGAGAAAGTTCAGCTTCTACTCTTTTGTTGCAGCTGAATTGAGATATATAATATAATTTCATGGGTTCAGCACCAGAATTGTCCCTTAAGAGAAGTTCTAGTAAGCTACTTGGAATTAGGGCCATTGAATACTTGAAAGGTGGTCCTGTTTCCTTCAAAACCCACCAAGCAATTGTTCTGATTGTAACATTTTTGGCTTATACTAGTTACCATGCCACCAGAAAAACCACAAGTATTGTGAAGAGTGTTCTTGATCCTCAATCATCAGATATAGGATTGAGTCTCCCGAAAAAGAACAGAATTTCTTCAAGTGTTCTTGGTAATGGTTGGGCACCATTCAATGAATCAGATGGGACTTCCCTTCTTGGTGATGTGGATGTTGCATTCCTTTCCTTTTACGCATTGGGGATGTACTTTTCAGGACACTTTGGCGATCGATGTAATTTAAGGATTTTTCTTACTGTGGGAATGCTAGGAACTGCTTTGTTCACTTCACTATTCGGGGTAGCTTATTGGGCAAACATTCATAACTTTTACTATTTCTTAGTGGTTCAAATGATTGCTGGATTGTTTCAATCAACCGGATGGCCTTCGGTTGTTGCAGTTGTCGGAAACTGGTTTGGAAAGAGCAAGAGAGGGTTGATCATGGGAATATGGAATGCTCACACGTCTGTTGGGAACATCACAGGATCCTTAATTGCTTCAGCTATGTTGTGTAATGGATGGGGATGGTCCTTTGTTGTGCCAGGACTTATGATGGCTTTCGTCGGCTTGATGGTTTTCTTTCTATTGCCGGTTGCACCTGAGTCTGTGGGAGTTAGCAGAGAGGAAGATGAGTGTAATTCACCCAAGAAAAGTGGAGATGAAGAAGTGAACGAGCCTCTCTTAGCGCCGGAGAATCCGGCCGAGGAAGAACCAGTTGGCTTCCTTGAGGCCTGGAAAATACCTGGGGTTGCCCCTTTCGCACTCTGTCTGTTTTTCGCCAAATTGGTTGCATATACATTTCTTTATTGGCTCCCCTTCTATGTTAGCCACACAGGTACTTCAATTTTCTATGCTAGGGAGAACAAAAAAATCAGTCAGAACTTGTCTTATTTAAGTTAATTTTTTTTTTGTTACCAAATATTTCTAATAATTCATATAAGATTGTATCTTTATGTTTTCAAGTAGTCACAATTTCTCATTTATGTTCATTATCTTGCAGCAATTGATGGCAAATATCTATCCAGTGAGACATCAGGGACATTATCAACTTTATTCGATGTTGGTGGGGTTCTCGGAGGGATTCTAGCCGGCCACATTTCCGATCACTTAGATGCAAGAGCCATAACAGCAGCTAGCTTCATGTATTGTGCTATCCCTGCTCTGTTCTTCTACAGAAGCTATGGTCATGTTTCATTGATTGTGAATGCTGCATTGATGTTCATAACCGGTATGTTTGTGAATGGCCCTTATGCCCTCATAACAACCGCTGTTTCGGCTGACCTGGGAACACACAAGTCATTGAGGGGGAATTCGCGAGCTCTAGCAACCGTCACGGCTATCATCGATGGAACAGGTTCTATTGGGGCTGCAATAGGACCTCTATTGACCGGTTATATATCGGCCAAGAGCTGGAGTGCAGTTTTCACAATGTTGATGATAGCAGCTTTAATTGCAGGGCTGCTTCTTACTAGGCTTGTAATGGCTGAGGTGGCTGCAAAGATCGAAGAGTCGAGGTCCAACAGAGCACCGGAATGCTCCCTCGATGTTTAAAACTTTGAGGAGTTTCTGGTATACTACCTGGCTGTGTAATGATGCGGATAGTTCTTGTGAAGCATCATTTCATGGCTTCAAGTGATCAAATTCATCAGATCATGCCCTGCAGTGGTTGAAAATGGAGATGTTTAAAGGTTTTTAAACATTCTTCATGTTATTGGAATAACAGTTTCCAATGTTATTTGTATGTACATCTTGTGATAATAGTTACCTCAATTGCCCCCATTCTAGTATAGATTAATATAGTGTTGTCCTTAGAAATGAGCTTTGTCAAGAGCTTCTTGTAGTTTTTTGAATATGAAAACAAAAAAAAAAAAAATCAACCACATTGTTTGTGAGATCAAGAATCAAAGATTTCAAGTGTGTTTACAACTTGATCTTGGCTAGGATTTTTTCAATGGATTTCATTGATGGGGTGCAAAGAGTTGCAATAATGTAAAAAAATATAAACTCTATATGTGCCCCCTCAATTTGACTTGTATCTTCTAATTTGAGGAATGTGTTTTGGCCTTCTATTTTGCTAAGTTCTTATTAGCATTTCTTGATATTAGAAATCATCATATATTAGAAATTTTGAGTGAATTAATTCTTAGTTTAACTAGTACTTTTATTTTCACTGCTCCACCTTATTGTGCTAAATTTTTTATTTCAAAAAAAATTTACCTACTAGGTTGAATAATAAAATTGTCACTAAATTAATTACTATATATTTGTGTATAAATATACGTATTATTTATTTTATTTTTAATATATATTTTATATATTAACATACAATTTATATGAATAATTAATTTAATAATTAATTTTTAGTGTATATATAATATTAAAAAAATTTTAAGTATATCGAAAATGTCGGTATTTCAGTTATTTTAACCGTTAATTTCAATTAATATATATTATATATATTTTTTATAATTAAGATCAACGGATAAAACAACTAGAATGATAGTATTTCGGGTACCCTTAAAACTCTTTCCATAATATATTCGGATAGCAAAATCAATAATTTGGTCTGCAAAGTTGGTTCAATCATTTGGCAAATGCACAGATCTCAACAAAAACACAAAGGGTACAAGTACAATTATATTGATGGATATGTACAAGATATTTGGACTGTATAGGAGATTGATTTGGTTCATTTTCTGCTACAAATTGAGAAAAAAATATTTCATGGTACAAGAAACAGGTGAAGTGATATCTGATTTATGAGCATTATTATGCATGTTTGTCAGTGAGTGAATCATGAATTCTTTTAAATTTTTAAATAAAGGTGTGGGCACAAAGGGAAAATGGCCCACAATTTGAACAAGTAGAGGAAAATAGCTTTGCTAGTCCCCTTACAAATTGTGATATGGTGAGGTGGTCCAGAAAGAATGGTGATTCAGATGATGTACTGTGTTCCATGAAGCTTCCTGTTGTTTGGTCCTTCTTTCACATCTGCTAACTTTAGTAACGAGTGTGATAGAAACTAGAAAGGATGAGAAATAGTTTCTTCCTTACCTTAATTAACTAACTGGCAGGTTTCAAATCTTATTTTGTGCATGCAATAGTCTATTAGTCAGCGACAAATTTTTAAATGAAGTTTCGATTTGCTATGAATTAGTCAATGTCTGTCGGACTAAAAAATATCGTAAAAAACAAAATAATAATAATAATAAGAGGATAATTTTATAAGGTTATCTAATATAAATAATTTTAAGATTTTATTTTTTTAAATATCTCAATTTTTTCTTTATTGGGTTAGATTAATTTTTGGTATTTTGACCTAACCTGAAAGAGCTAAGAAGTCGATAACGAGAAAATGAACCAAATCAATCTCCTATATTAATGATTTGTTCATATATTGGTTTTGTGACCTAACTTGAAGGAGCTAAGAAGTCGATAGCAAGAAAAATGCTATAAGATCATCCAACACAAATTCAAGATTTTCTTTTTTAACTAATTAAAGGTATACCTTACATTTTCTTTGTATTGGATTAGACTAATTTTTTGGTCTCTTAACCTAACCTGAAAGAACTAATTAAGAAATCGATAATAAGAAAATTCTAAATTTTTAACCAAATTCACAAGATAAATATTTTGAATGTATTTCATAAAGACATATCGTTAGGTCTATCTTTTTCATTGTTATAATAGTATTTTTATTATTAGATAATTTATATATATTAATTGAAATTGCAGTATGTTATGACTTTGATGGTTTGATCGATATTAAACTTCAAATTTTCATTAATTAACAAAAATTGTCTAGTCATACTTGCTCTTTTTTTTCCCCTATTATTGAACTAACATTATCAAGGATTAATTAACACTATAATGATATGAACAGATTTCAGTGGAAAGCGCTAGTACAATCACACCATTAAATGTGCCTTGTTTGTATTATATGTTGTGGAAATTATTTTAAGAAGTGTGAAGAAAAATGGCATTATGAAGAGAGAGAGACAGTTATGGAATAATAATAATGGATGTTATCCATGGGAAAGTTGCACCTGAAGTTGATGGTATTCATATTCATAATCCAAACAAATGTTGGCGTGTCTTCTGAAATGATATTATGATAATATTAATAGGGGGTACTTATGGCCACCAATAATTCAAGCATAGGAAATTGAAGATATATAGTGACAATATATAATGTCTCACTATTTCAATATTAAACGTAATGAATTGAATTAGTATCATATTCTTATTCATATATAGGGATTGGATTTCTCTAACATAGACTTCTTACACATTATTATAATTATTTGATTTGCATACACAATAGTAAATATTATTATTTTATAAATAAAAATAATTAATTTTTAAATTTGTTATTTAAAAATGATCTAAATAACTGCAATTAGATGATAACATGAATTTTTTTATATTATTTATTGGTACATCAAAATTAATCTTTATATTTGAGAATATAAGAATTTAATTTCTGTAATCATTGAAAAATTTTATATTTATATTTAATTGTATATTATCACATTATTAAAAAGTAATTACTTTTCAAATCTATTACTTGAAAAATCATTTAACTAACGTATAAATTTTATTAAATAACTTTATAAAACTATTTAAAATTCTACCATAAAAATTATTTTTAGTGATAAATTTGTAGTGATAATAACATAATGATCACTATATATTTTATTTAATTTATATTTTTTAGACATATATTTGTCGTTATTACTAAATATCATAGTAGCAATTATATATTTATTGCCGCCATTAAAAAGATTTTTATTGACAATTATATAATTGTTACTAAAACCTTTTAACAACAAATTATAAAATGACTACTAACATTCAATTGTTGATAAATATATTAGTGACTCTTATTTTTATTGTCACTAAAAATAAGTTTTTTAATAGTGATAATCAATACATTAAAATAATTAAACTCTACTTAAGAACCTAAAAACGACCAACAATCACATAGGATGCTAGAAATGTTATTAATCGCAAGTACTAATCCCAACTATCGATAATTTAGTCAATAACAATTAACAAAGAATAAAATTAAAGACAGGGACGCCTTTATTATCGGGTAAATTACCTTATATTTTGTTCACTCCTTCGTTCATTAGTGTTTATTTTCACAATTTAATAGTAGGGGTGGGGTGATCAGTCACTAAGCATGCAGTTAGTGATTTTCAAACGATGATTGTGGCCGAAAGTAAGATTAATTAACTTGGTCTCGTTAATTTCCAACCATGAATTTGATACGTAATTAGTTTGTGCTACTTTGAATGAGACATATATAATAATAATAACCTTTTAATAGTATTAACCAATGAATTGCAAGGAACGTTGGGAACTTGAACTTTGGAATTTACGAGATTAAATAAGGTAATGTAATTAAGTTGGGTTAGTCTAATGATTAATTCACTAATTTGTTTAAATAAATACCGTAAATTCGAATATTATTTTGTGAATACAGTAATTTATTGACCAATAGTAAACTGTTAAATAGAATTCCAAATTTATGACGAATTAATTTATTGGTTTGTCGGGTTAAAAAATTCTGTAAAAAAAAAAAAAAAAGTTAGGTGTGGCCTTGATCAGCACCTTGAACACGACGTTTAGATATCATTATAACCACTACTGTAAAGGTTAATGATATCATTAGCTTAGCTTATATTTTAATCGATGACACTATTAGTTTAATTACTCAATTGAATTGCATACCAATTTCGTTTTCTATTGCTCTTCGTCTTGGAACCACTCAGAAATTAATTAATTATTTCCAATGAATTAAATGATATTTGCGTGGACGTCGTTACAAAGGTTTTTATTTTAATTTATATTAATTAAATAATTGTATTAAAATACAAGGTTACTTTGTGTTTCTTTTTGTCTTCTCGTTTGATCGTCATAAACTATATATATTTTTGTTTTCTATATAAAGTGGACGAGATATTTTTTTACTTTTGATGAAGTTAACAATGAAAAATGAATAATGAAAGTGAGAAACGCATTACAGATCTTTTCATAACAATAAAAGATAACCATATTTCAAAAATAAAAAGATTTTCTAATCTTAAACACTAATTATGATCAAAAGTATTGCTATGTCTTATTAGGAAAGTGAAACATTTATAACAACTAATTATCTCTCGTTGCTTAAAACATTATAAGGGGTTAATTTGATTTTTTTATATTATAAATTCATTTGTCTTATATTTTAAAAGATCAAAAACTAATTTGTCAATTTCTTTGTTAGAAATTAAAAATTGACATTGGCTAGGATCAAATTATTTTTAGACGAGCAAATCTTTTTATGAGAATATGAGATAACTGAATTTCATTGATCAAAAGTACAAATATATACAAAAGACAATTCGATGATAGTGGAAATAAAGGAGATATAGTGGAAAAAGATAACAAAAAAATGGTAGAAAGAAGAAGGGAGATGCCGCCTGGGCTAAATGATAGCATGGTGTTTCCAAGACATATTCCTGCTGGTTAAGATCAATTGCCCTTTCAACGGAAAACGACTCTTCAAACAAGAGAACTTGAAACCTTAGCAAATGCCAAAGGAGTTGCATCTAGGTTCATTACCAGTGGTTGTTTCTGTTTGTCTTTTTTGTTATTTTGGTAATGCAGCGAGTTACTGTCCAATATTAAAGATTAGAAATACGACACAATAAGGTAGCCACTTATTTTGAGGTATACCTAAGATGGATAATGTGTAATGGGCTTGTGTGAAAAGGTCAAAGGTAATGGTAAATGCGTTAAAGAAATATATTTATGTAAAAATTAGGTTTAAAAATACTTGAAGTGTTGGAAGCTATTTATAGAAAGAAATGATAACTTAATTATCATTTATTAATATCTTATCTAAAATTAGTGAATAATTTCTTTTCTTATTGCATAGAAAGTTAACCTATGTTAAATAGTTACTTTATTGAGGATAATAATTTGTGGAAAGTTGATGTGCAATGAATTATGCGGAAGAATAGAGAAGAAAGCAGAGAACGAAAATTTTGTGCAACAAAAAAGATTTAAAATTCTTAGTATATCAGTAATATTTCTTTCAATTATATTCATTTAGTTATTCAACTAATATATATATATATATGACTAATAACTATAACAAAAAACAAAGCAGGAAAATAGTCAACTAACACATAAATTAATAGTACATCAAGAATAAGGAATTATTTATTTCATTCTCTATAGCCCTCCCTTCAAACTCATAGTGGATTGAAGAACTACTCTGAGTTTGTTCTTGAACTTCTCAAAGGAAGTAGTAGATAGTGGTTTAGTGAGCATATAAGCAATTTGGGAATTAACTAGGATATGAATCATACGCAATTGCCCTTTAGAGACTCGATCCTGGTCAAACTGCAAATCGACCTCAAAATGATTGCTTCGAGTATGAAGAATTGAATTGGCAGAAAGCATTACAGCACTGAGGTTGTTGCAAAACACAGTAGGCGCAATAAGTTAAGGAATACCAAGTTCTTGTAGCAACTTAAGAACCCATAGTATTTTGACTCCAACATCTGCAAGACATCTAAATTCAGCTTCTATAGATGAGCGACTCACTGCCATTTGCTTTCGACTACACCAAAACACTGGGTTATTGCCAAGAAAGACACAATATCCATTAGTAGACCTGTGATCTTCAATGTCACTCGCCCAATCTGCATCCGCAAAGACAAGAGTACAAAGATCAGTAGACTTTTGAAAACAGAATCCATGATAATACACACCTGAAAGATAATGAAAGGTCCTTTTTAAAATTGTCCAGGGATGTTGCTTGGAATTTTTCATGAATTGACTAACTCGATTCAGAGATGGAGATCTTTGGATGAGTTAAGGTTGCATATTGCAACCCTCCAACAAGAGACCTACAGAGAGTTGAGTTTTCATATGGTTCAGACCCTTTAGAAATCAACTTGAAAGAGGATAGCATAGGGGTGGGGACAGGCTTGGAGCTAAAGAGGCCTACACGTCTTAACAGATCAAGAATATATTTTGATTGTGAAATGTGAAGCTCACCAGTGCCAAGCATATTGAATTCTAAACCAAGGAAATAATTCAAACTACCTAAGTCTTTAAGAGAAAATTTAGAGTTCAAGTCAGTGATTAAAGCATCAATTTCAGTCTTGCTATTGCCAATTATAACAATATCATCCACATAGGCGAGTAAATATGTAGTAGAATGTTTAGTATGTCGAACAAATAAAGAAGTATCAGCCTTGGTATTAGAAAAACCATAAGTGAAGAGATTATAACTGAGTTTAGCAAACCAAGTTCTTGGAGCTTACTTGAGGCCATAAATGGCTTTATCAAGCTTGCGCACTAATGAAGGGTTGTTGGACACAAAGCTAGGATGTTGTAACATAAAAACATCCTCA
The DNA here is from genome assembly GCF_003086295.3 of Arachis hypogaea. Taxonomy (NCBI): domain Eukaryota; kingdom Viridiplantae; phylum Streptophyta; class Magnoliopsida; order Fabales; family Fabaceae; genus Arachis; species Arachis hypogaea. The sequence goes on along the minus strand of NC_092048.1, from coordinate 12,639,915 downwards.
GTTAAATCACCATTCAAGAAGGTGTTGTTAAAATCAAATTGGCGAAACGGCCAACCATATATAACAGCAAGGGAGAGAATAATCCAAATTGTAGAAGGATGAATCATAGGGCTATAAATTTAGTGAAAATTGATTCCTTCAATTTGATGACACTTTTTGGCCACCAAACGGGCTTTATATTTTTTGATACTATTATCAGGACCCCTTTTAACTATATAAATCTATTTATATCCAATAATAATAGAATTGGAAGGAAGGTTAATGAGATGTCATGTATGATTCTTGATCAAAGCATCATATTTCTCAATCATGGCTTGGTGCCAATGAGCAAAGGATAAAGCCTGAGAAGAGTCTTAGGAGGATATTGAGTGAGATTAATGTTAGAGACAATAGCTAAATCTTTGGATTTAAAAGCATCAGATTTAGATCTGGTAATCATATTATGTGTATTAGATGATTTAGGAGTAGGTGAAGAAGTAAGAATGGTAGCTTTGAATAATTGAATTTCAAGACCAGATATAGCTATATAATCATGACTAGCATGCTGATCCGAAGAAGTATAGGGAACATAATTAAAGATAGGTAGTTGGGATGTATCAATACATTGATATTAGAAGTGGAATCATGATGAAAAACTTCATATGTGTTAAGTGTATTAATATTAAGCGTAGAATTAGAAATAAAAGAAGTGGAGTCTGGTGTGATAAGTAAGGAATTAGAATTGGGAATAAGAGGTATAGGAGGCACAGAGGTAATTGTATGAGACAAAGAAGAAAAATCAGATTTAGCAGAAGCATTAGATGAAAAGAAAATTGAAGATGAAAATAGTTTTTAATCAAAGATAACATTTGTTACAATTAAAATTTTTCCTTCACGAGTAAGACATTTGAAGCCTTTGGATTGAAGAGCATAACCAAGTAAAATGCATTGTTGAGATCTAAAATCTAGTTTATGATGGTTGAAAGGTCTGGTGTTGGGGTAGCATGCACAACCAAAAACTTTGAGTATGTCATAGTTGGATTTAATGTTATGAAGCTTCTCATAAGGTGATGTAAAATCTAAGACTTTGGTGGGTAGCCTATTTATGAGGAAAGCAACGATAAGAAAAGTTTCTTCTCAATAGAGAAGAGGCAATTGAGTAGTAGCTAAGAGAGCCAAATCCATCTCAGTCACATATCTGTGTTTGCGTTCAACAACTCCTTGTTGTTGATGTATGTAAGAACAAGAGAGACAATGAACAATACTCTGATCTTGTAAAAATGTCCTAAATGTGTTAAAAAAGAATTCTTTGTCATTATCAGTTTGAATGGCTTTGAGAGAGTAGCCAGTTTGTCTTTCTATCAATACTTTAAACTGCTGGAAAATAGAGAAAATTTGAGACTTGGATTGCATCAAATATAAACAAGTATAGCGTGTAAAAGTATCAACAAAGCTCGCATAATAATGAAAATCGGATCTAGAAACTGATAGAGTAGGACCCCAAATTTTAATAAACACAAGTTGCAAATGAGAAGTGTATTCAGTTTGAGAAAGGGGAAAAGGGAGAGCATGCATTTTTGCTATGCAACAATAGTCACAAACAAAATAATCATTAGCTGAATTTTGATTAATAGGAATATTACATTGTTTGAAGACGTCTTTTATAATAGAGTTAGAAGGATGTCCAAGCCTTCTATGCCATAAAGCAAGATTGAGATTACAAAAAGCTAAAAAAATATGAACAAAATTATGATTATATAATGGTGTTGGCACACATAAATTACCACAAGAATATAGTCCATGTCTAAGAATTTCTTGAAGAAGTGTTTACTTGTTGACCTGAAATTTAACAAAATAATGGAAGGGGTGAAATTAAAAAAAAAAACGTTGTCTAAACAAAACTTTGATACATTTACAAGATTCTTTGCAATTTTAGAAATGTGTAAAACATTCTTAAGAGTAAAGAGATGATTATTATAAGGATTAAGCAAAGAAGAAAAACCAGTATGTTTGATAGAGATATCATATCCATTTGTTATATATAGTTTGATGGTAATCAGTGGCTAAGAGAAGGGAGGTTGAATCTTAGCCCCTTTTTGCTGAGTATTACTTTCTGCCTTTTATGATAGCTTCAGGAGATTTTTCTGTTTTTTGTCTCATAACCAGTCAAGAGACATTTTCTTTGTCTCGTAACCAGTCAAGAGATATTTTTCAATTTTGTCTCATATGCAACAGAAACAGAAATGGAGTAGAAGAGAAAGAGAGAATCACAACAAGAAGTATCCTGGTTCAACTGCTAAGTGCAATGCAGCCTACATCTAGTCTCCATCACAACAGTGATGGAATTTCACTATAATCAACTGATTACAGACACCAATTCTTTCCTAGAAACTACCCATTCCTATCCGAGACAAGTCCAGAATCTATCCCCAAAACTGAACTTGACTTGGTCACCTACCAAGCTTTCAACCGCAAAGTACTAACCCAACTTGCAAGGGAATCCCCACAGGATCATGAAACATAACACAGATGTACAAAGAAACTCTTAGACATCTATGGCTTTTTCTTTAATTTTTGCACTCTCTGCATTTTTCCTCTCACTGGCTTTTTTTTACAAACCTCACTCTGTTTACCTTTTTCACCATGAGACTCAGACAGATAAAACTAAAGAAAAGAATACAAAATGAAACACATTGAAGGAGAAGAACTTCTGTTAGCTTAGGGTAGCTATGAGAACTCTGTGCTTACTCTCCTTGATTCCAACCCTTGGCTGTTCACCCTTATTATAGAAGGGGAAGCTTCCAAGGTTGAAACCGGTTCAACCAAACCATCTTCTTCTTCTTCAATACAAAGGCCGGTTCAGACACAGAGAAGAGAGAGGAAAAACCGAAAGCAAATCAACATGCATGTACCTCTCTCTCATCCCTTCTCATCAAGCTTCATCAATCTGAACCTTCCATCTTGACTTTGTTCCCAAAAAAGAATTCTGACCCTTAATGAACTATTGATCCTTGACAGCTCCATCTGTTCCATTTTTGCTTCTTCCTCCATGCAGCTACAGTAGCTACCTTCTGTCTTGGATGAACAAAAGTGGAAACGAGCTTCACCTCAAGGATCTTCTTCTCTAACCGAGACGGATTACTACTACTTTTGGCATGGAGATCTTGAAACTTCTTCTTCACATCTTGTCTTTAGTGGCAAAAATCTCAGCCACACCATGCCTTAGATCTTCTTTTTACAAAGGCCATCATCAACCTAGCCATTTGCTTCTTCATAGCTTCTCTGTGATTTTCTATGATAGCTTCTACAATCTTCTTTCTCTGATGGAAGTGACAACCGAAACAAGAGAGAGAAGAGAGAAAAGTAACAAGTAAACTTTCAATGGAAGTAATGAATGATATTAATTTAAATTTAATTTCCACTTCCATTCTCCTATGCATAGTAACGTGTGGAGTCATTGAAAGCAATCAAATCACTTTTAATTTTCTCTTTTCTATTACCAATGCATGCAATCAAACCAATTTAATTTTGAATTCAATTCCACAAGAGGAAGTAGGTAACCGAACTCATCATGTTCCACTACTTCCTTTCTTCTTTCAATTTCGAACCAAAGCTTGTTGGTCTCACATCAAAAATTTTGGGCTCTTCACATGATACTTGTCCCAATAAGCATTTGCTTATGCATCAAAAATAATTCAGCCATAATGTTAAAAATTCTTTTTTGTACTAAGGCTGAATATTTTCTCAACATATTAGACTTATGTTGCTTTTAGCCCAATAATCAAATCTGCACAATAGCAAAATTATTAATCAACCAATTAGAAAAAATCAACTTAATAATTTTGCAATTAATTATTTTTAACAATGTTTGATCATCATTATATTTCAAATTTTCCAAACTCAACATAGTTGACCAGGCCCAGTATATTCAGCTGAAGAGATAAAGTTGGCAAAATTATGTGTGAGGTAGCGACTTGTACTAGTGTCTGAGTACCATGCAGTGTCAGCAACGAAAGAAGTGGAAATAAGGTAGGATTGTGACTGGTGAAAGGAGGATGAGGGAGGAGGGAGGAGGGAGGAGGATTATATGAACTAGTATTGACTGAATTAGAAGACTATCCATTGTATGTTTGATCAAATCGATAGAAGTAGTGTAAAGTTGAATCGCTTAGACGATTACACACTTGGCAGTAAAAACAATTTGTTGCTTGTCATGAATTTCTTTCACCATGTGCAAATTTTCCACCACAAGCACTTCTTCGTCCTCCAAAAATTCTTCCTGTAGATCTTGGATTGGACAAATTTTATTGAGCTAACTGAGTTTGTGCTAATCCAATGGAAAGTTGTTTGAACTTTTCAAGCATTTCTTCATAAGAAATAAGGAGAGTTTCAACCTTTCCAATGATAAAGAGTTCATGTTTGGTTTGAACAATTATAATGCAGTATGAATAATTTTCAAGAAGACCATCACATATGACTTCTATATGTGTTTCATTCAGGACATCATATCCAAGAGCAGTGAGAGAGTCACCAAATTTCTTGATAGTAACAAGATATTGGTTGATGGTGAGAAAGTTTTTCTTGACATTCTTGAGCTGAGTTCTTAATTGCTTAATCTTTGATTTGGTAGATTCAACAAATATTTGATAAAGTTTGTGCTAAATTTAAAGAGCAGATTTGCAATGTACAATTTTGAACGAACCATTAACAGATGCAAAGAGCTAAGAAAAATATTAAAATCATTTTGCATCCATTCAGTGTACGTATTTGAGATGGTACCTGCAATTTTTTCAGCATTAAAGGCATATTTTGCAGGTTCTTTTCCTTCAATAATATGATATTCCAAATTCTAACTCTTAATTGTGAAGAGAGTTTGTTGTTTTCATGTCATAAAATTAGTATCACCCAATTAGTCTATAATAAAATTGAGTGTATATTTGTTGTTGTTGGTTGTAGAAGCAGGAATAATGAGCGCCATGAATTCAAGATTCAAACTTTTGATACCATGTAAAAAGTTGATCTGCAATAAATTGTGCAAAAGAGATAATAGAGAACAAAGACTTTGTGCGACAAGAAAATATTTGAAATTCTTAGTATATAAGTAATATTTCTTTCAATTGTATTCACTTAGTTATTCAACTAGAGGTTATATATATAAGGGTGGAAGTAGTTAACTAATACCTCAACTAATAATACATCAAGAATCATCCCAAGAATCAGAAATAAGTTATTTCAGTTACTAGTGAACTTTAATTCTCTACATAATCAAACTAGAGAACTCTTTCTTGCTCCCCAAGTCAAGTCGAATTCGGATCTTGATATCCAAACTCTTGATCGTAAAAGTGATAAAACCTTATGCTTTTGGGATGTCTATCTCTAATTTTAGACGGATTATTTTAAACTTAATCTAATAATAATTGTATGTCTATTTTTAGGCCATTACCATGTCATTTAGGCCATGGTATCAACACTATTTTATAATTATTGACAACAACAAACTTTAATTTTATAGGAGGTAAATCAATAAAGTAGAAATCTGGATGAGTTTCCAGACTTTCTGTGACAAGCTAGTTTGCTCCTCTATTTTCGTTTATCTTTTTCGTTTATCTTTAGATGGACTTGAATAGTATTGTATGGGCGAATTTTTCTAAAAAACATTTCAAATGATATTATTTGTATGATCAAATGATTTTTTTATTTATTTTTTTTGGATGTTGGATCCAACGAGCTTTAGATGTGCTTAATTTTTTTTTTGGTTAACTGTTTTTTGTTTTTGTATTTGGTTTTTGTTATGGACTCTTTTTGTTAACGATGTGCAAAAAGTCACAAAAGTAGTTTAAGTCCTTTAGATGTTTGGGTAGCCCATTTGGTTAATTTTCGAACATTTAGACCTCTCATTACTCAGGCTGGTTTTGGGTAACGGACTCAGGCCTAAACAAATGACGAATAGGACCAATATAAAAGCCCATTTACTTTTTTGATGTACAAAGCCCATTTAATTTTGGATCTAAGAAGTAAAACCCCATCAACTTCTTAGTCCAAGAACACAAAGCCTCTCACATGTCTGCTTTATTTTTCAAACTGGCCATTGGAAGTTGAGGCCCAATACTTTTTAATAATTACGTGTCATTTACATTTACCAACAAATTCCAACCACAAAAAATTAAAAAGAAATTAACTTTCATACACTAATAATATAAATAAATTTTATAAAATATTTCTCATATTTTATAAAGATAATTATTTTTTAATATTTAAAACATCATCAAACAATATGAATCTTGATTAAATAATAGTATAACATTTTTATATTATATATACATTAAAATAAATTTAAAAGTAAAATAAAATAATAAAGTAATAGTGATGTCTAAACTCATTGTTATTAAATTAAATCATTATTATATGATTAAACAAATTAATATGAATTCAATACATAAGACATAAGCAACAAGCACATGGAATTATAGTGGCCAACTTACCTAATAATACCTTGGTCCTTCCCCCAGTAACAGGAAAAAATCTGAGAGTCAAGACTTAAATTAATAAGCACATAGAATTATAGAAAAAAAAAAAACCGAAAAAACTAAAAAAGGGAAAAAAATTATGAAAATGAAGAAAACAAATAGGGGAACGTGGAATTAAGAGAAAGACAAATCATCACACACCACTCAAGGCTGGTCCCAATATCTCTTCTAACCAATGATATCTCTCTCTTCCATATCTTTATCTTTTCATTTTTTTCCCCTTCAAATTTATGTTTCATTCATTTATTTCTCTGTTGCTTTCTCTCAAACATAAATTAATTAATTTTTATATGATAGTGATAATAAAAGAATAATTATTAAAAAAAAAAAAGAGAAAAATCTAATATAGCAGCAACGTTATTTCCTTCCACACCAACAGTTATGTGAGTGAAGTCTCTTCCTGTGAGCTTGTTCCTTGTGATTCTATTATTCTAAATAAGAACTACTAAGCTAATACCTTTTTGGAGCAATCATCATTCTCTGAATTGCATTTCTCTTTCTCAGTTTACTCAGGTACTTCATCAAAAACATGCCATGCATCATTTTCCGTTATTGCACCTTTTATGTTTCAATTTTTTAAAAAAAATGCAACTTTAACTACACCCCAATTCATTTATGTGTTTGTTTTTCATTTGGGAACTTCCGCTTTTATATGCTGTAACTTTATAAGTTGTTTCAATGGATTCTACACTAAAAAATTGAAGTATATGGATCCTGAATTATTTGTTTCTTTGATTTTCCTTACTCTATTAGTGTTGTTTTGCTATTTCATGGATAATCATATAGTTAGAACTTAGAACAATTTGGGAATTTTCTGAGAGCTGTATTTTCAGCTGACACAGGTTAAGAATTATTGACTTAATAGGGAAGTTTGATGTTACTCACACATAGTTATTAGGGCAGTATAACAATGGCTACTGCAGCAGTTATTGGACTCAGTGGAGGCAAGAGGATTTTGAGTTCATCATACCATTACTCTGATGTTACCGAAAAGCTTTCATTTGGCACTGATTTTGGATCCACACACTATCAGATTGTTCCAACAAAGTCTGTAATAATTGCTAAGAAGCCATCCAATTACACCCCGACCTTTGCAGCATCGAATCGCCAAAACCAGTCCATCAAGGCTCTTCAGGAACATGTTGATGCCGAGGCAGCCGGTACTTCAGATCCATTGTGGTTTCAAGGATTCAGTTCCAGTGACTTAGAGTTGGAAAGCTCTGAAATGGGTTATTCTGTGGAGGCTCTTCTTTTGCTGCAGAAGTCAATGCTGGAAAAGCAGTGGAACCTTTCTTTTGAGAGGGATGTGCTAAACGAGCATTCGAGAATGGATAAAAGCCGAAGGAAGGTGGCAGTAACTTGTTCTGGGGTGTCTGCAAGACAGAGAAGAATGAACACCAAGAGGAAGGCCTCGGGTAAAACCAGCGCAACGATCGAACCTTGTACTGCTATGCAGCTGAGGTCTGCCATCAGTCCAGAGCTGCTTCAATATCGTTTGAAGGGCTATGTGAAAGGAGTAGTGAGTGAGCAATTGCTCTCTCATGCTGAAGTTGTAAACCTTTCAGAGAAAATAAAAGCTGGACTTTCCTTAGAGGAGCATAAATCCAGGTAATTGCATGTTTTTGTTTCTTATTTTGGGATCCTATGATTCACTGAAAGAAGAATATATCTTATTTATAGCTTGCTTATCATATCCCATATGCTGCAATTTAAAAATTTAAGCATTCTTTTTGTCCCAAGAATGTTGCATGTTAAGTAATCTTATTCACTTGAGGAAGGGAAGGGTTTCACATAAGCATTGAAAGTTAACAAACTTGAATGATCAGCTGATCATTCTTTTACTTCATAGCTATGATAGAGCATCCAACAAATCCTCCTAAATACTAAATGATAAATGCTCCTAAACACTAGTAATTAGGAGGATGTTTAGGATGATAAATTATTTCCCTTTATAGAAATCTTATGTTCTGAATGAATATTAAGACCTTAAGAGCCATCAGTGAATTCTCTGCAACTTCATGATTTTTAAGTCTCATTTTCATGAGAAATTCACTGTTTTAATTTCTTAAGTCAATGGCAGAGCCTTAGTTTCAGTAATAAGTTAATGCATATATAGAACTTTTTACAGACGGAACATGGACTACCATTTTGAATTTTCTTTCATCTTATTTAACTAAGGGCAATAGGAATATTTCCTTCACATCATTGTTAACTTTCAACAACATATTGCTACTAAGAGTTCTATAAGGATGGAGTACAAATCATTATCTTTTATAATCAAATAGTCATGTTGAGTGTTCACACTGTTCTTGATATGTCAATTCTTTTGCATCCTTTGAGGAAACTTTAATAGGTAGTTTTGTTATGTGACTTTGTTTGCTTCTTTAGAAAAAATTAACTGACCTCAGTTACCTATAAACATTTTCTGTGAGTATCAGAATGAAGGACAAACTAGGATGTGAGCCCTCTGATGATCAAATTGCAGCGTCATTGAAGATTTCTCGGGCTGCACTACGAGCAAAAATGATAGAGTGCTCTTTGGCAAGAGAAAAGTTGGCTATGAGCAATGTTCGCTTAGTTTTGTCTATTGCTCAAAGATATGATAACATGGGAGCCGAAATGGATGACCTTGTTCAGGTGAATTACATAGAATCTCTGTCTTAACCTCAAGTTAGACTTTTTGTCTTCTCAGTTGTGCTTGACTTGATGTATTTTCTGTGTAGGGTGGTTTGATTGGACTTCTTCGTGGGATCGAGAAGTTTGATTCTTCAAAGGGGTTTAAGATTTCAACTTATGTTTATTGGTGGATACGTCAGGTGAGGCTGTGTGTTCTTTTTCTTTAGACAGCTTCTTGTGTGTAGATTACACATACTTTTAAAATCAAGGGAAATAAGGGTTGCATATCAGAAAATATTTAATGAAACCTCTTCAAAAAATTTCTATTAAAGGCTTCCATTGGTCTCATAATTTGTGCAAAACTTGAAATTATATAAGCATATATTTTACAATCAACAGAATTTGTTTAAACCTTTGATATTATATATCATATGCTCCTATGCTGTCTTTTTTATCTAAATAACCAATTTAGTTATAGAAAATTCATCTATTTCCATTTTATTAGGATTGGGATCATATAAACTTGTGTTCTAAGAAATCCGAGCAAGGATATTTTACAACTCAAATTGGTCTGTTTAGCATGGATTATGTTTTCTCTTCTGACAGGGTGTTTCAAGAGCCTTAGTTGAAAATTCAAGAACACTTAGATTGCCCACTCATATACACGAAAGATTATCTTTAATCCGCAATGCAAAGTTTAGACTGGAAGAAAAAGGAGTTACTCCAACTGTGGAAGTAAGTCATCTAAAATTAGAACTTCTGTATCAAATATTTTAGAATTTTAAAGTATTGGTAAGCCAACCTGAACTGCTTTCTTTTGCAGAGGATAGCAAAATGTCTTAATATGTCTCAAAAGAAAGTCAGAAATGCCACTGAGGTAATGTATCATAGAGTTACACGACCCTCGTATACATATTTTGATATCCTACTGTTCTGTTGTTGACCGTGTGCAATTTACATGCATATTGCAGGCAATGAGTAAAATTTTCTCGCTTGATAGGGAGGCGTTTCCATCTTTGAATGGTCTTCCAGGAGAAACTCATCATAGTGTAAGTGTTAAGTCTTTACTAGTACATCAAGGATGATCATTGGAACTGGTTTCGGCTTTATGAATTGTTATCAACCATCTCATTTGTTTTCTGTTTTCTCCCAGTATATTGCTGATACTCGCGAAGAGAACATCCCGTGGAATAGAGTAGATGAATGGGCACTAAAGGTATGTAGGGAAGTTTTCATTTTAATGCCTTGTATATTGTTCCCTTTTTAAGTGCATGTATAATGATCCTTTAACTTAGCTCCAAACTGCATCTCCATGATTTTCACAGTGAACACTATGATGGCATTGGATGATATATGTAAGCATAGTAAATTGGCATCGTTTAAATAATGTGTTTTCTTCCCCTAAAAGGCTCAAATTTGGAAATGAAGTTAATCTCTTTTCAGGCAGAGAATCCTGCATAGTCATTTCTGAACTTCCATATGGTTGTAATACCTGTTGTAATCGTTTACAGGACGAAGTGAATAAACTCCTTAATGTGACCCTTGTGGAAAGAGAGAGAGAAATCATTCGACTCTATTACGGATTGGATAGAGAATCTCTTACATGGGAGGATATTAGTAAACGGTGAGTTTCAACCATGATATCCAACTTGAATTGGAATATTTGCAACTATAAATTCACATGTGATACATAATATTTGGTAATTGCTCTTGCCATGCTGGTGCACTTCATGGAGCTTTATGGTTAAATTCCCACTTTCATGTCACTTACACTTTACATGCTCTGAAATGAAGCTTCAATGTATCACACTAACTACACTTAGTCATGTCACGAGTCAATGCTAAATGATGCTTTTCGGACAATCAAAAGTTCTCCAACAACTTCTAAAGAAACTATGGTCTTCGTCCCAGTCATTCGTTCCGCTGTCAAAAGTTAAAACTATTTGAACGAGAAACCTTTCGATGGTCGTATAAATAACATTTCTAATTCTGTTGGCGACTTGGTGTTCTTTCTCTGTGCAGGATAGGGTTGTCAAGAGAAAGAGTAAGACAAGTTGGACTTGTTGCATTGGAGAAACTAAAACATGCTGCAAGGAAGGGAGGGATGGAAGCCATGCTTTTGAAACATTAGACTTTGGACTCATTGAGAGACATGTTAAAAAATGTATATATACAGAAGGGAAGTGTGTACCTAGAAAATTTGACTTCCTGATTGAAAATAGATGAAAGAGGCCATATAAGGGAACACTGAAAATTTGTAAACCCCATCATAATATCAATTATTGTCTATTGTAATAGTTTTTGTTTTTATCAATAGGTTGAGGGATACAATCTATGGATCTCAACTTTCTATTCCAGAATGATGAGGTCACGTTTATTTTTTTCCTTCTATTTGTAGGGGGCCATAGTCCCAAAAAGCCAACATAGCAATAGATCTTAAGTGTGAGCTATCTACCACATGCTAGGTTGCAATATATGCACACATACTTTCCATCATAAAAGTAACATGTGAAGAATCATCACAAGTTTTATGGAGAGATTTTCTGTATAGTGGATGTGAGAAGAATCAAGCATCTTTCTTTACATGCATGATAATGCATTCCTCTTTTGAGATGAATGATGGTATGATGCACAATTAAATGATTGAATAAGATAACTAATATTCCTTCTGTATCAAAAGTTAATTGTTTGGGGCATCTTTATAAATGATTGTTCCATCAGATCAAGAAGATCCCACTTTCATTTGTTTATTATTTTGAGATTATCATAGCTTAGAAAACAAGGAAAAGGAAACACATTTTTTCAAAATTCAATTTAAGGTTTGATGTTGGTTAATAAATTATTCAATATATAAAATAGTATTTAAATTCCTGATATTTGTTTAAATAGACTTGATTAACCTAAGTTGATTATTATTTTTATATATTTGACAACATATCTAATTTGATAGTTTGGGTAGGTCGGATAAAATAGATGAGAATCCTACCATATATGTAATTCCACCGATTCGGATGGTCAATTCACTCCAATCAGAGTGAATATGTTTAACAACGGAAGGTTTTTGTCTCAATCCAATCTATACTTTGCTATCTTCGCTTTGAAATTAATTTGGGTTGGTTGAGTGGTCAGCTCACTTGTCCACTTAAATAAATGTTGTGGGTTTAAATCTCACCTTATACGTACAATAATTTATTTGTCAACAACAGACTTTTAAATAGAATTTAGATCTGAATCCGCAAATATACGAGTAGTATTGCCAGCGTAACTTCAATTGATCTACTCCGTTGGACATTTGAAAGAAAAAATAAGGGCCCTTAACGTAACTCAGCTTCAACGGTGCAAGTTGCTGCAAGATGCGTCAAAGTGCAAGATTGCAGATGCAGTTAAAGCTGGAAGCAAATATGAAATAATAATATCCACGTGGTAGTCTTGGAGATCCTCATATCTGCCACCGTCCAATCCCCGTTTTCCAAACCCCAACACACACTTCACATTCTTCGCTCCCTCCAAACTCCTATTTCTATTCACTCACTCACTCTCCTTTCTTGTCTCATTCGAATCCCAATCAGAATCATCGAGTAATAATATCAAACACTTGGTGGGCGAATGCGAGCTTCAACCAATTCAAGTCATGGCTCATCAGTCTTGTGTTGTGTCTCATCCTCCACCTTATGCTCCTCTTAGACACCACCAAAGTCAACATCACAACCGCAACAATAACAATAACAATAACATTAACAACCTCGTACAATTCAAATATCCCACGCTGCTTCTCCCTCGCACACATCATCATAATGCTTCTGCGTCTGCCTCCAACCTCTTTGCTTTTCCAAGGCGCAGAAGACCCAATATCTCTCTCAATGCTCTTGATTCTGATGCCCCCGATTCGCATCACCAGGTACCTCTTTAACCCCCATTGTCACCATTTTTTTCGTTCCCGAATTCAGTGGCACCTTGTCATTGGGAAATTTTGGATTTTTATGTAATGGGTGTATATGATTGTTGAATAATTGGATACACGTTTTAACCTTTTTTGCAGTTTTATTTTGATTTATCATATTACAGTGGTGTTCTCTTTTGGGATTAACTTTGTGCATTGTTTGAAGGGATCAGTTAACTTTGGGAGAAATGAAAGCTACCAGCAATGGGATTCTCTTACAGCAAAATTTTCTGGAGCTGCCAATATTCCTTTTTTGTTACTGCAAATGCCACAGATTATACTCAATGCTCGAAATCTTGCAGCTGGAAATAATACTGCTCTCATGGCTGTCCCATGGCTGGTAGGGTGCTGCCTCAAGTTTTGTAATCCCTTAAATAAATCCCAATTAATCCCCGGAATCAGTCATAAGGAAATTCTAGTCGAACGCTTTAGTCCTAAAAATTTTAATTATCAAATATTTACTCCGTAATTTTTCTTGTTGAATTATTATATTTTGTGTGATTTACACATTCCTCCTTAAGGGTAGATGATATAACACATTTTGCACGTTAATTTGTCATGCCTACATGTACCTTCCTTATAGAGAGTCAGTGTTATGTTTAAATCTCAGGGGAGATTAGTGTGTATTTTTGGAAATAGAAGGGTGTTGTGTGTATATTAAGATAGGTGAGTGTGATTTACTCCCTTCTTCTTTTTTGCTATTTTTGTTCACATCTGAGGACATTTTTTTAACTGAATAATTGAGTGTAATCATGTTTTACTTCATTAAACTAGAGTAGTTGTTTCCAAAGCTTGTGTGAATTCTCTTCGCTTGGCTGAAATATTCAAGTTTTAACCATTGTTTCAAATTATGCTATAGAATTGTAAAGTTTCAGAATTTATAGATTCCGATTGTCTTTATTCAGTTGTTCCTGTTCTTCGTTTAATTACCTCAATGTGAAATTGATCTTACACAATAAGGGTGTCAATGTAGGGAATGCTTACTAGTTTGCTTGGAAACTTGTCACTACTTTCATACTTTGCCAAGAAGAGAGAACAGGGAGCAATGGTAGTGCAGACACTGGGTGTCGTTTCAACATTTGTGGTCCTTGCTCAGCTGGCATTGGCAGAAGCTATGCCTTTGCCGTACTTTTCGGCGACTTCAGTTGTTGTGGTGTCTGGTCTTTTCCTGAATTTCATGAATTACTTTGGTTTGCTAAATGCCGGAATCTTTCGATTGTGGGAAGATTTCATTACTATTGGGGGTTTATCTGTGCTTCCCCAGGTAATACTTTCCTTTTACCCCCTCAATATAAATCAGAGAATTGTATCAATTTCATTTAATTTTGTTAAGTAGTAGTACGACATAATCACATTAATTCAGTAACAACTGCTTATGTATGTTAGTATCATCTCATCTTGCATGCATTGGTGCACACTGGCAGATAACAGCTTTATATCCTTTTGCTTCTCATATTACGTTGTCTAATTTATAATCTGGATACAGATAATGTGGTCGACATTTGTCCCCTATATACCTAACAGCATCTTGCCCGGGGCAATTTCTTTTGTGATAGCTGTCTTGGCTGTTACCATGGTAATCTTCCTATATCCTTTGTTTTCTGTTTGATTATGTCTTAACTCTCAACTTAGTCCAGGTTGGATGAGTATGCCATCTACTGCCCCTAGTGCTTCTATCTTGATCTGCTGTACCTTGTAAACATTATTTTCTAGTTCGCTTGAAACTCTTATGATTAAGTAACATTTAAAAAAAAAAGGTTTTTGGTGAGCAACAACATGCCTTAAAATGAAAGCCAGTCATGATTATGCACTTATTTCACCAATTCATGCAGAATAGGGTATTCACAGAAATGGGATCCATATTGTTACATTTAAACGTCATATTATCTATCAACTGAAACTAAGAAATGCATAATTTAGTAGTATAGGCTTTTACTTCCATTGTCATGTTAAATGCATAGTTTTTAAGATTTGCAGGCAAGAAGTGGAAAACTTTCTGAGCAAGGTGTCAAATTTGTTGGAGGAATATCTGGATGGACAGCTACATTACTTTTCATGTGGATGCCGGTTTCCCAAATGGTAAATGTTATATACGAGAAATTTTTACAAGGAGCAGTTCGATTCTTGTATTTATGACCTTTGTGACTTTTCTTGTTCTCTAGTGGACAAATTATCTCAATCCCGAGAACATGAAAGGCTTGTCAGCAATTTCTATGTTGCTAGCTATGATTGGGAATGGACTTATGCTCCCACGCGCACTCTTAATCCGTGATCTCATGTGGTAATTCTCTGTTTTCTCCTGACATGTACATTTCATCAGAACACCATATTTACATACATGACATTTTAGAACAGTTTTATCATTGAGCCCTTGACCAAATAGCACATATCATTACATTGTTTGTACTCTAAGGTAATAGGGTACAGGTTGCTACTTTTCATAGTAGAAAGCAAAGTGACTTGTTGATGCATGGAATTCTAATCCAAATTTTCATGGTTATACTATAATTAACAGCACTTTTGTTTACTCTGCTCCCGTTGACATGCACATGGCCCACCTATAGTTTCTTGATCTTCCACCATTGCCTTCGTGTTGTTCTTGCTTCAATTTTGGTGTTGTGTATTTTTTTTGTAGCTACTTCTACATATAAAGTCGGCTCTTCATTGGTTAAAATGAACTGTAATTGTAGGTTCACTGGTTCAGCTTGGGCTACCCTTTTTTACGGATACGGGAACATTGCATGCCTATACTTGTAAGCTAATCTAAGCTCACTTTTCCCCTGCATTTGTGTTTTCTTCAGCAACAATTATAAACTAATATTGCGCTTTCTTTTCAGGTCAAACATTATCAGCAAGGAATTCTTCTTGGCAGCAACTGCTGGTTTGGTTTCATGGATAGGTTAATTACTCTCCTGGCCCTAATGATAACACACAAACACACTGAAACACAGTCACACACTCATAATAATACATTGATATGATTCATAACTCAGATATTATAGGTATCCCATCTCCATATTGCAATTGTAGTCATTTTTTTCCTCTCAATAAATAGACTAGGAGCATTATACCAAAAATACAATATTTTGTGGAGATTGATTTTATTTTATTTTATTTTATTCCTTGTGAATTGTGATAGGAATGGCTTTCTGGAGAGATTCTGTAGTGCATGGTTACAGTTCACCTTTGACTTCCATAAGTCACTTAGTTTCTGGATCATGAAAGTCCAAGCTTGTATTGTTGCTGCACTGAAGCTCAAGTTATTCAGCCATAGATTAATCTTTGTTGAAAATTGACATTGCCACGCTTGGTAGATACAACAGTTGTATACAAACTACTGAGTTTTTATATATTATACATATATTACTTATAGTACGTTGGATCATAATTAGTATTCCTCTCAGCTCTGAGGGCTGAGAACAATAATGTTGTAACTAAATAAAAAGGTTTAAGGATCTCACATTCAAGTTGTGATATAGCATTGCTTTGCACTTCTAGGACATAAATGTATTGATGAGACTAATTCCTTTATTCAATTGTTTCTTCAATTGCTTGAGTTTAATTACTATACACTTAATGTGTTATACAGTCATTTACTCACTTAATCAGATTCTTGTATTTTGAGGGAAGAGTATAGTATTATGTTTACTCTCTATTTTTTTTTTTTTGGTCAACACTCTGAAATAATTAAATTTTGTCAAATTTGTAATTAAATCATATGATTATCTTAATAATTAAGTGTTGCTAATTATTTTATCAACCATGCTACTACATATACACTAAAATATAGTCACTAAATTAGTCTTTTATAGAGAATATATGTTGAAATATAAAATACATATTAAAAATGAGTTAAACAATGTATGTATTTATATCAAATTCATGGTGATTGATTTTTTATATGTGCATAGTATTTTTGTTATTTAATTGAAAGTTTGTGCATATGCAATTTAATAAATAATATATTTTCAAAATTTTTAAAGCATATTATCATACTTTATAAATAAATTATTAAATTCTTTTTAAAGTATGTTAAGTTTTGCATGTTTTTTAAAAGAAAAATTTAATACACAATCTGGAGGAAGAATGTTAAGACTTTAAACATACTTTTGATTCTACCTATATATAGTAGAGGATAATCAAACATAAAGCATCTTATTTTAAAACCAAATTTACACAACTAGTTAGTGTATCTACCCAAACAAAACAAAGAACCCTTCTTTATTTTTTCAAATTTCAAGGTTCTATTATATAAAAAGTTATACAAAATATACGAGATTTTAATATTAATGTATTATTATTAATTTAATATAAGTTTACATAGATATTCATTTATATTTTACTGCTTGTAATTTGTTTTAGATAATTTTTTAGTTGAATATTTGAATCTCTAATAAATTTTAATTACTGTATATTAAGTTGGTGTTTTTTATTTTCAATATTTTATTTTTAGAATTTTGCAAAAACAAAAATAAAGAGTGATAAAAATAAAAAACATTGAAAGTAAAAATAAAAAATCAAAATATAAACTAAACACAAAGGATTGATTATATATTTTTAAAATTTTTTATTTTATTAGACAAATTAATTTTCAAGTTTTATGTTTTTTCATTGAGGTTAATGAAATTCACCTAGAAGAAGAAGATTGATCATATAATTTAAAAAATTACTTAATGAAAGAATTTAACATGAAAAATAATATCTAGATTCACTCTTTTCAAGTTACTATTGAGCATTTGTTCTTTTTTTTTTTTTTTTTTTTTGTGCTCTAGGTGTACTCTGGGTAGTCTTATACTTTATTAACAAACCATTTTAAGAAAATGAATGAAGTTGACAGAATTTTGATTTTGTTTGTTGCAGAAACAAAAAATCATGCAAGAGAGGTAGTTGAGATAGATAAAGAGTACTCTTGTCTCTTGGAGAAGTAGAAGGAATACAACAGGAAACCACAACTAATCAATGGAGGAGATGGAATTGAGGTAATTCACAGAGTTCTTGCAAAGGATGGAAAAAAGGGTGTTAAGAAAATAAGAGGTAAAGGTGGACCATATGGGTTACAGAGTACCAACCTATCAATAGCAAGCTTGTAGGTGAGAAACCAAACCGCCTTTAGGTTTGGAACCTTTTTTACAGCACTTGAAGTTGCTCTTACTTATGATGAAGTAGTAAGGGCCATGTATGGCTATTGGCCTATTGCACTTGTTTGAACTTCCCTCGCTATCATGGCATAGAATCCGTAGGCTCCAATAAATCATTGTCTGGTGTAAGATCTGATCAGAAATTATCAACTGGACCTTTTTTAGATATTTTGAATGATGGTGATTTTGCAAAAGTTGAAGGATTTGATGAGAATCTTAACGAGTCATACAAAAAATTTAAGTTTTTCGAGGTAAATAAATTAAATGGAAACAAAAATAAAAATGGGAAGGAACTAGAAGTTTCTAGAAAAAGTAAAGAACTAGAAGGAGAGTTAGAGGAGGTTTTGAAGAACTCTGGCATAGTTGGAGAGTATGATAATCACATATTTACATGCCAAGGATCCTAGTTGCATGATTATGAATACAGTTATAGCTCTTGTGATACTACTAAACAAGGGTTTATAGTAAAGAGTGAAGTGTAAAATTACAAATTCTGTATGAGTTAGAATGCATAAATCATCGTTTTGGATACCTGCATAATATGATTTCAAACAGTAATTTTTTCACCATTGACAACAGGAGTCCTTGGCTTTGGCAGGACAGTTCAAGCTTTTTGTCCCAATTTCATATTTTTTTATTTGATTCGAGATGTGATTGGTCACTGATTAAGTGTGCAAGGAGGAGGATTCTATTCTTTGGAAATGATCTCATTCACTTATATAGAATTGTTTGGATATTTCTTGGAGTAAGTTTTTAACACTATAGTGCAAGACTTGTTAAATTTTTGTTCCATGAAAAGAGTACATCTGTTAAGGATCTTGAACTTGTCTTTGATAGTGGCAGCTCATATATATATATATATATATATATATATATATATATATATATATATATATTTGAATTCAAAAGTTTATCAAGCCATTGTTGATATGGTAGACAACGCCGACATTTTATTGAATTATTGTGTATACGATACTTTTCGACACTCACTATTGTGTCAAATCATGTCTTAATAAAAAATAAATTTTTTTCTCCGTATACGTAATAATATATATTTTTAAATGAGTTTAAAAATAATATATTATTATTTATTAAAATAAAAAATATTTTAAATATTTTATATAATTAAAAAATTAAAAATAGTTAAAAGTTATTTTATATTTTACTTGAAATACAGGTGACTAATGATTTAAAGAAACAGAAATTGAAAGGAACTACTGATTTATTGAAAGGATGCAAAGCCTTTTACATCCCTAACATTGAGCTTCTAACAAGTAAAGAATTTGCAGTTTCAACTACCACTAAAATCTTATTTAATTGACACATGAAAATATATGTTCGGGATTCTAAATAACAATGAAGTAGGTCTCAAAAATCTTAACATTATAGGTGGTAAATCTCAATGAAAACCAACAATATAAATGCCAATCACATATTTCTTCTTAGTTTGAAAATTTGATGGTAATACATCTTTTTTCTTACGTTGTACTCTACAGAGATCTCACTACAAGATAAAATTGTGATTTATGACAATGAGAACAAAAAGTTTGGATAGGTTTTAGCCAATTGTAACAGGCTTAGGTTATAAGCCCTTTTTCATATTTCTTTTATTTTGACAGCAAATAAGTCTCAGATAATTTTTTTACCTTATTTTCTTTCGATTTTTAACAGTGGATCGTGAACTTAAAAGTAAATTTTTTAAATTTATAGGTTGTAATACGATACAACAGACAAATAAATAAGTTATTTTAGCTTAGGATGCTCACATGTGAATAAAATAAAACATATGATTAACCATGGTACAACATATCTATATGCTTAGTACAATAATATGTTATGTGTTATAAGCTAACGTTAATAAGTGTAACTAATAGAGAAAAGTGTTAAGCAGAAAGATTTTAAATGCCGTTAATGCAAGATATACTATCAAGATATGGAGAAAGTAACTGTAGAAATTATGCAGCTTTGCTAAAACAAGTACTCTAAAATAAACAATGTACAATCACAAGATGGTCAATTCATACACAAGCAAGGTAATATTAGTGATGGCAAGAACAAGAATTTAAAAAATATCAATCTATGTAGGAAAATAATCATCTAGATACTAGTAATGCTTTTGGATCAATTGCAAATGTGTCCGAAAATGAGGTTTTGAAAATTAATAACACTAATAGTAACTTTAAAATATTAATAAAATATAAGAATTCATCTCCTGAATAGTCTGAATAATTTTATAAATATTTCTTCCATATTTTTACTCGAGAGTACATAAATTATAGTAAATTTTTCTATGTTTATTATTATAATAGATATGAACATTACACAAGTTTGACAATGTTTAAAAGTAAATAAATATTAAAGTCATATGAAAATACTTTTTAATTTATTCATATTTTTATTTTAAATTAAAAAGTTTCACTAAATAATAAAATAATTGATTTTAATTTTTTAAATATTGTCAAAATTTTATAATCATCATAATAATTAATATATCATGTGAACTAAAACATTAAATTCCTAAAACACAATTATTTAACTATACTTATTTTTTAACTTTTTTAAAATATGCAAAATATTATTTTAGTTCTGGTTATTTTTTTATTATTTTAGCCTATGAATGATACTTGATAATTTATTTTTTCAGTACTTTCTCATATTAATTTTTAAAATTTATCAATAAAAAATACACTTCAAACAAGAATTCATAAAAATAAAGAATTATATACATTTAATATGTATTTTTAAGCTATAAAGTTGAAATAAAACTTTTAATAAAAACTAAATGTAGACAATGTGTGTACTCAACAAATAAATTGATATAACTAATAAGTATTTGTGTTTAATTGATAAAAAAATTTAAATTTTTTACTTTAATAATACGTTGAAATTTAAATTTTTATATAATTTTTATTAAAATATTTTTTAATTATAATGATAAAGATACTAACTTGCTGAATCAAGAGTGTTGTCTGTTTATTGTCATTCTTGTGCTGATACATATAAATAAGAAATTAGATGTCTTTAAAAGAATTCATTCACTATAATTCTATTAATGTGGATTTTTTTTTTCCTTGTACATTAAAGAGAACTTTTCTTTGAATAATTTTATTGATAGACATTCAAAGATAGATATTAATTACGGTTAGTCATACTTACTAATAACTCTGGTTTCTTGTGTTAACTATCCAGTGCTATCATTTAATATTTTACCATCTCAATACTTACTAATAATGTTTAGGACAACTTAATTATACAAACATCAAGTTGTATATTCTATAGTTAGAATTTCGATTTAATTCTTAAAATTTATTATTTTCAAAATCTTGAATAAGTTTATCAATTTTAAATGATTTATAATTTAAATTTAGTTAGAATTTTATGTTTTACAGGTTTAATTTATCTTTTCAATTTTACATAAAATCTTAATTTTTTTCAAATTTTATTTATATAATTACATGTTAATTCTCTTGTTGTGATCTTAAGTTTAATAATAATAATAATAATAATAATAATAATAATAAAAAAGACAACTACAAACCCTAATCTATTGTGTAAGGGTACAAAATAATGGATTATCTTAAAAGAGCATACCAATTAAAATATATTTTTATTTAAGGATCAAATTAGTTTACATCTATTAAGATTTACCCTCTGGCCACTGATGCTTTTATAAGAATTCAACAAATGCAGGATATTTGAACATGCTTTAGGATTAGCTTTACATAATAAGATGGAATCATCAGCAAAGAGGAGGTAGTTGACCTTGGGACATCGCCTATGTATCTGAAGACCTTGAATTAGTCTGTTTTGTTCTGCCTTGTGTAGTAAGAAGGAGAGACTTTCTGCACAGAAGAGAAAAATATAGGGAGATAGAGAATCTCCTTGTCGAATACCTCTATTTGGTTTGAAGAAACTATAAGGTTGTCCTTCCACAATAACAGAATAAGAAACAGTTGTCACTAATTCTCGAATCCACATGATCCATTCTTTAGCCACAACACTCCCTCCACTACTCGTACACTACTGGCTAATTCTATAAATATTAATCATATTGGAGTTCAGGATAAATACCTTGGTTTGCCTTCTACAGTCTCTAAATCGAAAAAGGCTTCTTTTAGTATGATCAAAGAAAATGTTCAGAAAAAAATCCAAGGGTGGAAGCGCAATCTTCTATCGTCAGGTGGTAGACACGTATTGCTTAAGGCAGTGGGAGAAGCTATTCCTATTTATACATTGTCTTGCTTCAAGTTGCCTGATGGTTTAATTTCGAAAATTCACTCTCTACTTTCTCAGTTCTGGTGGGGACAAAAAGGTTCTGAAAGACGGATAACTTGGATTAGCTGGGACACTATGACTCGCCCATGAAAAGAAGGAGTCCTTGGATTTAAAGATCTCAGAATCCAAAATCTGGCGCTTTTAGGCAAACAGTTTTGGTGACTCGTAACACAGCCTACTTCCTTATTATCCAAAATCCTAAGAGGTAAATACTTTAGCAATGGTAATGTTATAACGGCGGAAATTGGAGTCTTACCTTCTTGGGGATGGAGGAGCATACTGGAAGGCCGAAAGATTGTTGAAAAAGGTCTTAATTGGGCTGTGGGTACTTGAGAGAATATCCGAACCTTTGAGGATCCTTGGCTGTCTCCTTCGTATCCTTTAATGATTTCTGACATGCCAAATAGACAGGCTATTTCTGAGTTAGTTCCAAGAGTTAAAGATCTAATTACTAAAGATATGAATTGGAATCAGAATCTCGTTCAAGAATTATTTCACCAAGACGTTGCAAACAGGATTTTGTCAGTTAAAATTCAGCAGAGTAGAGACAAATTGCAATGGAATTTGAACAAATTCAAGTAATATGATACAACTTCATGTTACAGAATTGGCTATTTATTTTACCATCCGCCTCTGGAGCTTTGCCCTAATTATATGCAGTAGAAAAAGCCATGGATTGATCTATGGAAGTTGAACTTGCCTCACAAAATTAAGCTATTTATTTGGAAAGCTCTCCATGGCCGGCTTCCGGTGCTTGCTCAGATTCATCACCGCATCCCATCTATATCACCAATATGCCCCTGCTGTCATGAAGCAACCGAAACAGTCACTCATTGTTTGATCGATTGCTCTAGAATTAAAGATGTATGATCTCAGAGTTATCTTCGTGACTGTCTTTCCCCTCAGAGTCCTAATAACTTTTGGACATGGTGGACTGCATCAACAGAGATGCTTAACCCGTTGAAGAATACTAACCGTAATCCTCAATTGCTTGCTATCATTTGCTGGAACTATTGGAAAGCTCGCAACCAGTTAATTTTTGAAGGTTCTACTTCAATGCCGTCTGCCTTCTAACAAGCTCTGTCAAGTTGCTCCCGTGAAATCCAAAGAACTCCCAGTTTAGGTCGTCATCTCCACGAGGCAAGCTCTTAGTTGCATTCAATTTGATTTATCATTCTTTCTTCTTTAAGATTTTTCTTCTTTTTTCGACCACGCACCGTTGGATGAATACTTTCAGTGTAGTATTTTTGAGAAATCCCCATCTTTCATTATGCTGTCCTACTTTTGGACATCTTTGTATTCTATTTTTCAATAATTAATGAAATATAATCTATTATCTTTAAAAAAAAATAGTTCACATTTTTATAGGGTGAATTATAGTATACAGAGCAAAAAATCATACAAATTTAAAGATATGTTTTTTGTTTATACACTTATAACTAGAGCTGGCAATGGGTAGGGTAGGGTAGGGTTTGGACCCTACACCCTAATCCTACCGCGAGTTGAAAATTTTATTAAAACTCTATCCTACCCTACTCGCAGGTTGAGAATCTCTCAACCCTAACCCTACCTGCACCCTAAAATTCTAAACCTTACCCTACCCGCAGAAATATTAAATTTTTTCAAAGTAAATATAAAATTCAATCATTTCGAATTTTATACATATTAATAAAATAAAAAATAAAAAACTAATGCTTTAAATTACTAAATTAACTAACTAATTTTAATGGTTATTTATTTATTGTAAATCATTACATAAGAGAGGTTGTGGGTTCAACTTTCACTTCCTTCATTGTATACTCAATTTTTATAAAATATGTGTTATATATGAGATGCGGATAGGGTAGGGTACACCCTAAACCCGTATCCTACCCTACCCGCAAGCATATTCGGACCGTACCTTACACTACCCTACCCGCAGCGGGTCGGATAGCTTATCCTATCTGAATGGATTGGACCGGATTGAATACCCGCGGGTAGAATATGAATTGCCAGCCTAGTTATAACATATGGCTTGAGTGGCTTGAGTGATGTAATAATAATGTAAGAAAGAGAAAATAAATTTTGTAATTATTACAGTGTAAGTAGAGACTATTATTTTTGTTACGGAATAGTAAAAACGAAACTTTTGGAAATTAAAGGATTACTTGTGTTAAAGTTTTTTTTAGTATAGTATTAAATAAAAATTATTACAGAACATCGTTTATACTATATGTAAAATAAAATAATTTTAGATATAAATTAAGAATATTTTTTTAAAAATAACAGTTAAGACATTGTTTTTAATTAAATTTATTTGAACAACTTAAAAGGAATAATTGACAAAGATAATACTAATTTAATATTAGCTGAGTTTATTTTATTTTTAACAAGCAATCAGCATGTAAAAATAATATTCTTAATTTTTTAAATAATTTTGCTTTGAATAAATTAGTACTTAATAAATAAATATTGAAATTTTAATTCAGGACATTTTATTGAATAAATTAGTTTTTTTAATAATATAAAAAGACAAATTAATTTCTTCTATTTTCAATTTTTGTTAATTTGATTCTTTTATTAAATTATTTTTAGAAAAATAAATGAAACTTGTCACTTTATAAAATAGGATTTAGTTATTTTGTTTCTTAAGAGTATATGTTAATATTATAAATTAATTTTTTTATTAAAAATAAAAAATTTAAAATTTTAATATATTTATTTTATATTTATTAAATACAAATATTTAGAATATTTTACTAATAATAATTTTATTTTGTGTCAAAAAACATATATTAGTTGAATTCTATAAAATATACTATAGCTTGAATTATTTCTTTTTTATTAGAGGTAAATATATTTAATATTTTAAAATATTCAAGGCTAATTTGATTATTTTAAAAAATAATTTGGGATATTACTTTCTTAGTTTGATAAATTACATATAATAATAAATATTTGATATTATATATATTATTTGATTAAACTATCGAAATCGTATAATCCTCTTCAAATCATAAGTAGAGGAAGTATATTTAATTATAATAAGTTTGATTTTGTCTATATTAGATATATCATTTTTGTGAACTATTAGATTTTATTAATTGAAAATCAAGTGATTTAATAAAATAAACGTACCGAATGATTTTAATAAATACAAATAAAAAACCATCGAAAATTAAATATCTTGTTATTAAAGAATAAAGAATAAAAAAACATTATATTGATATTAAGTGTTAACCATTAAAATTATTTTTCAACACCATATAAAATATATAAACAAAATTCTAATATTGTTTTCGCCTCTCATTTTATTTTATTTTATTTTTTGATAAACAACAAAACCTAAAATAAGATAAAAATTAAAGAAATGAACTTTTCTGTCTCAATTTGATTTTTTGATGTAATAATTAAAAAAATTGCACCTTTTTTGTTCATACTTAAATTTCTCAAGCAAACTCAAAAAAAAAAAAATATTCATAAAAAAATTTAAAAAAAAGTGGCTACAAGATTAGTTTAGCTGGTTTTTATATTTCTTAAGTTATCCTAACTCATAACTTTATTAAAATAAAAAATGAATCAAATTATAATTGAGCCTAAAATAAATAAAATAAAATAAAATAAAATAAAATAAAACATAAAATAAGTCTTAAAATAAATAATAATAATAAAGTGATGCCTATTTGATCTACCTTGACTAATAAGAATTTTTAATACAATTTGTAAATAGTAAAACGTTTAGGTTTTTATAATCGTTAATCATTGTCTTAACTAATTCTTGATAATTTTTTTAGACAAATAATTTAACCATGTTTACAAAACCTTCTTTTATTCTCTTAGTTGTTACTTTTGTAAGTGGACCAATTGGCATATGGCAGTTTTTAGTTTATCCCATAGAGCTTGTATTATTCATTTTCTTCTAAAAAAGATTCGTCTTCGAACCTGCATCAAAATCAAAAGAAGCTAGGTTAAGACATTAAAAGTAGATGTCACATTATACTCACCTGAAAAGCCAATTTTGTAAGCATTGTCATTGATCCTTTCTAGCACTTGAAATAGACCATCATCCTTAAGGTCTAACTTGAATTTTCTTTGAGTAGAAACCTCTCATTTCTCAAATGAATCCATATCCAGCCACTAAATTTAAAGATAAGTTGTCTTCGATCTTTATTTACTCTTTGAACGGTCAACCTTTTTTTTTTTTAATTAACTCAGTTGCTTTCCAGTGCATTACTTTAACTTTTTCAACTTTACTTTCTCCATCCAAATTAATAAGATCACTCAAAGACAAAAGTAATAAGTCTAAAATAATTCAAAAGGATTAAAACCATAAATAAGTTCAAAATAAGAAAAATCCGTAGAAGAATAAATAGTCCTATTATAAGCAAACTCAATAAAAAATAAACAATTTTTCAAGTTCTCAAATTCTTACTAACAACAGCACGTAATAAGATCCTTAACATTTGATTTACCATTTTAATTTGACTATAATAGAGTATAATAATTTTGTACCCAACTTACCCTACAACACTTTCTAAAAATTATTCAAAAGTTTTACGTTATGATCAGAAACAATAGTTTGGAGAACATCATATAAGCACACAGCCTCTTTACTCAACCTGTCTATCATAACAAAAATGCTATTTGTATATTTCTTAATTTTAGGCAAAATAAAAACAAAATTCATATAAAAATATTAACCTATAAATATATAGAAACAGATAAATTAAAAAATATATAAATTATGTGATAGATTTAAATTTACTCTATTCACATATAAAATATTTTATCTTATAAATTTTGTACAATAAAAGATATTTTAGAAAAAAAAATTAAATATCAAAATATTTCTATATCTCCTTTGTATAATAGATAGATTATGATTATTTGATATGATTTGAATTAGTAAATATCAATATATATATATATATATATATATATATATATATATATATATATATATATATATATATATATATATCATATGATATATGTTTTTGTTGCATATAAAAAATATATTTCATGGCTGAAAATTGTATTTAATTTAAATTGTGAAAATTGGACTATCTAATTTTATTAAGTTGCTTGAAATTAAGAATTTAATTGCTAGATATATAAATTTGAAAAATTATTTGAAGTAAAATTAAAATTATCTTTTATCAGTGAAGATAATGTAATTTTAATGAAAAAAAAAATACAATTCATATACTTTGACTAAGTTATATATCATGTTAGAATAGTTTCCGTTAATTAATAAAAACTAAACATAAATGTAATAATGTCTTGATTTTGTTTAACATGTTTAATTATTTCCATGTAAAAATAAAAAGAAAGCAAACTAATAAAATGTTAAAATGTTTATAACAAATTAACAATACACGTTATAATTATTTTTTTAATATATACTTATAAATAAATATTTAACAATTTTTTATATATCATACGAATACTATTCTTTTATAATTATCATTTAAAAAGTTGTGAATAAAGACGTAAAGAAAAAATAAAAAAATGTGTTATTATTGTTTAAATAGTTAAATATGTATTATTTTACCGTTATATATAATTATTTAATCTACTAGTATATTACAATAAGAAAAGAAAAAAGAAAATAAACTTGAGTCAATAATTCGAACTGAGAATATTACAATTACAGTCTTTGTATTTATATTGGAACTCTCTCTAATAAAAGAAAAAAGGACACCTATCACTAGTTTGAACCACAAAAAATATCTGTATAAAATCTGTATAAAGTGAATCTTTACACTAGTGTGACTCTTTTTATAGTTACATGAATCCAAATTATTAAATTGCCATTGAAACAAAAATTGGGCTATAAAAAATTGGGCCAAAACAATGAAACGAAACATATTGGGCCGTGTTGAGATATGGGTTTGGGCCCATTGAAATGGGTAGGGTGAAGGGGTATTGGGGGGTCCGAACAAAGTGGGCAGTAGAAAAATGAGAAGGGGTGAGATATGGAGGAGGAAAACGTTAGCTGACCAAAGTCACCGGACGCTGAACCTGACACCTGTGACCCCTCTCTTTCTGTTTTCTTTCAATTCATTCATATAATCGTAAGTTCCCAAATTTCGCTGAGTTCAACTCGACTCGACTCACCCTAACTCGTTCCCTTCCCTTCCCCTCTCATTTCTCTCTCTTTATTTGTTGTATCTGTCAGCTACCCTCACCTCACCTCACCTTACCTTACCTTACCTTCGCACTTCTCCGCCATATTCCTCTCTATCTCTATCTATCTATCTATCTATTCACTCTTCACTTCCACCACCGCCATTCCTTATTCTTATTCTTTCTCTCTGTGAGTATGCTAATTAGTTATTTAATTCTTTATTTCATTGCGTTTTATCTCTCTTCAATTTTATTTTATGTTTAAATGGCATGGATCTTTTGCTTATCTGCATTTTCCCCCCTTTTATTACATGCACTTGTTATTCCCCTTCTTTTTTTAGCTTTTCTCTTGTACCGATACCGCCCCATAAGCTTTACGCACTAATGATTTAATTCTTGATTGTTTCTTTGTTTTTCTTGGAGGTTAATTTCATTGACATTTTTAGACTAGTTGTTGGTGGTGATGGTGGTGGTGGCGGGTGTTGTTTGGGGTTAAAATGTCTTACATGTCCCCTTTTTGTTCTCTGCTGAAATTTGGTATTGGGTTATGTGAATTTTAGCTTATCGTTTATTGTGTTTTGCTGATACTTAGTTTTTTCGCAGCTTCTGAGAGCTTGGTGGTGTGAATTAGGAATTGGTGATTTTTCATTGTTCTTCGTCTTTATATAAGAGGAGTTGTGTTTTACTTTTCCCCTAATAGAAAAATCAAATACAACTTGAGTTTGTCTCAGAAAGTATTAGGGTTGTGGGGTTTGGTATTGTTTTTTCTTTTGCTTTAGGGTTATATTGTTCTCCCCCATGTGAATATGTAAGAGCAAGTATGGATAATTGAGGAGTCCAGAGTCCCTTTGTTTTAATGGGCTACCATATGTTATATTCATTAGCTGTGGCAAATGGATGAGATTGCTTACCCTTATCTTGGAATTGAAATCTACTGCTCCTGCAGCGCTGTGTAAGTGATTCTTTATTTGGTTGTTATTCTTAATGTAAAATTCTTTTCTTCACAGCAGAATTATATGTGATGCGCATGCCAACACTTTCTAAAGTTGAATAATGGCTGTTGAGGCTTCTGACAAACCAGTTTTGCCCAACAAGTTTGATGATGACGATGATGATAATATGCCATTAACTATAAAACGGTACTCATCGAATAAGAAAAGCCAATTGCATTCAGATGTAAAGAAGTCAACTTCACATAGTCAAGATGGTCATACATACAAGAGGATTTCTGGCGTGCCTTCTTCAAATGGTCAATCTTCTAGCTCTAGTGCACAGAGGGGTAATAATTTCTCATCTGCTAAGGCTTCATCATTAAGATCCCCCCCATCTTCAAGCTCTAATGCACAAAAGGGTAGTGCTGCTCCATCTGCTAAGGCTTCACCATTGAGATCACCCACATCTTCAAGCGCTAGTGCACAGAAGGGTAATGCTGCTCCATCTGCTAAGGTGTCACCCTTGAGGTCACCATCGTCTTCAAGCTCTAGTGCACAGAAGGGTAATACTGTTCCATTGGCTAAGGCTTCGCCTTTGACATCTCCTTTGAGATCTCCTGTAGGTGTCTCAAAACGACCAAATTCACTTGCCAACTCCACTTCTGCCAAGTTGCCTATGGCGAATTCAAAACCTCCTCATCCAGCAGATAAACCAAAGCCTCTTATTAATCAGAAAGTGTCTGGTGATCTTAAAAAGGAAACAAAATCAATCAAAGATTCTTCAAAGAATTATTCTGAAGATTCAGAGGATGAGGAGGATAATAAACCATTGAGTGCTAGGTTGAAGGTGAACAGTAACCACAACAAAGCAACCCCGGTCATCATCAAGAAGTCTGTTGATGATTCTGATTCTGATGATAATGTCCCTTTGTCAACAAAGATAAACTGGAATGCAAACATGGGAACATCTAGTAGTAATTATGACAAATCTGATCAGAAAAAGCCTATTCCGAAAGTTCAGAAAGAGCCACAAAATGGTTCTGGTGCAAGTAATAAAAGACCCATAGATAACAGTAATTCCATGAACTCTTCTGCAAAGAAGTCAAAGATTTCAGAGCCAGCCTTGTCAGTGAAGCCTAAGCAAAGCTCTCTGAAAGTTGAGCCAAAGGTAGAGGATGATGATGATGATGTACCTATTTCCCAGAGAATCAAGAAATCGGCCACATCAGCTAATAAATCATCTTCTATAAAACAGGTGACAAAGATCACTAAAGTTAATAAGGCTAGTACCAAATCTTTTAAGAAACAAGCCAAGAACAAGAAGTTGAAAAAATCAGGAAGTGGTTCAGAATATTCCAAATCCACTAAACTTCTTCCTAGCTCTGGTGATGGCCAGAAAAAATGGACAACTTTGGTTCACAATGGCGTCATTTTCCCACCTCCTTACAAGCCCCATGGGATAAAGATGCGCTACAAGGATCAAGATGTTGATTTAACTCCCGAGCAAGAGGAGGTTAGGTCTTTTCTCTGGAAACTGTGTTCTTTCATCTTCAAGTGACTGATTGCTCTTGTTAATTAATGTTCTTCAATTTATAAAGTCTGTTTCCTTAGAGTAGCTGACAGTATTATGAACTAAAATACATATTGCAGGTTGCAACAATGTATGCAGTCATGCTAGAAACAGATTACATGCTGAAAGAAAAGTTCAAGGAAAATTTCTGGACTGACTGGCGTAAATTGCTAGGAAAGAATCATGTAATTCAGAATTTGAAAGATTGTGACTTTAGACCAATTTACAACTGGTACCAAAGTGAAAAGGAAAAGAAAAAACAAATGACTGCAGATGTAAGTTGGTAGCTTTTTTATAGACTTCTCAATATTTTCATTATTAATAATAGAATTTGATATATTAAAGCATTACTTTTGCTCTTAGGATTTCTGGTTTGCATCCGATATATGCATGCAGTGATTTGTTTTAGAGAGATGTAATTTTGAATTTAGCTGTACGTCTGTGTAGTCCTAATAATAGAGTACTTCATGTCTTTGGTCATGCTCTACATAGTTTGTTGATCTTGCAAGATACAAGTTTGTTGATTTGTTAACAACTTCCGGTAGGGAGTAGAGAAGCAACTAGGTCAATTTGCAATCGTCCTGCTAAATTTTACAGTTTTGACCCGTTGTCGGCCCAACATCAGTCTCATTTTTAAGGATCTGGGATTAGATGTTCTATGTTTGTATATCTGTACAGAGTTACATCTGCATGTATGTATGTTCGTATTGGCTACTTAATTAATCTTTGAATTTCATAAGTCATTTATTTGATTGTTAAGTGTTAAAGCTGTTCGTCTGCAGGAGAAGAAGGCCTTGAAGGAGGAGAAAATAAAACAAGAAGAGAAATACATGTGGGCCATTGTTGATGGTGTGAAAGAGAAGGTTTAGTCTGGTTTCCCTTTTCTCAAAAAATATTTGTCAATTTATCTTTTGGATTTCTTTCTTAGGATTTTCTGGAGAATTTATGACCTGTGATCAGGCCATTATATTTTGCAGGAGAAGTAATGTGTTACATTCTCTTTACTTGGTCTTGCTTTAGAGGTTGTTAGGAATTTTTGTTATCAAATTTGAATGTTCACTTTCACTTTATATTTTGATCTTTAGTTGGTGCTAGATTGGTCTGCGAGTCTGGACCACTGGGGCACCAACAATCCTCCGATTACCATTTCATGTCTTTCCGTGTCTATTATCTTATTGTTTGGTAAATTGTTTTCATATCCTTCAACTTAAGGAAGTTTTGCTGGTGTAACTTGCAATCTAGTCTTTGGGTTTTATCTATCAATATGAGTTTCACTCTAGTATTAAGTCAATGGCACATTAGAAATCAAGGCAAAAATTGAGAAGAATGCACGTGCAACATGACATCATTGTGTTTATATTGTTAATATTTCAGTATAATTGTTTGTGTTTTTATATCTATTATACACATTTTTCATTCAAGCTTTCAATTTTTAAATATATTCTCATAATGCTATTCATTATAGAAAAGAGAAAAAAGGGGGCGGTGGAGGGATCAAATTACGATTAGTTCTTATTACATCTTTATTATTTCAGGTTGGTAATTTCAGAGTTGAACCACCAGGATTGTTCCGAGGCCGTGGGGAGCATCCTAAGGTAATGATACATTTGACTGGAGTTTGACGTGCAGATTTTCCTGATTTGATTGTTTCATTCAAATAGTGGCTGCATCTCCAGAACGTTTACCCATTTCAGTAGCTTCCATTACCTATTCACTGATTGCAACGAATTTTATCAGATGGGAAAATTGAAAAGGCGCATTCATCCAAGTGATATCACAATTAATATTGGAAAGGATGCTCCAGTTCCTGAATGTCCTATTCCTGGCGAAAAGTATGGGCCTATCAAATCTTATCCAAAAAGAGGACTTTTGGCTCTGTTTTTATATCATTAAATTTTGTAATCTTACAGGTGGAAGGAGATAAGGCACGACGATACAGTTACATGGTTAGCCTTTTGGAATGACCCAATCAATCCAAAGTTATTCAAATACGTGTTTCTAGCAGCTAGTAGTGCCCTAAAGGGTCAAAGTGACAAGGAAAAGTATGAGAAAGCCAGGATGTTGAAGGTGCTTGCATGCATTGCTAGATTATTTGAACTAGTCTTTCTCTTGCACACTGTTTTTGGATGAAACTTAAATGGAATTCAATTCCATTGGTTCTTGATTTCTCTGTGCAGGATTATATAGAGAACATTAGGGCTGCTTACACAAAAGATTTTAAGAGTAAAGATATTACTAAGCAGCAAATTGCTGTTGCTACTTATCTTATTGATAAATTAGCTCTGAGGGCTGGCAATGAGAAGGTATAATCTCTATCTATTCCCTCTTCACCAAAACATTTATATACTGGAATATATATTAAATCTTCAAGTCAATTTGAATGAAAATCACTTGTTTGTGTCATTAAAGTTGTCCATATTCTAAATTGAAAATCACTTGCATGTTTTATTTGATAGTTTTGTTTTCCAAATATTTCTAAGATGTCACATAAACAATGGGGCAAAAATGCAAAATCTGAGCTTGTTTGTCAGTTGTTGCAATAAAGTCCCGTGTTGTTTGGGATGAGATCTTCTTGACCTTTTGATTGGTATTTACTGAAAAAGTTATTTTGATGGATGGATTATATTTCTTTGTTGATTCAAAGGAGGTTATTCTCATAATCCTGGCTGGAACTACAATTCTGTGAAGTGGATTAATTGGAATATTTTGAATGTGTAATCCTGGCATGGTCTCTTAGTTTATATATTGCCTTCTTCCTCACATATTGCTTCAAGTTTTCATGTGTTTTTCCCCTCAGGATGATGATGAAGCTGATACTGTTGGTTGTTGTACATTAAAAGTGGAGAATGTGACCAGAGAAGCTCCCAACAAACTGAAGGTAATTTTCAGTAAGGGTTGATGAATATATGTCCTTTGGGGCATTCTAAAATTTTCCCAATCCCTCTCCTAAGGTGGTTTATGATCAATTTATACTTGATGGTTGGCATATTTCCTTTTTGTTAAATTACAGTTTAACTTCCTTGGTAAAGATTCTATCAAGTATGAGAATACAGTTGAGGTTGAGCTTCCTGTTTATGATGCAATTTTGAAGTTCCAAAAAGGTCAGGAACTGTCTTCCCATCACTAAAAAAAAAAGAAGAGAAAAAGACAAAGAAACTTTATTTGTTACCATTATAAGTGAGAAGCTTTCAAATACATTCCTGTTATTAATTTTCAGATAAGCGCCCCGGTGATGATCTTTTTGACAAGTTGGATACAAGTAAATTAAATGCTCATCTGAAGGAACTCATGCCTGGCCTAACTGCAAAGGTCTTCCGTACATTCAATGCATCTATCACGTTGGATGATATGGTAAGAACTGCTTTATTGAAATGGCATGTTCTGTGTAGTAGCAATTGGCATTTGTATATTTTGTTAATAATTCTATGTCTGACATTGAAAGTGCTCTTTTGTCCACCCTTATCCATTCAGGTTAGAGGGCAATTTTAACTATTGAAATTTTCTATTAGATTTTAATTTTGGCACCATTGGAATATTGGATTACCTCTTTTCATGTCGAAGGTCATATAAAAATGTACAAAGCACAGAACTATATAATAGCTCTGCCAATACACATGGGAAAAAACACAAAATCTTCTCTTGGAGCTACTCACCCATGAAATTCTATAATAAATCCTTGTGCTTCTAGATATATTCCAAGTGGAAGGTTCATTTCTTTTGTATTTATGATGATTTCTTGTGTTGGATTATATATGGACTTGCATGCTTAATTTTCCGGGAATCATGTGACAACAGTTGAATAAGGAAACTAAAGAGGGTGATGTTGTCGAAAAGATTCTTGTTTATCAACATGCAAATAAACAGGTAATTTCACTAAGTGATCAATTCTTTATACCAATGATATTGCATTTGTGTAATTTTTTTTTTTTCATGTTCAAGTTTTATTGACTTGTGTTTTCCGTAAAAGGTTGCAATCATTTGTAATCATCAACGCAGTGTTTCAAAATCTCACTCGTCACAAATTGAAAGGTTAACAAACAAGATTGGTGAGCTTAAGGTAATGGACTTGTTACTGGGTGAATTTCTTGATTGATATGCTTGAATTTTACAGTAGACTTGCCTTGTGGCTCATAAACATATAATTGGATTTGGCTTAATCTTGTAGGATGTTCTGAAGGAGCTAAAGACAGATTTGGACAGAGCAAGGAAAGAAAAGCCCCCTCTAAAGGGTTCAGATGGAAAGACAAAAAGGAACTTAGCCCCTGAAGCGTAATATACCTTTTCCGAAATTCTTAATGATTGCTTTGGTTAGATGTGATGTATAATTTTGGTAAATGTAATGCACAGGCTAGAGAAAAAGATCTCTCAAACCAATGCAAAGATTGAGAAAATGGAACGTGAAATGAAGACAAAAGAAGATCTGAAAACTGTGGCATTGGGCACGTCCAAGATAAACTATCTTGACCCTAGGATTACAGTTGCCTGGTGCAAACGGCATGAGGTTCCCATTGAAAAGGTGCTGGCTTCTTTTCTTGTATATGATAAGTTATTTTGTTGTGTTTCAGCATATTTTTGGATAAAATCATTAAAAATCAGTTTTTGCATACCTGCATTAATTTTAAAAATAATCAAAATACTAGTTCACTGCATCTTTTTCTTTTTTCTTTTTTTTTTTATTTCTTTTTCAAATGCAAAAATAGTAGTTTCACAGGAAAGTCAGTTTTGAGCTTTTCAATCATATAAAGATTAGAACTAAGATCACATGAGAGAAAATAAATGTTCCATAGAAGTTATCCATGTGTCTCCCCAACTGATAAAACCAAAATCCAGTATGGGGGCTGCTGTTTGAGTGCTTCCTAATTGATGGCATGTGGTTTTACACCTCAAATTATGCTTATAGTTCCCTTTGGTGAGCTGTGACCTGTGTCATCTTAGAACTCATTTTGTCACTTAAATATTTTTTGTGAAATGCTCAGATATTCAACAAATCGTTGCTGGCAAAATTTACTTGGGCAATGGATGTGGATCCTGAATTCAGATTCTGAGATCCCTAAATGGAGGGCATGTTGCAATGCTGCTGGGGGAAGACATTTCTTTCTTACTCATTTCTTCTCTATAATTTTTATTTTATTTTTTTTCTGTTTTTCTCAAGTCCAGCGGAAATTAATGTTGTAACTCATCTAATCTAATTTATGGGGTGAGTTTCCCCCTTTCTCCATTTGACTGGTTTTATGTTTAAACCGCCAGCCATTCATAGTTAAGATTTTAATGTGATACACATTGGCAAATGTGGAAAGAGTTAAAAGTTTTGTACTTCCATTCTTCAATTTTTATTTATTTATTTTTTGGTATTCTATCATTGGTACCATCTCACATAAGTGAATTTCAGGCTTTTAGGATATAACACTCGACAGTAGTACCCGATGCAGATCACAATGGAGTTTAATTGCTTTGATTTGGTTAGCTCCTTAGGTTTAGTTCTTTACTTCTTAGCTATGATCCACGGACACGGGACACGTTCGAATTTTAAAATCTTATAAGGTACGGGGACACGCATACATATAAAATATAAAGTATTTTTTAAATAAATCGTAATAATATTTTGATATTTTATTGATATTAAAATATAAATTAATTTTTTTAATTATTTTTAATATTTTAATTTAATTATATTAAGTATTTAAAATATTTTTTTGTTTTAATAAATAATAATATATACTATAACTAAATTTATTTCAAAAATATATGTTAAGAATAAGACTGGACACGTTGACACGTGATGGTATTTAGGTGTGTCTAAGCGTATCCGGAGAAGAATTTTTTACTTTTTATTAAGGCACGGTTGGACACCGCAGACACGTGTGTTGGACGAGTGTCGTGTCCGAAATGTGTCCGAAAACTCAACAAAGTGTCCGTACTTCATAGCTTCTTAGTGTTTCATAATTTTAACGAAGGATGATTTATTTGTTAAAATTTTTGTTGGCCCATGTAATAAGTAGTTATATATATTTTTTCAATAACATTTGAATTCTAGCTTGTACTAGTTTGGTTACTCATTTCCATTTATTGCAAGGACTTAGAAGGACATGATGAAGCGTACAAGTACAACCTGAAATTGATTTTGTCATTTGCTACCTACGTCTTTACGAAAGAAGGGAAATGAAATCTCAAGCCGATAGTTTTACTTGAATATATATATATATATATATGCACACTTCAAGTAGCATCTGCATCAGCAGAACACTGTACGAAGAGCATGGCCAGTAACAAAGGTCAAGATTACAATCCAAATCAAAGGCAGCTACAAAGGAAGACCCAACAGCTATCAGAAACATATAACCATCAGCTAAGAACAACTATAAGAAAACATCTGGTTCTATGAACCCGTATAACTACGCAAACTTTGTATGATCCCTCCATATTCCTTTCAAAAACTAACTTCCATTTTCATCTTCATCAATTCTTCTAGCTCCCCTCCTCATTCTTATATTTTAAATTTTAATTACTTCACACATGTTAATCACTTCAGTGCATATCCAAGTTCCAGAGCTAATGTTGTTCGCATATATATTTCAAAAACGCTCTTGCATCCCAGAAATCACACATAATCATTGCCTTTTCATTTTCTCCTTAAATATTGCGTCATTTCTTGTCATCCAGATTGACCATAACACTGCAAAGAAAGCAACACTCCATTTCTCTCGTCTCCATTTTGGCATCATCGATTGAGTTCCAAGGTTTGAAGCCACTCACCCCAAAGTTTCCATGAAAACCTGCAATTGATAAATAAGTTTTCTAACCCATCCTTCTTCATTGCTGCACAAGACACATACCCAAATCTCTACTTATATAATATTCAATTATTCATCCTGCAAAGGCTCTCTTTAGTGTTCACAATTCCTACGTGTACAAACTATGCAAACGTCTTAATTTTCAGTCATGTGAAACTATAGCTTGTAATGTCCTCGGTGATCTGATCCTCTTGGAAAGCGCATGTTTGGTTTACATGTCACTAGTTAGTTTAACAGTTAAACTAGAAGCTTCACAACATGGAGTGTAATTTGTCCAGCTTTTCAAAATACGTGTCATGCAGGGCCAGGTAATTTATTCTACTCGATAGGCTTTTTTTTTCGCAATCTTGATATAAATCAATCTTATACTTCCTTTTCTTTGGGTCAAACAATGTTTACTTTTTGTTATTAGAAAACGTCCAATTTTTTTTATTAATTGCAAGTTTTTATTTTTATTAGAAATGCGGCAAATGAAGTTCTTTTAGAAAATGTTAACCAACGTAAGATGTATTTATTTATTAGCAGCTAATAAACATACATGGAACATTCAATTATAGGGTAAATGTAACGCTTGCAGGTGTTACTATTAGTAATTAGCATGGTACACTTCAATTTTATTTAACTCACCCTTTTTAAGCTTCTTCTAACACATACCCTCTTGTGTTTATTGTCAACCAATTTGATGCGGAATAGTAACATGGAAACTTGGTTCATCTTTGTTATGCTCTTTCTTTGTGTCTCAATAATCATCAAACGCATACTTTACCTTGTGTTTCCACGGTATCCCCTCCCTCCGGGGCCTCCAAAAGTGCCTATCATAGGTAACTTCAAATTACTCCAACGATTCAATAAAGATCCTAAGACTGTTCTTGAGAAACTTCACGCCAAATATGGTCCAATCTTTTCTTTTCAAATGGGCTCTCATACCGACATTTTCATTGCCAATCGATTCCTTGCGCACCAAGCATTGATCCAAAATGGCAGTACCTTTGCGGACCGCCCTGTTGCTGTTCCTACCAAGAAAATCATTAGCAGCAATCAAAATGACATCCTTTTTAGCTTCTATGGTCCTGTATGGCGCGCTCTCCGGCGAAACCTCACTTCAAATATCCTCCACCCTTCACAGGTCAAGTCCTATGCAAATGCACGCAAATGGGTTTTAGATATGCTTCTTGATCGATTAAAACCTGAGTCGGGGGCAAGCAACCCCATAAGGGTCATTGATCATTTTCAATATAGCATGTTTTGCTTGCTCAGTTTTATGTGTTTTGGTGACAAGCTTGATGAGAAGCAAATTAGGGAAATCGAGGATAGTCTACGCACCATGCTCTTGAGCTTTACTAAGTACAATGTCTTGAATTTTTGGCCAACAATCACAAGGATATTGTTTTGGAAGAGATGGAAGGAATTCTTACAGCTAAGAAGAGACCTAGAAGCCTTGTTGATTCCTTATATTGACGCTCGAAAGAAAGCCAAGCAAGAGAGACTTAGCAAGGATGGCAAAGAGGACAACATAAATGAGTTTGTTTTGTGCTATGTGGATACTTTGTTGAATTTGCGACTCGTGGAGGAAGATGAAGGGAGCAAGCTTGATTATGGGAATATTTGCACATTATGCTCGGAGTTTCTAAACGCAGGAACAGATACTACTTCGACGGCATTGGAATGGATCATGGCAAATTTGGTGAAGTACCCTCAAATCCAAGAAAGACTTGTGGAGGAAATTAGAGAGGTCATGGTTGAAGGAGAGAACGAGGTGAAGGAGGAACATTTGCCAAAATTGCCATATCTAAAGTCTGTGATTTTGGAGGGTCTACGACGCCATCCACCGCTACACTATGTGGCTCCTCATAGAGTAACCAAGGATGTGGTTCTGGATGGTTATTTGGTTCCTACCACTGCCTCTGTAAATTTCTTTGTGGCTGAGATAGGTAGGGACCCTACAGCTTGGGATGACCCTATGGCCTTTAAGCCAGAGAGGTTCATGGACAATGGAGGAACAACTTTTGATATAATGGGAAGTAAAGAGATAAACATGATGCCATTTGGTGCTGGGAGGAGAATGTGCCCTGGATATGGTTTAGCAATTCTCCACTTGGAGTATTTTGTGGCCAATTTAGTTTGGAATTTTGAGTGGAAGGCTATGAGTGGAGATGACATTGATATGTCAGAGAAGCTGTTATTCACAACTGTGATGAAGAATCCCTTAAAGGTTCATATATTGCCTAGGAAATAATTAGCATCAATTATTAGTTCCATTGTTCTTAATACAAAAGTCTATATATTCTTCCCCTCTTTTTATGCTTTTTCCTAGCTATCAATGACTTCTACATTGATCCCACCAGCAACATATCCAATAAATTAGTTTAAAAGAAGAATATAGTAATGAAATCAGTAACAAACTTTAAAATGAAACGAATTATGTGAATTGAATGTTAAAACAATACAATTACACTAATCTTGTTTAATCAATATCTCTATTTACCTCAAACTAAAACAATTACAGTTCCAATGTACTCATAAAGAATGCAGTTCTACTTTATTGAATGGTCTGTGAAAGGATCATGGTTGATATCAACCCCCTGAGCTGCAAGGGTCCAAGTTCTGCAGTATTCCACACAAAAAAATGAGTGTAATTGCTTCAATACAGTATTCCAGAATGTACAGCGATGAATGGTGACATCGGAAGATTGTAATGTCTTCATTAGTGCCATGCTACACTTCAAGATGGTGCAAGGCTACTTTACCATCAGGATTACTACTAGTTTTTGGGTATTTGACTTCCTCTGTTTCTAAATATTGAATGAAATCCATTACCAAAGGATCAGTCCAAGGAGCTCCAAATGGAGCTTCATCACCAGCAATCCACCCCAGATGGCCACCTTTTGGTGTAACTATTAACAAGCAGTTTGGATTTTCCTGCCATGATAAAACAAATTATACTCAACCAGGGAGTTAATATAGAACAAAGAACATGGAAACCCCAATACCACAAAGACAAGAAAACAAGATATCTTTCTATTCTAAGAATATGTTGTTTAGTACATATATGAAAACTTGATGGTCGACTATTAACTTGTTAAGAGTATCAATGTATACTTAGTAATGTAAT
The DNA here is from genome assembly GCF_003086295.3 of Arachis hypogaea. NCBI lineage: Eukaryota > Viridiplantae > Streptophyta > Magnoliopsida > Fabales > Fabaceae > Arachis > Arachis hypogaea. Next base: position 12,598,927 of record NC_092048.1, on the reverse strand, counting down.
AAGAGGAAGCAACGACATAAAAACTAAAAAGCAATTAAAATAGTGTGGTCACCATGTGAATTCCATTTTTTATTTTTAATTTTGTCTATCCCAACGTCCAAATCGTACCATTTATGATTTTCTCTACTGTTGAAAAAGATCATTACATTTCCATCTATGTACATCTTTATTCCTCCCTTTCCCATTTTACATCTCCTTATCATTTACCAATAACATTCTAGTGAAGAAATGGTAACATTGAATGGAAAAGAAGCTGCAGATACCTGGATATCTTCACGAGGAATTCCCCTAGCAGGAGCAATTGGATCATTTGCTGCCTGTGAAGAAACAGATTGTTTCTGGGTTCAATAAGTTTATAGCATATACAGAGGGAAAAGGTCACTGAAAAACAACCTATTAATTATGCTCAAAGTCGTGAACTTGTGTTTCACAGGGTGAGTTCTTGTGGGATATCGCAAGAAAATTCTAATAGGTAATATAAAATAGAATCAATGAATGTAGGCGGCAAAAATACGATGGAAAGGAACATGAACCAAGATAACAATGCAAAAAGCAGCTTTTGTTTAGATAAAAGAATGGCACAACGAAGATCAAAAGAATAATAGATAACCATTTTTTTATTCTAAAAAATTTTGTACCTGGATGCAAAGCAGAGGGGTTTGAACATGTTTCACGGTATCTGAACTACTTGAACTAGAATAGTATTCATCCACAGACTTGAATCCAAAAGAAACTGCAAAATCTTATAGATGAGTATTCAAGCATATAATAATTCACAATCCATATCAAATTTATATGGTGTCTAATAAGTATGAGGCACATACCACGGGTTAGTCCATCATCAAACTCCCTAACAGACTTGGCATTGGCTGCCATAGGAATGTTGTATTCGCCACCAATATCTTCAAAGAGTAAAGCATGCCTGCACCCAGCCACGAAAATGAACAAGGCATCAATCATACTGTAAAGTGCAGCAATCGATCCATCAAGTAGAAAGAATAAACATCAACAACACATGTAAGTTTTTATCACTTGTTGAAAATCGTGCGAAGGGACTTTGCGAGAGCCTTGTCGTAGACATTGTTAAAGCCTTTATGGAAGTCCTCATCTGCCACAACCAAATTGAAAGGATTACACAATGACACAGCGCCAGAAAGAGGGCAATTGTAGCCTTCCTGAAAGCAAAGCAAAAGAATCATATAAAACCCAAAATTAATTCAATTCGGATATTAAAAGTTTGAATGCAATCAGAGTCGGATGATGTGAAACTCAATAACACAAAGACAGCAACATTCTATCTGTCAAACCAATCATCGACACACTTCTATTTTCCTGATCCCTAAATACAGAAAGCATTTGCCTAAGGAACAACAAATGCATAGTTCATAACAATGTCAAACTTCAGGTTATGAAAAAATAATCATTCTTACTCACCTGACCCAAGTAACGAACAAGAATATTTGCGCCAAGTGACCAACCAACTGCATACACATTGGCATTAGGGTATCTACCAGTGACATGGGCAACAACCTCGCGAATATCTCCCAGAAACGAAGCTGAATAGAACTGCACATCACTATTACCACATCACATCACATACAACACTAAAAGTTCTATCAACACGGATTCAGATTCGGTAAGAAATTAAAAAAAAAAAAAAAAGAAGTATAACACAAGCAATAATTACCTGAGGAGTAGTAACAGGACTATCCCCACAACCACGGCTATTGAAAACCACCACGCGCCACCCTTTGCTCCGAGCTTTATTTAACATGTGCCTCACATAAGAATCTCCACTACCCCCAGTTAATCCTGGCTGCAAAAATAAATACATAAATAAATCACAATTTTCAAAATTCCATTATTATCTTCAAAAAAAGACAAAAGGAAAAAAGAAAAGAAAGAGACACTTAAGTTGAGAGTACGAGTGCATTGAATTCGTTAACTTACTGGCAGAGGTAACCAACCAACTAACTAACTAACTAATTCAGTTATAAAATCAATTCGGTAACTGATTCAGTTACATAACGAACCAGCAAAATGAGGAGTGGAGCATCGGGCGGCAGACGGCGGTCGTCACCGGAGACCCAGTCAAGGGCGACGGCACCACCGTCTTGTGTCCGGAGGCACTGACGGCGGAGTCTTATGTCAGGAATTGAGCGGTAGAACGAGGCGGAGATGGTCTCGATGTGGCGGTTCCATCCGAGGAAGGGGAAGGGGTGGTAGGGGCGAGACAGCACGTGGGAGAGAGCTGGAAGGAACTTGTCACGTGCTCCACCGAGGATTTCGAAGGAGGAGTGAGGTTGTTGGGGTGTAGTAGTAGACATTGGTGAGGCGGAGGAAGAGGAGGACAGGTGGAGGGATCTGATTAGTGCGTTGGGGAGTGTGCGAGGTGCATATTGTACAGAGGCCACCACCAATGGGAACGTCAATGAGGTACCTGCAGTCACTGCCAATGCCATTCCTCTCTTTTTCTGTTTGCTTTGGAGTTTGGACCTTTTTAGTTTTTACAGTTGGACTCTTTCTGTACCAAGTGTTTATTGAAGAGACTTCGAGCCTCACCCTATGTTGGAAATTTTGTATACGTGGTAATCTGTTAGGCCCAAAACAAAATGCAGTACCAATACCAAGGTCAAGCATTGACCTTCTTAAACTAAATTGGTCATAGCTCATTAACCTTCCAATTCCGCTGGGAGCATGCAGCAATCCATTGACATTAGTGGCAAACTTTTAACTGAAACTCCGACCCACGATAAAATACTGTTGGATTAAGGATACCGTAGAAAAATATTAACCTTTTTATTAAACCATTATATCTACTTCATTTATAATAAATATTGTTTTAATATCAATAATTTTTTATAAATAAATATGCAATTTTTTGTGTTTAATTAATTAATAATAATTATATTTTTATATAAATATAAAAAATATTTAATATATAAATAATATTTTTATTCTAGTAATACTTTTCATCTATTATAGCTTATAGCTTTTTTTTCTTTTTTTTCTTTTTTTTTTTAATTTTACTTTTTTTGGACGATAAGATATAATGTTAAGTAAAGCAACACAATAGTAGATGCTTAAATGATAATATTAGATAAACAAAAAAAATAGTTAAAATGTATTTTATTTAATTTTTATTAATTATTGTAATAATTAATAAATATTAAATAAAATAAATTTTGACTATTTTTAGCTAATTTATTTTAGTTACATTTAAATTGTTTAACAGGATCATGTATTTAGTTAGATCTTTATTAAAAAAGATGGTTATGTGGCAGATGATATTAACTTCTTTGAACCAAAAAGTGATTTTTCACGAGAATAGGAATTAATTGTTAATTTTCAGCTCACAAATACTTAAGAATTTAAGACTAGACAAAGCAAATAAAAGAACAAAAAACTACTACTTGTAGGAAATTTTGTGGTTTATGATAAATAGTTAAATACTAATTAAATATTTCCATTTTAGACATTTCTACACTAATTAAAGAATCAATGTTAAAAACCTAAGAAATAAAAAATAAAAAATATTTGTTAAATATCATCATTCTATAAAAAATTTCTAATAAATATTCTTAGAATATATTGAAAAAGAATACAAATATAAAATTTTTAAATAAATGATATATGATATTAAATGCATAAATTTTACTTTCTCTGTAAACAATTTATCTGTTTATATTCTTGACAGATATCTTTTCAATCCCTTATATAATTAGCATGACCTAAAAATAGCACTAGTAAAAACAAATTTTTCATATCACAACTCACACCACAAATAATAATATACATTGATGAACAGTCACCAAAAAAAATATATTGATGAACCAATCCACATAGGTCCGACCCGACATCAACCGGTTCGACATTTGAGTAAAAGAAATCAGAAACAAAGAAACCGAGACAGGCCCGTCAATGCTCTGCGAGCACGAGAGTGGTGAGCTGATAAGTGCATTCTGTCTGAAATTATCAAACTCTTCAAAAGAATGCATCAATGGTTAAACTAGTCACGTAAATACAAACAATCCTGAATTCGGAGACCCTTTCTCCTTCTTTTCTTCTCTGCATTCCAGCTTAGAAAAGAAAACAAAGGGGCGATCCATTGGGAATACTCACAAAATCTATTTTTCTTTCTTTTTCTTTTATTTTTTTACATTTAATTTTGGTAAAGAATGGAAGAGGCAAAGGCATTGCAGCAACATCAACAGCAACTACTGTTGCAGCAGCAGCAGCAGCAACAACATCAACAACAACATCAACAACAACACCATTTCATGCTGTTACAGCAATTGCAGAAGCAGCAGCAACAACAGCAAGCACAAGCAGCTGCAATCTCTCGATTCCCTTCAAACATCGACGCCCACTTGCGACCCATAAGGCCCCTCGGTCTCCAACAAAATCCTAGCCCTAACCCTAATTCTGCGCCTAACCCTAACCCTAACAATCCCATCCTCAATCTGCAGCAGCAGCAGCATCACCAGAACCCTAATTCCAATCATGTCTCACAGCAGCAGACCCAGCAATCGCAAACACAATCTCAAACGCAGCAGCATCAGCAACAACAGCAGCAGCAACAACAACAGAAAGCGATTCGCCCTGGGAACCAGATGGAGCTACAGATGGCATACCAAGATGCATGGCGGGTCTGTCACCCTGACTTTAAGCGACCATTCTCTTCTCTTGAAGATGCCTGCGAGAGGTTCGTTTCAATATGCATTATGAAAAACGGTGCTTTTCTTTTTTCAGTTTTTAGCCTTTTAATTGCTAAGCGAAAATTAAGGAAAGTGCGGTTTTTGAGCTTCAGTTAGGCGTGTTATTCCCCCTCCCCCACTCACAATTTAAAAAACATGATACTTTTAAGGATCAAAGTTGATTAGTATCAAACTGCTTATTTGGTGGTTGTGGATTTAATGATGTGAGTATTTTGTGGGATATACTAAGATAATTGTGCCAAGTCTTCGGTATAAAATAAGAGTTGTTTTTAATGCTACATTCTATATAAGTTATTTGTTTAGTATCACCTAATGATTGTGGAAGGTGGTGTTACTTTGAAGCACTTGGCCTCTCAGCAGTCTATATAATTTTACAAGTGGCTGGTGGTTGTTGAATAGGCTTGTTTGATTAGTTAATGTCCTTTCCAGAAAATTAGAGAGACATGTTGGTTATTGACAAGTTGCATTTGGATTTACCTGGCATTAATGAGATTCAGTTTATAATCTTTGTTCTCTCTTCAATCCTTCCTTTTTTATGGTTTTGTTTATGCTTTTAGTATAAGAGAATAGTCTTTGAAAGGGTATAATGCCATTTCTTGTGGAAAAGGCTATTTAATTACTTATTGTCATCATTTTAGAATAGTTTGCAGCTGAGAATGTGAGTGTAGCTCTTAAATAAGTAGTATTCAAAACAGGGCACAATACCTTACACACATAGAGATGAGTTGGTAGTGCTTTGTTTGGTGCAACACCTGGAAAGTATTTTGTGTTTGAACTCCTCAAGGCAGCGGATCTGATATGTTTATGAAATTGTATAATTTTAATTATATATGAGAACTGAGAGTATGATAAATGTTAGGACTTAGGAGTACTCAACAGATAAAGATAAGGTAACACCAGTGATGTAACTTTTTCTTCTTTGAAAATTAAGATTTACTAGTTCCAAGTGATACTATTGAGTGAACACCTTTTTCCTTTACACCTTAAACTGGGATGTGATAATTGTCCAATCCAATAAATATCAATTTAATTTGTAAATAATACAGACACATGTATTGGATGTTAGCGTTGCTTGCTTTCATTGAACCATTGAAGAGATTCATGTTACTGTGGATATTAATAGTGGTGCTTAAATTGTATTATAATGTCATCAACTGCCAATTATTTGATGTTTGAGCCACCTTTGGCTGTCCGTGGCATTCTGCTCATGGCCAAGTGCCTCACACTGGTCACAGGGTGGCTACACCTTATTTGCCATCCAATAAGCTCAAAAAAAGGCTGAGAGCTACATTTTGTACTAATGTGTAAGAAAAGAAGTATATCAGGTCTTTTTTGGTGGATCTTAATTTTAGCTGGGATTAGAAAGATACTAGAAGTAATATTGACCTTGATAGTGCAACTTTGATTAATTTTCTTTTCTTCAAATTAGTCCAAGCTGTGATTCAGCCAGAAGTGTCAATGTTTTTCTGTCAGAATCCGATGGTATCACTTGTGCAGTTTCATTCATTGCAACCTGATCCTTTTTTTGGAACTGCCATGCACGTTCTGCAAATTCGTGTTGCTTACCCATTTTCTTTCCTTTGATATTAATTTCAAATCTCTTTCTCCCGTTTTTTAAAATCTTCTGTTACAAGTATTTGATGCCATGTTAAGTTTTCTCCCTTTGTAGCTTTGCCCTTCTTATTGTTTAGCATTTGTAACTAGATTCTACTTCACTTTCTTTGTCATTGATCCAACTTTAAGCTTACTATTCTTAACAAACAACCTCTCGAGTTATTTGTTTATGTTTGGGACTAGTTATTATCTGTTTGTGTCCCTATTTCTAACTTTTGTTTATATTGTATATTTTGATTAGCAGTCTTAATTCTACAGAACCTATATCATTGTCATTTAGATCAGAGTCAATAATTCCTTTACCATGAGTCTGCTAACACATTAATTTACTTAAATCAATATGGAAATAACATTTGGAGTTGCTTTATGTAAACTGAATATTTTGAAACTGTTTAGTGAATTTTTTTAGCCAAGAGATTTATGGGGTATCTTGATAAGCCTGATGTGCAAGTCATGTAGGTAAGAGGACTTACCTGAATGAATGAAAAAAAATTGTGTATATTAATCACTTCATGTCTTAGTTTATAATGTTAGATATATAACCATTCATGTGTCTTTATCTAACAGCTTAAACTTTTGGGATAAATGGTTTCATAACATGATATCATAGCTTCTATAATCAAAAGTTCTAAAGGTTGATCCATGTTACTTTCAAGAATTTCAACATAGGCAAAAATAGACCTATGCACAACTCGTGCTTCAAGCTCAAAAAAGAGGTTCTTGCGTGAGGGGATGTGTTAGATACATAAGCATTCGTTAACCATTACCTAATAACTTGAACTTTTGGGATAAGTAGTTTCATGACATATAATTTATTATTTAATTTAATGGTTTGATAGATAAATTGTAATCAATCGTTGGAGATGGGGATGCATGTAAAACTTGCTACATGTCCATCTCTCTAAGTATTTGTGTATCTTTCATTGGATTTCATTGAGATATGCCAATGTTCAATTTTAGCTTACATCTAAGAAGAATTTTGATTATCAATATTTTATGGTAAAACGACGACTTGTGTTGGGATTTTGGAATATGGGGATTGTATTTAACATCTGTAACTAGCCAGAACTAGTGCAATGAAGTTTGATCTTACATGGATTTCTTATGTTTCAGAATTCCCTGAATTTTCCTCATGCAGATTATTGCCATATCATGTTGTGGCAGACTATGAAGCAGAAGAAGATGATAGGATACTGGATTCTGACACCACCGGCCAGATGCTTTCACGGTCCCAGCAGTGGGATAATAATATTGCTGCTAAAATTGCTGAGTTCACAGCAACTTTTGAGAAGCAGGCACTTGCCTTCAATATAATAACCCAAAAAAGAGGTTTGGGGGAATTCCGATCTGAGGAGAGATTGATGTTTGAGCAGGCACTTCTTCAGGAGGAAAAGCGAGCTATGTTGGAATTAAGAGCTGAACTAGAGTCCAGGGAGAAGGCTGGTCGTGAAGCCCACGAGGCTAAACTTCGGATGGCAATGGTCCAGGCAGAGCAGGCTCGGGCTGATTCACAGTCTCATGCTGAAATGATGTCTCGAACCCCAATAAGAGGGAGTGCACTTGGGTCCCAAGGGAGCGACATCGCAATCGGTCATGACATGAGAGAGCAGGATCAGGGAGGCAACGCAGGTGAGATGATGAATGGATGGGGAAACAATGCTCAGAGAGAAGAGAAGGAGCCATCTGATGATTTCTTAAATGATGAAGCTGAAAATGGGGACACTGGCACGCAGGATGGCTGGCGTGATGTTGGTGAATTTGATCTGAATGCTAGGTGATTCTCGACATAGATCGATGAATAAAACCTTTTGACTGATAGAGCCTGAAGTAAGGAAACAATATCCATTTTTTTAAAAAAATGATTATTCTGGGCATCATATTGATCTTCAAGCTGCTATCTTAAGATTGTTTTTCTCAATCTATGTCCATTGACAAGTGCGGAAGATAAAACTGTTAAGCCAATATTAGATTGGATGAATATGAAGTTACGCTCGCCACATAGTGCAGTGCACATGATCTCCATCATTATGTCCAAAAGAATGTTATATCCATAAGCATACAAATGTTCAATCAAATGTATATCTCTAGTTTTATGGGAAACTGGTTTCATTGTTGCTGGTGATCTAATATGTTGACTACCATTTTTCTCATTTAAAAGATTGAGGTAAAACATGTAGTTTAATTTCCTTGCTCTGAAGCAAAATTGTTTTCAGTTGCTCGTGTGCTGATGTGCATGGCAATTTGACTAGCAAGTGTTGGTAGTTCCTGGCAAGTGATGTCAGCTATTAATGTGCAAGAATTTGTTTACTGAATGATGTGCACTTTCCGATAGATAAAATTCACGTGTAATTTTTTGGCATGCTCTGATATCTTTAGTATTTTATGAATCAAGAGTCACAGATGTCAAATTCTTTGTTTTTTAATTAATTTTTAGAATAAGCAATCTGTTAAAGATCTTATTTTATTTTGTTTTTATATTTTTGGACAATAATGCAGTGTATTTGTAATGAGAAAGCGAGATGCACTATATTTTATTAAAGAAATGATATTTGTACTGTTTTTGGTGTACACATTTTTTTATGGTATCAAGCGTATTTTTTTTCACTTATTATCAATAATTTTTAATATAAAAAATAATGTATATAAAATTACTACATATAACATTTCTCCCAATATTATTTTGGGCGATTGCAGTCACAGAACCTACATGTGGTTTAGGAAGTGAACCTTCCAAATAAATAATTATGATAGCGATGTTAAAATTACGTAAGTTTTGCGTCACGGCTTCAGCTTGTAACGTTTCGATGTGAAAATATACATAAACATAAAGTTCGTGTAGTCCATACCAAGAATGTGTGTATTGAATGAAGGTGTTCCACTCGTTCGGGATAAGATGTTGCATCCTTTATTAATTTTTGAGAAATCGTCGTTAAATGTAATGTTACTTTATAGTTGCCAAGTCTTCGTAGCTGTACTTTAATTAACGTTGAATAGTTAACCAAACCACCTATATGGCTATATCTACATGCCATGGAGACATTGAACACTATTCCATGTAGACTTCTTGGGTAGCGTTTGGTGGAGAGACAGAGACAAAAAGATTGAAACTGAGAGACAGAGACTAAGAGACAGAAATTGAAATAAATTTCAGTATTCTGTTTGGTGCAAAATGGAAGACAGAAATTGAAACAATAATGAAACTCTAATTTAATTTGCACAAAAGGTAAAATTGGAATTAATTAGTTGAAATGAGGGTATTTTAGGTATAAAATGTTATTAAAGTTTCAGTCTCTATCTCTAAAAATTTTAGTCCCTTGTGTCCCTACTTTTTGAAGGTACTGAAATTGTAGAGACAGAGACAGAAATTTTAGTACCAGTCTCTGAACCAAGAAACATGATATTGAGTCTCAGTCTCTACCCAACAGACTCGAAGCTTTCCCATGTTTTTGGCACTACATCTCATATATCCCGCCATCCCGCAACATAGGGAAGGTAATGGCAGAGAGGACCAGCTACTTTTCTCTCAAATGTGAAATGTGAGTACTAAGTAGGTGACGCATTTATTTAATGTTGGGGTAGCATTAAATAAGAGATGCCGTATCCTTAAAAGGTGACATCCTAGTTTTAGTGTCTTCATTGTCTTCTTACCAAGTTGAACAGGTTCCCTGATTTGTTAGCACAGCATTCTAAGAGTAATATAACAGTAACCTTAGTTGGAGGGGCTACAATCGAAAATTTAAGCTATATTTGACTCAATACTTGGAAGAATTTATTTTACTTTGAAAATAAATAATGAATGAGTTATTTGAAGCATCAATAAACAAACAAGAGAACTCCACATTTAGAATAGGGGAAAAGGCAAGTAATGCCTAAAACATGGAAAATATATCACTTTGGCCAGTGTAAGCTTACTCTAGATCAAGAGGAAAAAACGGTAGAGTAACATCGACCGACCAACATTCATCTTGCCTTTCGTTCATTTCTCTCAAGCACACATCGCACAAACTAGAAATATATTGCCAAACAATCAAAAGTAAGCTAATTACAGTGAGAAAATAAAGAATGAGGGGAGGCAGTGACAGTGAAGCTTTGTCAAAATGTAAAAGATGCAAAGAATTCACATACTTCTAATAGGTTCTACAAAATGTTAGGCAGCTGAGAATCCAATCTATGTTGCAATTCCCTGATTTTCAGAGACAACTCTGCCTTTTGTTCCTTGTAGCTCTGGAGCAAGAATTCTTTCCCTTCAATTACCTCTTTCAACTCTCCTACTTGCTTTCTAAGCATCTCGATTCTCTCCTCGTCATCCCTTGTTTTCTCAGGGGACTCCAAATTATTCTCCCCATCTAGATGGCCATTTGCATGGCCATTTCTAGCCTCAGCTGGCCAGGCAGCGACGGTGGAAGATTTATCGTGTGGAACACGTCCAACACAGTGATCAGCGATTGCTTTCCTCAGACGTTGGATCTCTCTCTCCGAGTCAAATAACTCTCTGTTTGCAGATTCAAGCTGCATTTGCAAATGAGAAGATAGTCCGAGCTGAGCATTGAGTGAGCTTTGCAATTCAGCTATTTGATCTTGCATCTCTAGGATCATATCATCTCTTCTCTTCAATTGTTGCCTCAGTTTCTGTATGACTTCCCGCTTGCTAAAAATATCGGACCCAGATTCAGATACACATGGAGAATCTGAGCAGTTTGAATGGTGGAATGGCTTCGAAGGCAATTCAAGACGGTCAGGAGAGCATGCCCACATGACACCATTTTCCTTGTTATATTCAGTAGCAGGAACAGTCACCAAAGGGAGGGCACCATCAGATTCACTCAATGTCTGGCCGTTTGGTGGGCACTTAAGTTCCATATGACTTCCAGTTCCTATACAGTCACATATACACAGTAAACAGCACCATTAATATAAGGATAATGGAGAACAAAAAAATGGAACCAGATTCACAAACTACAATCACCAATGCTTGTTTATCCAAAAGAATGTGACTAAGTAATGGTTTTCCCCATAAAATATGATCACTAAATAATGGTGAATGATTCATGTAAGTTTACTGGCATTTCTCACTAAGTAGTCAACTTCAAATCATGGCCATCAACTCATTCACATAATCACATTTAAGACCTTTACGTAGCTTGAAATCTCTGAGCTAGTTGTGTAGTTAGAATGACTTGCGGATAAGACATCTGAAAATACCAAATAAATAATTTTATCTCCACTAATGCAACTTTTTTACAACCAACACGTGGTCTACAGATTGCTGAGCTTAAATTTTGGTTCAGAATATTTCTTGTCCCCAATATTATCTAGAATTTCCATAACTTATTAGCATATATATGTTAACAAGTAGGTACCAGAGACAAAGACAAGATGAAAATGAAACAAACAATAGATAAGAGTGAAGAGAAGTTTGATGATGAGCATAAGAGGATTCTATTAAACTCAAAATAAAACAATTAGGCTAACACAGGAAAAGAAGAATATGAGAGACGAGTAGATAAATGAAACAGAGAAAGTGCAGTGAAAATTTCCACAAAATGAACAAACAATATAAGGTAAACTATCCAAGGAAAGACATAATACTATAATTGACCATTCAACAGTATGCAAATAAAAATGATCTTTCGAGCATAAATTAAACCTGAATTGCAGCTGAAGCAGCCATGATTATCTTGTGCATGGGAATATCCATTAGACTGCATAAAGCAATTTGGGGATTTCCTTATGTTGAAAGGTTTTCCATTTCCTGAATTTTGAAAACAAAACTATGAAGTTACAATCCATTATACATATCAGAGTCTCAGACAAAGTACAAAACTATGCAAACTGCATGAGTAAGATACTGTTTCTCAATTTGGATAAGAGATTATCAAATGAAAGAAAAGCAAGGTACAGAACATGAAATTGAAAATTTTAAATCCTCCTAACATAACACAGGACATAAGGACCTTTTGGAACACTAGCTGAATTCTGCTTTGGCTTTGAGTCAAGTGCCTGTTTCAATTTGTAACCAAGGCGAACAGATAATGTACTCAACAAAGCACCGGCAGCAATAAGAATCCAATTAGGCCCTTCAACTTGAGTAGAATGATTTCCTTTTTGAACTCTAGACACCCCACCGTTCTGCGGTTTCATTTTAATCTTAATATGTTAAAAAGACCGAATACAACGTTGTGGGTTGCCCAGGTAAACCCTACAGAAACAGTAACCACCAAAGATTCAGTTTCATTACCAACATTTGAAAAACATGAAAAACGTGACTTAACAAAAATTAAACGAAAATAAAACTCATTAGTACATATCTAACAAAAAGATTCCTCGTATCATTCTATCACCACAAAAGAACAAAATTAACCTTCTAAATATTTTATGTAATACATGTAGTTTTGCCCTAAAAACATATACCCCCCCCCCCCCTTTTCCAAAACGTTGCCTTCACAGCTAAATCCACACAAACTTTCCAAATAGATTTTTAATTTTGGGAGTAACATTAAATGCTAGAAACATAGACACTTTTTAAATTTCAAAAAGTTCATAGAAATAAGAGGAAACTAGAAATCTCAGCACCTTCAGAAGATCTCAACCGTGTGTTCTCCATAAACCCTTCGTCATTTCTTATCCCATTTCCAACCACAAAATTATAACATCGTCGCCGAAACTAGGTCAATTAAAAAAACCACGCTCCACAGAGAAACCAGTGCAAGCTTTCTAAATGCTAAGATTCAAATACTAAAAACCTAATTAATAGGGGAAAAAAAAAGAAGCAACACATAGCCAAAGGAGAGAAAAAAGACAAGGGGAAGAAAAAGCAGGATTAGAATAAGAAGTGATAGGAAATGAAAAGGAGTGAAACGGAGCTGTACCTCTAGGACCACATGGTGGCGCCGTCGTTGTAAACGGAGAAAAAACGGTGGCGAAAAAGAACGAAGTGAGAAGTGAGAAGGGTTTTCTATTTTTTTTTTAATTTATTTACTTCTTTTTTTATTGAGAAGAAGGATGTGGAGGGAGTGCGGCTAACGAACAAAGCCAAAGGAGAGTGTAGAGTGAGAGAGAGAGAAGAAGTGTGGCGTGATTTTGGTTTTTGTATTGTGTCATTTGTGTTCGGAAAAGTAATATTTGACTGGTACAACAAAGAGAAAAAGAAAATAATAAAAAAAAAAGAATAAATAAAATTAGAGATAAAATGAAAAATGGAAGATGCGAAAAAGAAGAATATCGTTACAGAAGCTTGGAGGTTAAGAACAATCTCGGCAGTACATACTTATATTTTCTTATACTTTATTGTTTATTCCCTGTGTGACACACACCAGAACACATACCCACACCTACACGTTCCTCTTATCATAAGGTCATTCTGAAATATCAATTTGTTTGTATAAAAATATCAAAATGTGAAAGTTATTTATATAAAATAGTTTAATTTTAATACATTGATATTAAAATATAAAAAATATATATATTTATTTAATTATATTTATTTTTAAATTATTATTTATATGATTAATATAAAAGATAATTATTTTTATTTATATAATATTATATAATTAAATATGTAGCTAAAATCACGTTACAGTATTAAAATTAAATTTTATATAAAAATATAAAAAAAATTATGTAAATAAGTATCTAAAATTACAGAATTTAAAAGAATTGTAATTTCTTATGTTCATGTATTTATGTGAACAATTACCTAAAATATAGAACTTAGAAGAATTGTAATTTCTTATGCGCTATCTTTTTTGTTTTATGTTGGATCTCAATTTCAATATCTCATGATAGAGACATAAAAAAAAATTATCTCATAATAGAATTAGAAATAGTACAGATATATCACACATTAAATAATAATTGAGCGAAACCATTATTGATTATTGTATGGAATTATGATTAGGAGACTAATGCAAACCCACTTCACTTACTTTATGTTTGTTTTTTAGTTATAAATTATAATAATGTGATGTGATGAAAAGGACATGAAATCCATCCTGTTATTGTTAATTTGTTATTTGTTTTTTTTTCTTGTAATTGTTTTGCAAAAGTTGCTTTACGATTATTACCGTATCAATTTTTTTTTTATATAAAGTATATTTATTTGGAACTATTTTTTTAACTAACAATTTTAATAAAATAGTGGATGAACAAAAATTAACAATTTAAATTGTTACGTTAAAAAGAGCAAGATAAATTTAAAAGGGAATAAAATATTAACTCATTATTAATTAAAAAACTAATTCTCATTATTTTTCTATAAAAAATTATTCCTATAATTTACCCTAAAATTTAAAATATAATAACATGTAAATAAATCAAGTGGAGTTGATTTAGTAATTAGCTCATTAGTCTACTTAAATAAATGTCGATAATTTGAATTTCATTTTGTACATGCAGCAACTTATTTTTTAATATTTTCTGCAAGGCATCTAGTAGGATCTCTTTTCATTCGGTGATTGAAAAGGTGAAGGAAAAATTAGCTAATTGAAAAGGAAGACTTCTAAATAAAGCATAGAGACTTTGTCTAATCAATTCTGTTGCAGCATCCATTCATGTCTATCATATGCAGATATCATGTTTTTCAAATTGGGTTTGCGATAAATTGTCTTGTATGATGAGACAGTTCTTTTGAAAGGGTCAAGTTGATGGCATAGGTCTTTCTCTTATTAATTGGAGGATGGTAGTCACTCCAAAGAAATTTGGTGGCTTGGGTGTTAGAGATCCTGCATATGCTAATATATCTTTACTTGGTAAATTAGTTTAACAACTTTTTCATTGTCAGTACAAGCCTTGGATTGCTCTATTGAGGGCGAAATATCTGAGGAATGAGGGAGTTTTAGATGGCCTTGTTCCTTACAACACTTCTCATGTTTGGAAGAGTATCTCAAGGGCTTTTGGTACACTTAAGGATGCCTTCTCTTGGTGCGTTGGGTCACTTGATCAATCCTTTTGGTTTGACAAATGGAGTATTGAGGACCCAATTGCTCAAGATGTCTCTTTTGTTCATATATCTGACTCTGATTTAACTATTAGAGACATTTGGAAAGATGGCCAATGAAATCTCCATGATGTTTTCTCTAACATTCCAGAAGATGTCAGATAGCATTTGAATGCTTATAATCTGGATTTGAATGCTAGAGAGAGTTCGGGTTGGGCGTGGGATGTGGCATTTTCTAGACTCTACTCAGTTTGGAGTAGATACAGTTGGTTAGCCAAAAGAAAGTTTGACTAGAATGAGCGTGATAATTATTTGTGAGTATGGAAACTGCATATTCCTGAGAAGTACAAGTTCTTGATTTGGCTCAATTTTCATAACGTTATTCCTACGACAGAATTTCGATTGGATTGTGGCTTAGCTTTATCTAGCACTTGTCATCGGTGTCAAAGTGGTTCTGAATCCATACTTCATTGTCTTCGGGAGTGTCCCAATGCCAAGGAGGTCCGAAACTTTTTAGGCCTGTATTCAAATAACTCGAATTTACGTGATTGGCTCTACAGAGGTGCAAGGAGTGAAGATGTTTTTATTTTCTTCTCGATCATCTGGTGGATTTGGAAAAGTAGGAATCATGACTTATTTAATACAGATGAGTGCTAGTAAAGTAGTGAGTTTGATTCATAGTTCAGTAAGGAAGTTCTACACTATTTTTGCTATGCATCAATCTTTGTCTCCTCCTTCACTTTGTTTGCATTGGGTTCCACCTCTTACTCATTCTGTTAAATTGAATTGTGATGCTAGTTATTTTGCTCCTTTTGGCTATGTTGGTTTTAGTTGTAGCATTCATAATTCTTATGGATGTTGGTTGAAATGTTGCATTGGAAAAGTCGAAGTACAGTGTTTTTTTTGCTGAATTGTACGCGATTTGGAGGGGTTTACTTCTAGTTTGGGATAGTAAAATTCGTGAGGTTATTTATGAAACATATTGTTTAGAAACCCTTTTCTTAGTAAACCAAAGAATGTTTGGTAATGATATTTCAGAATGGGATTTGACAGAGCATATACAGGAGGTTATAAATTGGAATTGGAGAGCCTCTATTCTTTTAATTTAGAAGAATGCGTATAGTGTTGCAGATTGTATGGCTAAAACAGCTATTTCTGGTGCGGACATTTACTCGAATTGGAGTCAACCATGGAGTGAGATTCAACATCTAATAAATTTTATATATGAATATAGCCAATTAATTTGATTTTGTTTCTATTTTTCTCTTTTTTTTTTGTTTAATCACAAAAAAAAAAAATGCAGCAACCTATTGATCAACGACAAACTCTTAAATAGAGTTCCGATTCACCACAGATTAGTCATTAATCTTCCAAATTAAAAATACCGTAAAAAATAAAAAAAAATTACATGCCGAACAAAATCCACTTAAAAAGAACTTGTGTTAGGAAAACGGATTGAAGACATCATCAATATGACTATGCTTAGCTACAAGGAGTGGAGAAGTGATAATCTCTTTGGTTGTTGATGACAATATCGGATATGACGTCGGGATACGTATTTGTTTATGAATTTTAAGTGGTTACTTTAAGTATTTTATGTTGATTTATGCCTCTAACGCTCCACGTTTGTGTTGAGTTCTTCTTGTTTCAAAAAAAGAAAAAGAACTTGTGTTGCCGAAAAAAAGAGTGTTTTAACTTTTAAGTTCTAAAATTGTTGCAATAATTTATACAGGCAGAAAATAGTTCAGACCAAAATCGAATTTAATTTATACTTAAAAGACAAAATTAAGTCCCAAGCTTTATTTGTGGCTACTTTTTCGGTCGACCGTAAAATAATTAAAACGAGCGTTTTTAAGAATAAATAAATTACCGCAGAAAGCAAAACATTAGAAAAAGGAATTTCATTCAATAAATGAATACATTAATATATGTTATGTTTAGAACAAAATTAAAGCATCTGTACAAAATATAAAATAATAGTATAATTATGTATATTAAAATTAGTTATTAATATAAAATATATATTAAAAATAAGTTAAATAATATATATAAATTTGTATATAAATATATTATGGTTAATTTTAAGGGTTCTGCTACACATACATGCAAACAAAGCATATAATCTTTACTAGTTGGCCCAACCCAGGTTTAATCCACGCGCACTTTCTCCCTTTAAATGGAACGTCAATTCCACGCGCGTCACTCAAACGATTACGCTTCGAAAAAACCGCTCGTTATGACTCACTCTTCCTCTTCTCCTTCAAAGATAACACAAATTCTCAAATTTCGAGCAATATTCCAAACTGAATAGACATTCGAACTCGTCGCGAATGTTAGCAGAAACCATCAACAAAATATTATTCAAGGTACGTTACTGTTTTACTCATCTTGTACATTTTCCACATTTCTGTTTCTGATTTCGAAATCGAAGAACTAGGTTTTACTGTTCTTCTAGGTTTTACTGATCTTCTTGTTCTAAATCTCATATAACTGTTTTTACTGTTCTTCTTATTCTAGGTTTTACTCTTCTTGTAAGTTCCTCTAGGTTTTACTATTCTTCAAAGTGGTTCTAGGTTTTACTGTTCTTCTTGTTCTAGTTCTTCTCGTAACTGATTTTTCGCTGTATATTGCTTAATTTATTGGGTGTATATGGAGTAATTTGTATGGGTGTATATGGTTGATTGTTGGGTGTATATAGCATAATGTGTTGGGTGTATATGGTTGATTGTTGGGTGTATACGGCGTAATTTGTTGGGTGTATATTCCTGAACCCATATCATGTAATATAATCAACTGTTGCAACTGTTCTAATATTGCTTGTCCTTGGGTATATATTGCTTGACATTGTAATATTGCTAGAGCTTGTATATTTATTCATGTTTCAGTGAATTGAACATAATTTTGAAATGATCTAATTAAATACTTATGAAATCGGTTTGGGTGTATGTGCCTCATCTAAGTTTTTACCGTTCATCTTGCTCTAACTTTACTGTTTTTCTTGTTCTAGTTCTTCTTCTAACTGATTTTTGTGTGTATATTGAGTAATTTGTTGGGTGTATATGGCGTAATGTGATGGGTGTATATGGCGTAATTTGTTGGGTGTATATTTCTGAACTCATATAATTTAATATAGTCAACTGTTGCAAATGTTCTAATACTGCTTGTCCTTGAGTGTATATTGCTTGACATTGTAATATTTCTTGAGCTTGTATATTTATCGTTGTTTGAGTCAATTGAACATCATTTTGAACTGATCTCATTAAATACTTATAAAATCAATTTGCGTGTATGTGGTTGATCTATGGGTGTATCTGACTGATATCTATGGGTGTATTTTTTATTGCAGTAAAAATGGAAGGCAAAAATCAAGCTGAAAAAATGTAAGAACAAATATATGTCTTCGATCAAATCAGTTTTTCATAATAGAAATATATCTAACTCTAATTTTGCTTTGTTTACAGCAAACCAAGGACCTAAAGTGTGCAACCCATATGTTGAGTGAGAAATTCAGAAATATGAGCGAGGAGAAGTGATGCAATAAGACTGTCCAGGCCATCCTCATTATTATTGAGTCCATTTTGTCAGATAGATTCTAATGATATTGTCATTGATTAATGTAACTGTTATATACTCTTGTAAGAAATTGAACACATGCTATAAATATATTTGATCCAATTATAAGTAAATTTTTTTTTCCATAATTAAACTCTCTCTGGTGTATTCAAAATGTCTGATTTACAGGTACTATAATATGAAGGAAAACATCAAATCAAATATACACCCATAACCTGGCATTTTAAACCCAAAAAATGTTGATTATACACCTAAACATCTATCCCCCTAATCATTTATCCCTATAACCCTAAACCCTAAACCTTAAAAACCTAAATCCTAAACCATAAACCCAAAACACTAAACCCTAAACCCTAAACACCTAAACCCTAAACCCATAAACCATAAACCCTAAACCCTAAAAATTAAACCCTAAACCATAAATCCTAAAACCCTGAACCCTAAACCTTAAACCCTAAACCCTAAAACATAAACCCTAAACCCTAAACCCTAAAAATCTAAACCATAAACCACCCAACCTACTATACCCAAATCATTGGTTTTTACACCCATAAGATCTCATTTTACACCCAAAAAAAGTTAAATATACACCAGACTTCTATCCCATAATGCTTTATTCCTAAACCCCTAAAATCCTATACCCTAAACCCTAAACCCTAAACCCGCTAAAACCCTAAACCCTAAACCCTAAATCCTAAAACCCTAAACCCTAAACCCTAAACCACCCAACTTATTGATTTTTGCACCCATAAGATCTCATTTTACACCCAAAGAAAGTTAAATATACACCAGACTTTTATCCCCTAATGCTTTATCCCTAAACCCTTAAAATTCTAAACCCTAAACCCTAAACCTTAAGCCCCTAAGCCCTTAAACCCGTAAACCCTTAAACCCTTAAACCCTTAAACCCTAAACCCTATACCATAATAAAAAAAAAACAAACAATAATTTATAACATAAACAGTAGATTCTGAAATATATATATGTATGTAAAATGTCAAACACAAGAAAGTTCAGAAATACATTCAAGAAAAATTATGGTTTACACCCATATTCTGTAATTATACACCTTTTTTATTTGTACTCCGAACTCTTGTAGAAAAACTTGCAGCATTGACATAGTCCTTGTAAAATTTTGCAGCATCTTCAAGGTTTTTAAAAGTCATTCCAACCTTGGGAATAAGTTGCTCATCAACAACAGAGAGGGGCTGCAAAATACAACATGTTAAAAACAAAATACTATAGAATTTCTGCACCTCATAAAAAAAATAACAATCAAAGTAACATACACCCAAGGACTCCTGATATACACCCGAACGACAACAAGTCAATTAAAAATAACAAGAAAAATCATAAACTGTAAATACACCCAAACTTTCCTAAAATACATCCAAACTTCCCTAAAAATACACCCAAAAAGTTCTGATCTACACCCAAGCGTCTGCTATAAATTGCAGATAATTAATCAAAACTAATACATTAGATTCAATCCACAGATTATGTTCACGCATTAATTTCACAGTCTAGGTTCACGAATTATTCAGCTAGACAATCATAATTAACTGAAACTAAATCAAATCTCAGGAACTTCGTTCGATTCAAATTCAAAATTCACTTCGCCGTGATTGAGCTGACAATCTGAGATTGAATCCACCTCGCCGTGATTGAGCTGACAATCTGAGGTTGAATCATCCATTATCTTCAAAAGGACTTCAAAATTTGATTTCAAAAACCAGAAAATCGAAATAAAACGAAGCTAGCGTTACAGTTCGCAAAACTCAGGTAAATGATGAAGACCAAAGAAGTGATAAACGCAGAAGGAAAAGGATCCAAAAGACCAGGGGAGAACGTGAGAAGGAGAACGAAGAAACTTGGCAAGAGATTCGAAGAAGGTAAAGAAATCTTTTGAAGATTGGAAGAGAGATATTCGCGCGTTAATTGATTTTGATTGAAACTAAATTCTGTTATATAGCGCGTGACTTGTACGTATGAATTGGAGCGCATTTAGGGTTTTAGTAAGTTCCGCACTTGTAAGACTTGTAAATGCTAATTGCTTGTATACTAAAATTAATCCTAATTTTAATATACAAATAATATTTTCTATATATATTTAGTGTCATTATTTATCTCAATAGGATATCCAAAATATTTCTGCAGAACCATCCAAAAATAAATTAAAAGCATTATAGGAAATTAGGAATAAATAGAAAAAGTATTAATGTCTTCATAGTTCATATCATAAGCTTCTGTGCCAATGCAAATTGCCTGATAGGTTCATAATTCATATAAGTAAAGTGATAAGAAAAGAAAAAGAGTCACTGGGGCTAAAATTAAAAAGTATTTCCGTATATATTGGATTGTGCCTGAAACATCAACTTTACTTTTTTTTTTTTTTTTCTTTTGGCGAGGCATATAAACAGATTTTGCGTGTTAGTTACTATAGTTAGCACCATATTTTGAGTGATAAAGAATAAAAATGGTAAAAAGTTTAACAGAGCCTTCTGGGATTTATCTAGTTTTAACGTTTATCAACAAAATCAGAATTTAGTGCTGATATTATTTATAATGCACCATTAGATTAGATAAGATTATATACTAAATAAGTTACCAATTTGCATAAATTCCCTCAGGTAATCATTAATTTGCCTATTTTAAACTGCTATGAGCTAGCAGGGAAATTCTTTTTTCTACAAAGAGCAGCAAAATCAAAGGATATTCAAGTGAAGATCGAAACTGATTTAAAAAATTAGCAACCTCAGCTTTTGACATAACATTGAGGCAATTTATACATCCCAACTATTGTGTCTTCTCAATGATTTTTATGGCAATAACGACCCTAGAAGTTATAAAAAAAACCTCTTCTACTTTTCTATCTTGATTTTTGGTGTAATGCAATTTTAGGGATTAATCTAAATTAAATATGTTGTTCGATTCAATTTAAATTGAAAATTAATTAAAATCGCACTAATTTA
The DNA here is from genome assembly GCF_003086295.3 of Arachis hypogaea. Classification (NCBI taxonomy): domain Eukaryota; kingdom Viridiplantae; phylum Streptophyta; class Magnoliopsida; order Fabales; family Fabaceae; genus Arachis; species Arachis hypogaea. The sequence continues at coordinate 12,577,115 of NC_092048.1, read as the reverse complement.
AATTTAATTGAATTTTATTTGTGGCAAATCATATGGACTTGATCGGATTTTGAATTTATTTTTAAAAATTGATCCAATCCAATTCAAATTACATAAATATACTATAATATTATTATTATATTTAAAATTTTATTTATAATATGTTCAATTTGTTATATATTTTTATGTTATTCATGTATTATTATTTAATAAATATTATATAAATTCAAAATAAAATTTATTTATTTATTTTAATTAATATATAATTTTATTTTTATTGTTAGGTTATTTTTATTTTTTAAAAAATTATTAAAATTTATTATATATATTTAATTTTTAAATTTATAAAATTGTAAATTCAATCCAATCTAAAATTACTTGAAATTGGATCAAATTTTTTTTTTAAAAAATCATTCGATCCAAATCGAATAGAAAACACACTAACTGCAGTGGTGATCGAGTGAATGCACTTGTGCTTATGCAGGACCTAACAAGCTCATTTTTTTATCTATTACATCTGTTTTTTTTTTTTTTTTTTTGTGTGAGACTTGTTTTATAGTTTCCTTAATAATTATAGGCTATTTTGAGCTAATTTTGTGTTGTTTTTAAATTTCTTTTTCATTCTAATAATTAGTGTCAAACTATACAAAAATATGGATGTTATTTAAACTCTATTTTCTTAATTTGAAGCGTTATAAATATTGCAAGTTGTCCTTATTCCTTACGACAAAAGGCGGCAATGCGATGGGAGCCTGGGAGGAAGGAAACTCATAAAGGAAGGAACAAATTTGGCTAGTGGCTGGCTACATTAATAAGTGTAAGATTGGTCAACGATGACATTTGGATTTTGCTTAAGTGAAATTTTAAAAAGGCCAATTCTACCTAAGCTGTTTATCAATTAGTATTAAATTTTTTGCCAAATTTATTTTTGGGATAAATATTATTTTAAACCCTAAGATTTAGGGTCAAAATTAATTTCGTTTCCGTATTATTTTGGATTTAAAATGGTCTTCAACATTATTTTTTGTATTAAAATCGTCCTTTTGACTTTTTACGGACAAAAATATCCTTCACCACCACTTTTACCACCACTACCATCTCCCTTACTCCCACCAAATACCAATAATCAGATTCAAGAACACAATATTCAATACCAACAATAACACATTATTCAAATTCAGAAACAACAACATCAAATTCAATAATAAAAACAACACACAACAACAATGAAATCAGAATAATAACAGAAGCAGAAGCAAACGTAGAAACAAAAACAAAAGCAAAAGTAGAAGTAGACGCAGAAGCCGAATCAAAAGCAGAAGTTGAATCAGAAGCAGAAGCCGAAGCCGAAGCAGACGCAGAACAAAAGCAGAATCGAAAGCAGAAGCAGAAACAGACGCTGAAGCAGAAGCAGAAGCCGAATCGAAAGCAAGGGTGAGTCGCGGTGCTGGCAAGGAATAATCGCCATGCTGCAAGGGCAACAGTGAATCGCGGTGCTATGAGGGTGATGGCCAGGCGCGGCGAGCCTTCCTTCTCTCCGAGTCTCTGCTTCTCTTTTTCTCTCTTCTAGAGATGTCAATGAGAAGAAGGGGTTGTGATAAACACCCCCTCATCTTCCCTTCCCCCTTCTCCCTCTTCCTTTCTCCCCCACCCCCGGGCATTCTTTCTTTTTTTTTTTAATTTTATATTTTTTTATTAGGAGTAATTTAGTAATAAAATAAAAAAATTATTAAAAAGGACGATTTTAATACCAAAAATAATGTTAGAGACGATTTTAAATCTAAAATAATGTTTGGGACGAATTTGATTTTGACCCTAAATTTCAGGGATCAAAATAATACTTATTTCTTTATTTTTTATATTAAAATTAAAATATTTAAAATTTATTAATTTTTTAAATTTTAAATTAAATATTAACTATTTAATTTTTTTTTACATTAGACACCAAATTTTTAGATCCTATAACAAAATTTTTAGCATCCATTCCTATCTATCATATCCAGGTATCTTGTTTTTCAAATGGGGTTTGCGATATATTATCTTCTATAATGAGACAGTTCCTTTGAAAGAGTCGAGTTGATAGTAGATGTCTTTCTCTTGTTAATTGGAGGATGATGGTTACTCCGAAGAAATTTGGTGGCCTGGGTGTTATAGATCTTACATGTGCTAATATATCTTTACTTGATAAATTGGTTTGACAACTTTTTTATTGTTAGGACAAGCCTTGGGTTGCTTTATTGAGGGCGAAATATCTGAGGAATGAGGGAGTTTTAGATGGCCTTGTTCCTTGTAACGCTTCTCATGTTTGGAAGAGTATTTCAAAGGCTTTTGGTACACTTAAAGATACCTTCTCTTGGTGTGTTGGGTCACTTGATCAATCTTTTTGGTTTGACAAGTGGAGTATTGAGGGCCCAATTGCTCAAGATGTCCCTTTTGTTCATATATTTGATTCTGATTTAACTATTAGAGATGTTTGAAAAGATGGCCAATGGAATCTCCATGATGTTTTCTCTAATATTCCAGAAGATGTCAGACAACGTTTGAATGCTTATAATCCGAATTTGAATACTGTGGAGAGTTCGGAAGCTAGGAGTGGATACACTTGGCTAGCCAAAAGAAAGTTTGACTAGAATGAGCATGATAATTGGTTATGGGTATGGCGACTGCATATTCCTGAAAGGTACAAGTTCTTGATTTGGCTCGGTCTTCATAACACTATTCTTACGACAGAGTTTCGATTGGATCGTGGCTTAGCTTTATCTAGCACTTATCATCGGTATCAGAGTGGTTCTGAATCCATACTTCATTGTCTTCGGGAGTGTCCCAGTGCCAAGGAGGTCTGGAACCTTTTAGGCATGTATTCATATAACTCAGATTTACGTGATTGACTCTATAGAGGTGCAACGAGTAGAGATGTTTTTCTTTTCTTCTCGACCATCTGGTGGATTTTGAGAAGTAGGAATCATGACTTATTTAATACAGATAACTCTTGGAGTGCTAGTAAAATGGTGAGTTTGATTCGTAGTTCAGTAAGAGTTCCACACCATTTTTGTTATGTATCAATCTCTGTCTCCTGCTTCACTTTGTTTGCATTGGGTTCCACCTCTCATTCATTCTATTAAATTGAATTGTGATGCTAGTTGTTTTGCTCCTTTTGGCTATGCTGATTTCGGTTGTATCATTCGCAATTCTGATGGATGTTGGTTGAAAGGTTGCACTTGAAAAGTCGAAGTGTGCAGTGTTCTTTTTGCTGAATTGTATGCGATTTGGAGAGATTTACTTCTATCTTGGGACAGTGGATTTTGTGAGGTTATTTGTGAAACAGACTGTTTAGAAGCCTTTTTCTTGGTAAACAAAGAATGTTTGGTAATGAAATTCTGGAATGGAATTTGACAAAGCATATACATGAGATTATGAATTGAAATTGGAGAGTCTCTATTCTTTTAATTCAGAAGAATGCGAATAGTGTTGCAGATTGTATGGCTAAAGCAGTTGTTTCTAGCGCGAACATTTACTCGAATTGGAGTCAACCATGGAGTGAATTTTAAGATTTAATAAATTTAGATATGAATTTAGCCAATTAATTTAGTTTTATCTCTATTTTTTCTCTTTCTTTTTTGTCTGGTCACCAAAAAATAACAAATACCCTTTAAAAATGCTTTCTTCCAATTTTCTATCAATTATGAGTTTATGTCTTTATGACCCTCATATTTCATCATGATTGGCCTTCATGTGCACTTTTTTTGGTCGACTCTTCATGTGCACATTTGTGTTTCAACTAATAAATTTGGGAAAAAAATGGAATTTGGGATAGGGGTGTTTATGGATCGGATTGTATCCGCAAATCTACAGTAAATATTCGCATTCGATTCGAAAATTGCGGATACGATCCCGATTCGCACTCTTTACGGATCAGATCGCGAATATCAGCTCTGCATTCGCGTATTCGATCCGCGGATCCGCACCATAATAATTAAAAAAATAAATAAATATATATATATATTTGGTATTATATTTACTTGTTTGTATGTTTTAGTTACTAGTTATTATTCATACATTGTTTTATTTTATTTTTGTTATTTAAAAAAAATTTGATTAAAAATATTTTAAGAATAAATAAATTTAAAAGTATAAAAAAATATTTTTATTAAATTTCTTTTACATAAAAATATGATTAAAAAGAGAATGTTCAATTATGTGGATATATCCGATATTCGATCCGATCCAATCCGTAAATATGCAGATCAAATCTGACACTAAAAAATACAGATATCATATCCGATCTGATAAAAATTGCGCGGATCGAATCGAATTTTCGATTATATCCGATTCGATTCGATCCGCGTACACCCTTAATTTTGGACGCTCCATTAATTAACTTATTGTTGTAAAATAAAAGATATATATAATAGAGATGTACAAATAGAAGACTCTAGTATTAAAATAATTAGCCCAATAATAATTTATATATATATAATATTATATGTATGTAATATTATACAAAGATAGAAAGAAGTATTAAAAATAAAGAGAGAGAGAATCGCATCTGTTTATTGTTGCAATCTCAATATAATAAAGATGGTTAATATTGCTATTAATATTATATGTAAAGAGTAATAGAAAATAGAATTTAAAATACTTATAAAATAAAAGAAGAGAAAGAATTGTAGTAGAAATATAAGAAGAAGAGTATTTGATTGCAGCATAAAATAAGATTGATTTGTATGAAAAGGAAGGGAGAATAGTATTTTGTTATTGCTTGTAGTGTATAAGGAAAATATTATAGTAAAAGAGGAGAGAGGAATGCTTTATTTTGTATTATTGTGTGTTGTACATAAAGGCTATGATGCCTTATTTATAGTAGTACAAAATCAACCTTCATTAAAGGTTGGTCTTCAAATTTCTTCCTTGAAAATAAATCTTTGCATGGGAAAGATTATTAACCGCCCAATTGATAAATGGGCATTCATTTCATGTTTATCCCAACACTCCCCCTTGAATGCCCATTAAGGATTATGCCTCGTTAAATCCTTACTAAAGAAAACCCAATGGGAAAAAAAACTTTAGTGAAGGAAAAAGAGTACAATATCCTTTAGTGATGGGGACTGCCTCATTAAAAACCTTGTCAAGAAAAACCCAATGGGAAAAAACCTGACCAAGGGAAAAAGAGTACAGTCTCCCCCTCTTGCCGACATCATTTAATGTCTCGAAATCGGCGCATTCCAATCTCATGTACCAATCTTTCAAAGGAGGATTTTAGGAGTGATTTTGTGAATAAATCTGCCAGATTGTCACTTGAGCGGATCTGTTGCACATCAATTGTCCCTTGATTTTGAAGATCATGAGTGAAGAAGAATTTGGGAGAAATATGCTTTGTTCTATCGCCTTTGATGTATCCGCCTTTAAGTTGAGCAATACATGCTGCATTATCTTCAAACAGGATAGTTGGAGCTATCTTATGATCAATCAGTCCACATGATGACAGAATATATTGGATCAGACTCCTCAGCCAAAAACACTCGCGACTAGCTTCATGAATCGCCAGTATTTCGGCATGATTAGAGGATGTTGCAGCAATCGTCTGTTTCGTAGACCTCCATGATATAGCTGTTCCACCATATGTGAATAAGTATCCTGTTTGAGATCTCCCTTTATGTGGATCAGACAAGTATCCGGCATCTGCATAGCCAACTAGTTGTGACTTGGATCCATAGGGATAAAACAATCCCATATCAACCGTCCCATGAAGATATCGAAAGATTTGTTTGATTCCACTCCAATGTCTTCTGGTTGGAGAGGAACTATATCTTGCTAGTAAATTCACAGCAAAAGATATGTCAGGTCACGTATTATTAGCAAGATACATTAGCGCTCCAATGGCACTAAGATATGGTACTTCAGGACCAAGGATATCTTCATTTTCTTCTTTAGGACGGAATTGATCATTTTTCACATCTAAAGATCTTACAATCATTGGGGTACTTAATGGATGTGACTTATCCATATAAAATCTTTTCAAGATCTTTTCTGTGTATGTTGTTTGATGAATAAAGATCCCACTTTTTATATGCTCGATCTGCAGGCCGAGACAAAATTTAGTTCTTCCAAGATCTTTCATCTCAAACTCTTCCTTTAGAATTTTTATAATTGTTGGAATCTCTTCAGGAGTCCCAATGATATTTAAATCATCAACGTACATAGCAATTATAATGAATCCAGAAGCAGTTTTCTTTATGAAAACACACGGGCATATATCATCATTCTTGAAACCGTTTTTGGCCAGATACTCAGTAAGACGATTATACCACATTCGTCCAGATTGCTTTAGACCATATAAAGATCTTTGCAATTTGACTGAGTATAACCCTTGCGAATATTCATTGGATGGTTTGGATATCTTTAGTCCTTCGGGGACTTTCATATAGATATCCCGATCTAATGAGCCGTATAAATAGGCTGTTACCACATCCATTAAATGCATATGCAGTTTATGATATGCAGATAAACTGACCAAATAACGCAATGTTATCGCATCCACTACTGGGGAATACGTTTCTTCATAATCTATACCGGGCCTTTGTGAAAAACCTTGTGCCACAAGTCGGGCTTTATAGCGCACAACTTCATTTTTCTCATTTCGTTTTCTCACAAATACCCATTTGTATCCAACAGGTTTTACATCTGCAGGTGTACGGACTACAGGTCCAAAGACTTCACGTTTTGCAAGTGAGTCTAATTCAGCCTTCATGGCTGCTTCCCATTTTGGCCAATCACTTCTTTGTCGACATTCTTCGACTGATCTTGGCTCAAGATCCTTACTTTCATGCATGATATCTAATGCCACATTATATGCAAATATTTCATTGACAATTGTCTTATTTCGGTCCCATTTCTCTCCTGTAAAGACATAATTTATCGAGATCTCGTCATTTTCACAATTTTCAGGTACCTGAACATCTTCTGGCGTTATATCAGAATTTTGGACAACTGCGGGTGTCTCTACTATGTCTTTTTCAACAGGAATAGTATTTACCTCTTTTCTCTTTCGAGGATTTCTATCTTTAGAACCGACAGGCCTGCCACGCTTCTGGCGTGTATTTGCTTCAGTGGCTATTTTTCCTACTGGGACATCAATTCGAATTGGGACATTTTCCGCCCTGCCACGCTTCTGGCGTGAATTCGCTTCAGTAGCTACTTGTCCTACTGGGACATCAATTCGAATTGGGGCATTTTTCGCTGGTATATAAGATTTGGTTATCCTCTTTGTATCGGAAAATGCATCAGGCAATTCATTTGCTATTCTTTGCAAATGTACAATCTTTTGAACTTCTAGTTCACATTGCGCTGATCGAGGATCTAAATGCATCAACGATGATGCATTCCAATTAAGTTCCTTTTCAGGAAACTTATTCTCTCCCCCTAATGTTGGAAATTTTGATTCATCAAAATGACAATCGGCAAACCGGGCTTTAAACACATCACCAGTTTGTATCTCAAGATACCTCACTATAGAGGGAGAATCATATCCAACATATATCCCCAATTTTCTTTGGGGTCCCATTTTGGTGCGATTAGGTGGTGCAATGGGAACATATATCGCACACCCAAATATTCTTAAATGGAAAACATTTGGCTGCTGGCCAAAAGCTAATTGTATAGGAGAGAATTGATGATAACTCGTTGGCCTCAAACGAATAAGTGCTGCGGCATGTAAAATAGCATGCCCCCAAACCGAGGTTGGGAGATTTGTTCTCATAAGCAAGGGTCTAGCAATTAATTGGAGGTGCTTAATAAGTGATTCTGCTAACCCATTTTGTGTGTGAACATAAGCTACTGGATGTTCAACACTTATTCCATTAGCCATACAATAAGCATCGAAAGCTTGGGAAGTAAATTCACCAGCATTATCAAGACGAATTGCTTTAATTGGATTTTCTGGAAATTGTGCTTTTAATCGAATAATTTGAGCCAGTAATCTCGCAAACGCCAGGTTGCGAGAAGATAATAAGCACACATGTGACCATCTCGAAGATGCGTCTATTAGGACCATAAAATATCTAAAAGATCCACATGGTGGATGAATAGGCCCACATATATCACCTTGAATCCTTTCTAGGAATTCAGGGGACTCAAATCCAATCTTTACTGGTGATGGCCTTAAAATTAACTTCCCTTGAGAACATGCAGCACAACAAAATTCACTAGATTTAAGAATCTTCTGGTTCTTTAGTGAATGTCCATGAGAGTTTTCAATAATTCTTCTCATCATGGTTGTTCCCGGATGACCTAATCGGTCGTGCCAAGTTATGAACTCATTTGAGCTAGTAAACTTCTGGTTTACAGTGGCATGTGATTCAATTGCACTAATCTTGGTATAATACAACCTAGATGAAAGTGAGGGTAATTTTTCTAATATAACTTTCTTATTTGAATCATGAGTTGTGATATATAAATACTCATGATCTCCCTCATTCATAGTCTCAATATGATATCCATTTCGGCGAATATCTTTAAAACTCAACAAGTTTCTTCGAGACTTGGTAGATAACAGTGCATTATTTATTATAAATTTTGTTCCTCCAGGAAACAAAATTATAGCTCTTCCGGAGCCTTCTATCACATTGCCTGAGCCAATAATAGTGTTAACATATTCCTCTTTTGGCACAAGATGGGTAAAATATATATCACTTTTGAGAATAGTGTGCGAACTTGCACTATCCGCAAGGCATACATCTTCATTACATATCCTTGCCATTCTCTTCAAAAACAAATAATAATAAAATGAGTAGTATGCACAGTTAAATTGAATACTTGATCAGAATTATTTTTCTAAGAAATACTGTACATAAAATAATGTCATATACTAAAATTTTATTTTAAAATTTAACACATTTAATAATTTCAAAATTTATTAATATTTCATTATTTATGTACATCACATTTGAAACTTAAATACATAGAAAATAAAACTTAACAATAAGTTTTTTACATTATTTATTTACATATATACTTCACAATCCCACATATTAAACTATTCCATCATTGATCAAATGACCAATATTTCCTTCAGGATCCTCAAAGAAATCAGATACATCATAATGAGTGGTGGAGTTCTCAGCATCATTTGAAACAAAATTTGTTTCCTTTCCTTTGTCGTTCTTTTTCAAAGATGCCTGGTAAAGATCGACTAGGTGCCTTGGGGTACGACAGGTACGTGACCAATGGCCCTTTCCACCACAGCGGAAACACTTCTCCTCGGTTGATTTATTCTGCCCGATATTCTTTTCTTTGTCCCACTTCTGGTGAGATCCTCTCTTTTGAACATAATTCTTTTTCCTTCCATAATTTTTCTTGTTATTAAAAGCTTGCCATTTACCTCTTCTGGGTTAATGATTTGCCGCATTTACTTCAGGAAATGGGGCGGCGCCAGCTGGGCGCGCTTCATGATTTTTCAATAACAACTCATTGTTGCGTTCGGCAACAAGAAGGCAAGAAATTAACTCAGAATATTTCTTAAACCCTTTCTCTCGATACTGCTGCTGCAGGAGCACATTCGAGGCATGGAAGGTTGAGAAAGTTTTCTCCAACATATCATGATCAGTTATTTTTTCCCCACACAATTTCATTCGTGAGGTGATTCGAAACATTGCAGAATTATATTCATTTATAGATTTAAAATCTTGTAAACGCAAATGCGTCCATTCATACCGGGCTTGAGGAAGTATCACCGTTTTCTGATGATTGTACCTTTCTTCAAGGTCTTTCCAAAGATCTGCAGGATCTTTTAATGTGAGATATTCATTTTTCAATCCCTCGTCAAGGTGACGACGAAGAAAAATCATGGCTTTGGCTTTATCCTTCTGGGATGCATTATTTTCAGCCTTAATGGTATCTCCAAGATCCATTGAATCAAGATGGATTTCAGCATCTAATATCCATGATAAATAATTGTTTCCAGATATATCAAGAGCATTGAATTCAAGATGAGAGAGCTTCGACATAATGAAAAATTGTTACCTTAGTCTTCCTAAAAATTTGATCAGAGTCTCGTGCTGATAACGTGTTGTAAAATAAAAGATATATATAATAGAGATGTACAAATAGAAGACTCTAGTATTAAAATAATTAGCCCAATAATAATTTATATATATATATAATAATATTATATGTTGTAATGTGTATATATATACAAAGATAGAAAGAAGTATTAAAAATAAAGAGAGAGAGAATCGCATCTGTTTATTGTTGCAATCTCAATATAATAAAGATGGTTAATATTGCTATTAATATTATATGTAAAGAGTAATAGAAAATAGAATTTAAAATACTTATAAAATAAAAGAAGAGAAAGAATTGTAGTAGAAATATAAGAAGAAGAGTATTTGATTGCAGCATAAAATAAGATTGATTTGTATGAAAAGGAAGGGAGAATAGTATTTTGTTATTGCTTGTAGTGTATAAGGAAAATATTATAGTAAAAGAGGAGAGAGGAATGCTTTATTTTGTATTATTGTGTGTTGTAAGTAAAGGCTATGATGCCTTATTTATAGTAGTACAAAATCAACCTTCATTAAAGGTTGGTCTTCAAATTTCTTCATTGAAAATAAATCTTTGTATGGAAAAGATTATTAACCGCCCAATTGATAAATGGGCATTCATTTCATGTTTATCCCAACACTTATTTTATTTTTTAGCATTGTATGATATCCTCAGAACGCCGATTCAAATTGGAGAGGACAAGTCACCAAAAAAAAATTGGAGAGGACAGATATTGGTTTGAGAAGCCAACGCAAAAGGACATGGTCAATTCAGTTGGCACTAGTGCGAACTGCTAACAATCTGTTATGGTACAAAAATAATAAATAAATAAATAAAATTAGAAAAAGAAAAGAAAAATGCTTGAAGTGCAATGTGGTGAACTCCATCCAAAATTAAGTTTACAGTAAATAATTAATTCTGCATATCTTATATGATTTTAACTATTTTTCATAATAGTTTTTAAAAAAAATGACAAATAGATCCCTGTCCTTTTATCCCATGAACATTTTTGTTCTTGACCATTGAAAAATACTTTTAAGTCCCTGACCTTCACAAAACTTGGACAGATTAGTCTCTAACGGAGGCATTTGGATGGATCAGTCCCTAACGGAGGCATTTGGACGGAGGGACTGATCCGTCCAAGTTTTGTGAAGGTCAGGGACTTAAAAGTATTTTTCAATGGTCAGGAACAAAAATGTCCGCCAGACAAAAGGTTAGGGACCTAATTGTCATTTTCTCTAGTTTTTATTAAAAGTAATAAGTGATAGGTATTTTTTTCCCTTACATTTATCATTTATTTGGGGGCAATTTACATAAATAAAATGAATGAAAGAAACTGTTACGCAAATATAACATTCTGAAAAACTAGACACAAATGCAACAAACCCAACTATATATAATCCGCAACACCTTAATGCGGAACCTAAATACACGTAATCCGCTACACTCTGATGCGGATTACGTTGAGAAGTTAAATACTTATAAACCGCTACACCCTATAGCGAATTATGATCATATGGGCCCGAAGTCTATTCCGATATACCCTCTAGCGGATTATGAAGAGAGTAGAAGCAAAGAAGTTGCCTATATATACCCAAAACAAGTTGTGTAGAGTGTCATTTTCATTCATTCATAACTTGAGGAATGGATAGTGAAGAGAGCTTTTTGGTGTTAGTGCACTCTTCTGGAAAAATAAAAAAGAATAAGAAGCATGGTGTGAAGTTTACAGATAGAGAATCACTGAGTGTTTTCATCAGGTCGTCTGATACACTGTTGGATCTGAAGACCAGTATATTGCAGAAGTTGGGCGCCGGTGGCACAAAGTGGGTGAAGAAGCTGTTCTACAAGATTCCTATTGCGGTTGTGTCAACCGGCATGCAATATGAAATATTCGTGTTACGATCAGATGAAGATATGCAGGTGTTGTTTCATTGTCGTCGGAGTTTTCCGGAAGTGAGGATACACGAGTTGTTTGTGAAGTTGGAACATGGGATCGATAGTTCTGGGGCATCCGCGCCAAACCCTCAGTCCACCACGATGGGGGGTGCCTTTACCTCGATGCTCGTCGTTGCACCTGAGTGTTTGTTGGAGTATCGGCCAGCTGGTCCAGTTGGGGTATTCACCTCAGCTCATCCATCTCCAGATGTAGGACGTGAGGGGGAACCGGATCGGGTTGAAAATGCGATGCTAGAGGATGATTCCGACGAAGAGCCTGCTGACATTGGAAGGGACAACGATGATGAAATTCCGATAAACCCAGTAACATGTCAACCACCGTCAAGTGTCGGCACACATGAGCAACCTGCACATTATTCTACCCTGGACCTGGAAGCCATCGGCCAACCGCCGGAGTCAGATCCAACCTTTGGGGGTCAAGGGTTGCACGAGAGAAATTCTGTAGTTGAATTTCAAGTTGGCCAATCTTTCCACAGTAAGGAGGAAGCTGTTCTTACTATAAAGGATTACAGCATTTGGCGCGGTGTTAAGTACAGAGTGATGGAGTCGGATCATCTTAAGTACCATGGGAGATGCAAGGAGTTCGGGAAGGGTTGCACGTGGATGATTTGCATAAGCCTTCGAGCGCGGAAGGGAACCTTGGAGGTTCGATGGTACAACGAACCACACACATGCTTGGCTACATCAATATCAAGCGACCACCGACAGCTTGATTATCACATGATCTGTGCAAAAATCTTTCCTCTGGTTTGAGCCAATACGGCGGTCTCGATAAAGGTGTTACAAGAAGCTACCGAGGGAACGTACGGGTTCAGGCCAACTTATAGGAAGACGTGGTTGACAAAACAGAAGGCGGTAGCACAGATATACGGGGACTGGAAAGAGTCCTATGCTGAGCTACCTCGTTGGATCATTGGTGTGCAGTCTACCATGGAGGGGACGGTTGGCCTTGTTGAAGACGTCTCGGTATGCTGTACTTGCGATCATGTACTTCATCGTCTTTTCTGATGTTTCCTTATGTTGAAGCTTTCCGATATTGCAAGCCATTGGTCAGCATAGACGGTACTCATCTGTATGGCAAGTATGGCAGGACTTTGCTGCTGGCCATCGCCCAAGATGGGAACTCCAACATCTTGCCTATTGCTTTCAGTCTCGTGGAGGGGGAAAATGCCGAGTCGTGGTCTTTCTTTCTGACCAACCTGCACCAACATGTGATTCCACAACAGGGGATACTGGTTATCTCAGATAGGCACAACAGCATCAAAGCTGTACTAGAGAACCCTAAGAGTGGCTGGTTACCCCCTCATGTGTATCGAGCATTTTGTATTCGACATGTTGCAGCTAACTTCGCACTCAGTTTCAAGGGCACGGATGCAAAGCGTTTGCTTGTGAACGCTGCTTATGCGAAGACTGAGGCAGAGTTTCACTATTGGTTTGATATAATGCGGACTGAGAATCCGGCAATGTGTGATTGGGCGAACAGAATAGAATACGATAAGTGGACTCAGCACCACGTTGGTGGCAAACGATTCGGTCACATGACGACCAATATATCTGAGTGTGTTAATTTTGTTCTAAAGGGTATACAGAATCTTCCGATTACCGCCCTGGTGAAGTCCACATATGGTCGGTTATGAAGGCGATGGAGCGCAACTTGAGAGACTCCAGGTGCTTCACTGTCACCCTATTCGATAGATACCAGTCTGAGTATACCGTTGCCGAGACGACACCGACCGAGAGCTTTTCACTTAAGACGTACCGAGTTTCCCTTCAGGATCATACATGCGACTGTGGATACTTTCAGGCTCTCCATTGTCCATGTTGCCATGCGATTGCATGTTGTGCCCAGTCACGGCTTGACTGGTCTATCTATGTCGACGAAGTCTACACCATGCAGAAAGTGTTCAAGGTGTACTAGATGGGTTTTGTCCCGCCAATACTAGAGGGACTTTGGCCACCTTATGATGGTCTGACCATTATTCCGGATCCTAGCTTGAGGCATTGTCGTGATGGGCGACCGAGGTCTACCAGAATCCGAAATAATATGGATGAGGTCGATCCTAACCGACCGAAGCGATGCAGGCTCTACAGGCTCTGCAGACAGCCTGGGCACACGCGTAGATCTTGCCCCCAGAGAGGCTCCACCGTTGCTGGTAGTTCGTAGGATTTGTAGTGTTTGTGCTTCTAGTTTTTGAATTTTATTTTCTCATGTAGCGATTTACGTTTTTCAGTGTCAGTGTTAGTGTTAGTGTTATTTTTGACCTATTTGTATGACTTATGACATTTTTATGTCCTTTAAGTGTTAATCGTTTGTGACTATTACATTTGTATGACTTATGTAGTAATTTATTCTGTGTTAGTGTTAATGTCTGGTGGCTATTATATTTCTACGACTTATTGCTTATGACGAGTATATTTGTATAACTTCGTACATTTTGCATCACCGGTGGTTACTATGAGACTGGTATTCATGAATATGTTTCCAAGCTTCCACTCTCTTCATAATCCGCTAGAGGGTGTAGCGAAATAAGCTTTGGGCCCATATGATCATAAACTGCTACAGGATGTAGCAGTTTATGAGTATTTAACTTCTCAGCGTAATCCGCGATAGGGTGTAGTGGATTACGTGTATTTAGGTTCTGCGTTAGGGTGTCGCAGATGACATACATTTGGGTTTGTTACATTTGCGTCTGGTTTTTCAGAATGTTGTATTTGCGTAACAGTTTCTTTCATTAATTTTATTTACGTAAATTGGCCTTTATTTGGATTTAATTTGTCATAAAACCACTCTTTTCACAAATTTAAGTTGATAGAAGAAGATAACATTAATAGTTATATTTCTATTACTCTCTCTTTTTTTCGTTTATTTATCTTGTGCTATTTTTTTTATTTTTGGAATTCACTAAAAATCGAACTCTTGACATTTCAGACATAAAATTTATTTATTATATATTATATATTATAAATATTTATTTAAAAAAAATAATATTAATAAATAATTAAATATTATATAATCATAAAAAAATATGTTGTCATTAATAAAATTATTTTTTTATTTGTACATGTTTAAATTAAATTTATATTATTAATTGTAACTTAATTAAAAATATAATAAAAAAGTAAGTATAAAATTAAAATTAAATTAGATCAATATAAAACTATCTAGTAGAATATTTACTTATGTATGTTGATCGACACATATATTAAAAAAAACATCAATTCAGCTTAGTAACATAGAGAGTAAATACCCATAGTCGTCCCTGAGATTCGCGCAAATACTCAATGTGATCCTCAAGATCCCGATTTTCCTGTTATAGTCCTTCAAATAGAGCTCCGAGCACTCAAAGTGGTCCCTGGATATATTTCTGGTGATGAGTCATCACCGGAGCGCTGGTATGGCGTCGTTTTGCCAGGCTAGAGCTGAGCTGGCTCATTTTCAATTTATACCCACATTGGTCCCTCGCAGTTGGTGTTATTATACAAAGCTCCACTCCTGCATGCTTCGCTCTCCCTCTTCTTCGCGTTCTTCATCGCATTCTTCAGGCTCCCAATTCTCTTCCTCTACGCTCTCCAAACCTACATCCATCCCGATGTCCAACCCTCCACCTCCAACGACCTTCGTGCTGCCATTCGCCGCCGTAGCGCCCCCAAAGGCCCTGCTCCCGACCTCCCGATGCCCTCCTCCACCTATATCACTACTTGTGTATAATCACTACTTGTGCCTTGTGGTTTTCTAGTTCCTTGGCCCACTTGTGTTGGTACTTCTCAAATGGTACCTTCCAGAGACCTTGGTCAACACACTACTCAATATGTACGTCAAATTCCACCTCTTGGAAGAGGCACACAAGTTGTTCGACGAAATGTTCGAACGAAATGTTGTTTCATGGACGACTTTGATATCTGCTTATTCTCAGGCTAAGCTGAATGATACGGCTGTAAGACTCTTGATTGGTATGCTTAGAGAAGGTGTCATGCCTAACATGTTCACTTTTTCTTCTGTTTTGAGGTCTTGTGAGAGGCTCTCTGATCTCAAACAACTTCATTCTTTCATACTGAAGGTGGGGTTGGAGTCTGATGACTTTGTAAGGAGTGCCCTTATTGATGTTTACTCAAAACTGGAAGAGCTGTTTGAAGCTGAGACTGTTTTTCGTGAAATGTTGACTGGAGACCCTGTTGTTTGGAGCTCCATCATCACTGCTTTCGCTCAACACAGCAATGGGGATGAGGCCTTGAACCTTTACAAGAGGATGAGGAGAGCTGGCTTTCTGGCCACACAACCGACTCTCACGAGTGTTCTGAGAGCGTGTACTAGTTTGTCATTGTTGGAGTTAGGGATGCAGGCACATGTCCATGTGCTAAAGTATAATCAAGATCTTATCCTTAACAATGCATTGTTAGATATGTATTACAAGTGTGGTAGTGTGGAAGATGCAAAGCTCATTTTCAATAGGATGGCTGAGAAGGATGTTATCTCTTGTTGCTATCTCTTAAAAAGCCTAACATGTTGTATAGGCTTGTATATGCAATTATGCATGCTATGTTTGAGCTGTGACTTTTTAATGGCATTATAGAAGCTTAGTATTTCCTATGGTATTGTTGAATTGATGATTTCCATGGTAATAATTAAAAGTAGCTTGAATTATCTTCGGCAAGTGGATGGGATAGTATGGCAGGTTGTGGTCCTGATTTTCTTAGAAAGAACTTAAAGAGTTATTATTATTTTACCTTTAGCTTGGCAATAATTTCCTGTATCAATAGTGATTGTCTCTTGAGAATTATTTCTATAGTACCTCTTCATGTACGTTCTTTCTGCTTTTGTAGAATTTTCACCATGCAACTTGATGTATTAATTTTTGTTTCACTTGTTTCAGGAAACCATTGATTAGATTGGGTGCCAATATGCCTACAAGAGCAAAGCGCATGGCCCGGTGGAGTGATTTCGATCAATACACAACCGTCGGAATCAGCCATTTGACCCCTTATCACAATGGAGAGACTAACGATGTTGTTCTATATTTTGGGATTATTGATAGCTTGCAAAACTATGATATCGGCAAGAAGCTGGAGCATGCGATGAAGAGAGCGATGAACAAGAAGAAGACATAAATTTTATGAAAATTTGGGGATTTAGGGTTAAATTAATGGGAGGGACCAACGTGGGTACAAATTGGAAATTAGCCAGCTCAGCTAGTCGTTAGAACCCTCCAGCGTGGCAAAACGTCGCCACGTCAGCGCTCCGGTGATGATTCATCACCAGAAATATGCTCAGGGACCACTTTGAGTGCTCGGAGCTCTATTTGGAGGACTACAATGGAAAAATCGGGATCTTGAGGATCACATTGAGTATTTGCGCAAATCTTAGGGACGACTATGGGTATTTACTCGTAACATAGAAGAGGAACGTTGCAAATTAGAGGTTATGTGTTCGAACTATGATTTTCTCAATTTTTGTATTTTCTAACAAGTTGGAGCACATGAACATGTAAAAGTATGCTAATAAGTAAATATTTTTTTATTTTAATTAATAATTATTATATATGTTATATTATTTTATTTTTATTATGTAAAAAAAATATATTTAATAATATTTTAAAAATAAATATATTAAAAAAAGTAGAAAAAAATTTTATTATTATTTTTTAACAAAGATAAGCTTTTTAAAATATTTTGATGTTTTGTATATATATCCAATATCCATTCAATCCGCAAATGTGTGGATCGATCTAAGTTTATTTTCGATCTAATTCACGTTCACTCCTAACTTGGAATATGGTAGAGCTGCGAGCTCCACCGGGGCACGGGTGGACGTGCACGGATCCATGCAGTTCACCGGTTTCTTGTGATCCGACCGATTTTCAGCGACTTTGAAGTCTGTTGACCAATTCTAAAATTAATCCGATCTTACATTCAGAAGGAATGGACTAGACCACTCGTTTTTCGATTTTCCGGTCAAACGACCGGTCCGTTCTGGACTTCTGGTTCTATAAGACTGACTAAAGGCCGGAAAAGTATAATCCATTAATTTGGTTTAAAACGGTGGCGGGAAACACTTATTTTTGTGTACTGGAGACGGGAATCACGTTCCATCTTCTATTTCGTTCTTCGTGCTCTGCAATACCGAAAGAGAACGAGCTTCGAGTTCGAGATCCATCTAACAAATCGCTTCTTCTTTCTCTGATGCTTAGTTCTCAGTTTTCGTGGATATGCACCTCAGTGATTCAACTACTTCAGCTCCATCGCATGCCACGTTATCCGGTACCGATCTTTTGTTTTCTTAATCACCTGAAAAACACTGTAACCGTCACAATTCCGTTTCCAGACACGAATGCTCTGCTTATCGATTTAGTTCATTTTTTTTTGAATATTCTTAGTTTTTGGTTTTCCTTATCGATTATGTTTGATCGAGAGAAAATTAATCATGTTTTGTTTTGCTTGGATTCCGTTTGTTAGCACTACGAATCCTATACATCGAGGATATGGAACCGATCTAATGCTAGCTGATACAGTAGTAAAATTAGTAATAATGAGGCTTTGATTTACTAATAACAAGATGAAACGAGAAGAGTAGGTTCACACGATTCTCTTTCTCTTCTTTCGATTTGATTTGATTTCGGTGTAGGAACAACTTCATGTGTATCGGCAGAAGAAAATTTCAAAATCAATTTGAATTTCGTGTTTTAGGTATCTATTGCTTTTATTCATCGATCTGTTTTCACACTTCCAATACGATAAATATCTTTTGAAGTGTTTTTAATTCACTACAATTCATGGAATAATCAGACTGGTTTTTATTCACAGAATCACAGGGAATAAGAGATTGACAAGTTTAACTTCCCTTATAACTGCCTAAGTAGCTTGTACAAAACTAACAATTCGTAATTATCATAAATTAATTATGGACTACGGTGCAACAAATCTAGCTATAGCATGGATTGATTTGAGGCATATGAGAATATTTTAGGTACCAGTAATGGCGTTTTCAAGAGAATGCTTATGTATTGGTTGAGCTGCTTGTTAACCTGCAACCGTAGATTAAAAGTATATTATAATGCTTCTGAATTTCGATCATTATCTATTTGTTTTAGCTTCTAAAGTATGCCCTGTCTTAACCCTGTACTGAGTATACAGCTCGATGCAGGCAATTATAGCATCACATGTTTGTTTTTATATTTATTTTTCGTGCTTAAATGTTTAATCACAGAAAATTGCATCCGACACTATATAATGAGGCTACCATTATGTATTATTGCAGGCACAGGGGGCGTCTGTTTGATGAGAAATGTATGGAAAGGGGAACAACATCCATATGTTATCAACTTCATCTCCACTTTCCTCTCTGCAAATTCTTTTCGCCTTAATTTTGTCCCTATTGCTCCTGTAATTTACAGATTCTATGTTCTTTTAATGTTTATTTCAAATACCGACTCTCCACTGAATTTTGAGAAGCTTATTTGCAGGACTTCATTTTCAATTGTGGGGGTTTGTCTGTAGCATTTGTTTTTGTGACTAACTGGGATTGCAACAACGTGTCTCTGATCTTCAGCAGGTAACTGAGCTGCTGGTTTTCAAGTCTTTAGTTGGGACTTTGTTATCTATTTCATAAAGAGATTTTCGAGTCTTATGTTATATTCAAATCTTCTCATGCAGAGTTCAGAAATTGAGAACACAATTTGCACGTTTTTATGTTATCATCACACTCCCAGCAAAACAGCAAATGAATTCATTTATTCAGTCATACTTCAAGTGAGTTACATACGTTGCTTTTATTTTGTTCTGATTGATCATTTGCTATGTACAACTTCAATAGTGAGAAAGCAAGATCCATGTTTATGTTTTACGAATAGATTTGAGATGGTGATTGGCAAGCCTACGTTTGTTCCAGTTCAGGACATAGAGATGGGGTTTGAAAAGATGGTAAAAATAGCTCATTCATCTGGAGGTAAAAACTGAAACTTAGTGTACCAACTTTGATGTGTTGTTCCAATTGACATTTCTTATATTAAAAATAATTACAGTATACAAGCAGCAGAAAATTGGAGAGAAACTGAAAGCTGAGGTCAGTTGTGCGAGGTGCATACTATAATTAGCTGCCAGGACTTAAGAATTAAACTTAAATATTGATTTAATGCATGAACTTTTATTATGGTTATAAAGAAGAAGCTATCGGTGCAAGGAATGAACTTCTACCTTAAAGTGGTTACTTCGATTCCAGGCATTGACAATCATGACGCAAATGCGGTAAATCATTTTATATGAAGCAACTTCTCATTTTAGTTTTCGTGATTTTTCATGCCTAAACCTAACAGCGCTAAAGCTCAAGATTCTTGATTATATAGATGTTTAAACTCTGGAGTATCTTTCTCTAACAATAGCTATATCACCTAATATTTGACTTAAATGTGAAATGAAACCATGATAAGCATATGCATATAGGCATAGCTTGAGTTATTTTGTCATTCTGGTGCTCAATTCAGCTTAGTCAAGCTATTGGTTCTGTCCAAGCAATTGCCAAGGCATCCAAAGACCAAATTCTGGAGAACACAGACCTTTCTGCTGAGAAGGCAGAGATGATTTCAAGGTTTCTGAGGGACCCCAAGTTTT